>NC_136592.1:16070396-16235396 GCF_910589615.1 Taurulus bubalis | reverse complement strand
GGTCAAGGCCAGCTTTAGACTTAAAACAACAGTTAATTTTGCTCACAGAAAAATTACTAGCCCACCTTTCAGCAAATCAAACAATAAACTTACTACTACATCAAAAAGATAAGCAAAATAGAAATGTCCATTTTGCACTTTGCAGGAGATGGATGTTTTCTATAAAAATAAATAAATGGTTTTCTGCTTTTGGAAACGGACCTCATTCATTCAGTGCTCTACTGTCTCACTTAACAGGTACTAAAATGTGTGTCCTCAATAAGCCAATAACTCTTCAAATAGAGTGCAGTTTCATTACTCTACATAAGATACATCTGTCAGTAGTCTGTCTGTAAACTCTAACACAGGCGATATTGGACAAATAAAAGCAACAATAACAACCTACCGTAAGTCCGCTAAATGTCACACATGATGGCAGTGAGTGTGGAACTGAGCGACCAGTGTGAGTCAGTTTACTAATAGATCCCTCTAGATGGCGTTAACATGCTTTGATGCTCTGTGGATTATGATGTGAAAACATACAATTCTCTGAGAAATAAAATCACAACTACTGCTCTGTTATTTAGTTTTCTTGAATAAAAAAATAAAAATAAAATAAAGATCTTTACTTCTTCTTTTGTGTCAGTAATGTGCACATAATGTGTTTGGCACAGGCAACAGCTGATGAATTGCTTGTTGAAGAAGTTATTGCTAGCGCACAAGTGCAGCATGGAGTACAAATATATGATTAGTAGGAAAACAATACTCAGTAACTATGAGTTACATAGAAATTACATTAAAAAAGAAAATATATTAAATTCTATGACAATTCAGCGCAATCTAGAGCATCTCTGTCTCTCTCTTTCTCTCTCTCTCTCTCTCTCTCTCTCACACACACACACACACACACACACACACACACACACATTGACCGGGTCATTGCTCGGAGACATTTAGTTGTGCCTGTTGCCCTTTCTCATATTTTCACATATCTGCTGCACTAAATGCTCATAATTGATGCATCTGTCGGTCAGCTGGCAGCCCATGATTAGGCTAAAACAGTCCTGCGAAGAGAGAAAGGGGGTGCGGTGCATGAAGTAGAGTCTCACAGACCCCTTACATCTAATGATTTGGGGTCCCAGGGTCCATGGCTGTGTGGTCCTGAACAGACACAGCAGGCTCAGTGAAAGGCAGCCCCCCTCTGGGACAGAAACAACATTCATTCTCTGGATCAAATAGCAGCATAACGCTCTAGTCGACATCAGATCTCATTACGACACAAACGCACTGTTGTGTCACTCAATATCAAACAGAGACAGACATTTAGACAACATACAAGGTCGGTGTCACCACAATGTAGAAACACGTTGACCTTGTGAAAGCATTTTACTCAGTAGACTATATAGTCCGTGTCTCCATTGGAATTTGAGGGGTGGAAAAAGGGTACCATAATCTTTATTTTTCAACACTTATTTTTTAATAAACAAATGTGTTAATTGCTGGTCTTTCTCATGTGTGCAAGTATTGTTTTCCTTCATCTATATATAGAAACAATAATGGACTACAATCCTGAGGCATCCAGAGATGGAATAAAAGCCAAGAGGATCTGAGTGATTGCTACTATAAAACATCTCCCAGGCCTTGTAGAGCTGTAAAGGACAAAGAGAGATAGTCAGACAGGCCTGTTCTCAGGCTGCAAACAGGCGTCTGGTTGCCTTCAAGACAGCTCTGCCTCTCTCCCTCTATTTTATTTTCTATCTTTTCCCAACTTTCTCTTTGTTTCTCTTTCTATTGTCTCTTTTCACACTTAACTCTCTTTCTGAGTTGCTACTCTTTCTTGGTCTGTGTCTTTCCTTAATGTTAAAAACAATGAAATATAATTTGTTCAACTAGCCATCAATGTAATTTTAAAACACGGGGAGATATTTTCATTTGTATTCACAATGCAAGATGGTCAGAGTGGAAATACTGTGAACCCAGAAGTAATTATGTAATTCTCCAACTCTTTCTTCTTCTACAGATGGTCTTTGTGTGTGTGTGTGTGTGTGTGTGTGTGTGTGTGTGTGTGTGTGTGTGTGTGTGTGTGTGTGTGTGTGTGTGTGTGTGTGTGTGTGTGTGTGCGTGTGTTTGTGTGTGTGTGTGTGGTGATTGCCGGTGGTTACGGCAGAAGTCTGGGGAAACAGTAACCAGAGAGTGTCCCTGATGTGTCAGATGGGGTCAGAGAGAATCGGAGGTCTTCTGTGACCCATCACGGAGCAGAGCGGTCGACAGGGAGTTTTTATCACACCACACTGCCATTCACAAATCACCTTCTCCCCACACACACACACACTGACTGACACACACATGCATGCATGCATGTGAAGCAATGGCAGGCGTTTCTCCTGTGTTTCTGTATAAACAGCTGTTGGCACCACATGTGTCATGGGCTAAAACTTTATAATTCAACCTTTATTTGTAATTCATCAAGTTTCCCTTTAGAAGTGACACAAACACACACGCAAGCACGAGCCGCAAACACGTATGACATAAACAACTGCAGGTCGGGATCAGAAATGATGTGGCACTAACATAAAGCTGAAAGTAAAACCAAGGCTAAAATGTGTGCCGTACGTCACGTCAATATCAAGGTACACAGATAAAATTTCAGAGTTTCCAAATCAAAGTTGTTCTTCACATGCAAAAGCTGTCAAGAGTAAAATGGATTATGAATCACAGCCAGAAAACGTAAAAGTACCCACATTCTCGTGCAGTCATTAAGGGCAGAAAGTGGATTAATGCTTATGTGGGTGAGTGTCAAGTACTTTAATTATAGTCTTTTGTGTGTGTGTGTGTGTGTGTGTGTGTGTGTGTGTGTGTGTGTGTGTGTGTGTGTGTGTGTGTGTGTGTGTGTGTGTGTGTGTGTATGTGTGTCTGTGCGGTTGGGGGAGCAGCACACTATGAGGAGAATTCATGTTAGTCCGCTCTCAGAGAGGTCTCAAATGTCTGTTTTCCTGACGTGTGATCCATAAATATTTGAAGTGGAAAGGGCTGCGCTGCGTTGTAGGACAAATCTAATTAACCCAGAACTTCCTAAAGGTTCCTTCGTCTGCGAGGTTGCGTGGGTGTCTCTTACAGCGCCAATTCACCTCCCTAAAAGGGTCTGACTCCTCATTTAGGCGACTCAAACCTTAATACATCAATCAATCACTTAAATTAAAAACCTGGTTTTGGTGAAGGAGTTGAGGAAAAATTATTGAGAGGAAGAAATGCTGATTTCTTCTTTCCACGTTGCAGCTTTTAAGTTTGTTTTTATGAATAAATATTCATCATATATTCTGAAATTGGCTTGAAAGCGTTGTGGGTTTATACTCCAATTGAGGAATTTGCTTGGACTAACAAAGACTGTTAATATAAACATGAAATTGTTAGAATATAGTGGAGAGAAAGCTACATGTTGTATTTTGACACAGCTGCCTGAAAGATGATAGCCTGTATTAAAAGAGCATTGCCACTGTAGTGAGACTGAAAAGGATGTCCAAGACAACCATTTGACCAAAGAAAACCTTTCTTTCTGTCATTCTATTCTGCTTCTCACCTGACAATCCATATAAAGTTCAAATTCCAACGTGGCATTGTTATATACTCCAGCCCAGTCTGTATGTTTAGCGCACAACTACAGTAGCCTATGATTCAGTGCATTATACATCTCTTCCCTGTCTGTTCTCAATCTGACCCGGCTCTGAAAAGCTAAAGTGCTGCTGATTTCAAGATAGTCTGCCATCCTTTTATCCAAATGAGACACGAGGCCTCTTCTCCTTAAAACCAGTGCTGGGACGCCCAATTGAAAAGACGGCTTGGGTGAGGATGTAGAGAGCCAAACGCTGTGCATGGATCTCATTCCTGAGGCCCCGGGTTCCTGATTTCATTAGAGCGCACCACACTATTAGAGCCGCCTCAGTTTGCTTTGCACTCGCTCCGAGCCTCGAATTTCCAAAATGCAGCAGCGGATTCAATTTCACACGAGAGGGCCACGCTCAAACCATTTCCGTTGTAAACCACTCGCTTAAGTTATTATACATTTTCACAATAAATACAAAGGGAAATGCGGCCAGTGTCTCGTTAAAGGAGGTTAGCTCTAAAGCCATGTCAACCCACATGGCGTTCCTGTTGGTACAGTGTCATGTGTCGACTGTTATAGAAATGCACTCATACTGTACACTTTTTTTGGGGGGGTGTTAATCTTAATCCACAACACTGGCAGCCAGCTGAGGAGTGTCTGGTCTTTGGCAGCCACACGAGTTGAAATAAGGTGAATGAAGGTGCTGCGTAGTGTAACAGGTATGTCTTCAAGTCCATAAAAGATGACCAAACTCGCCAGGAGTGACAGGCAACCAATAAGAACTGTTTGGGTTGACACTCTCAGAGGTGCCAGCAGTTGTTAGACACACAGACGGAGGGCTAACGCCTGCTCCAGATGTTCCAGCACAAGCAGCAACAGGGAATTGGATGAGACCTTGAATTAAAAAGCATCACACACTGAGCATGTAGTGTACTTCCTCTGCTCCCCTTAGAAGTGCTATTCCATTTCACTGCATACCACCAACAGTGGACCACTGAGGCAGGATAATGAGAAGGGCCAATTAGGAGCTGAAGTTTCAGAACAATACTGCCTTTATTATGATTTCTCAGTAGCATTAGCAGAGCCAGTTGGATATTTCTTTGGAATACAGTCACCAATTAAATCCTTTAGCTTTTAGTATACAAATAGCAGTCTAGCTCTGTTAATGAAGTTGGATATGTTTTCTGCTTAACTCAAGTACAGTTGTGATATACACTGAGTAGTATATTTCCATTGCATGCTTCTAGTATAGTATTTTAGAAGAAAATACTATACGTTTTACTCATACTTTACAATCTAACCAGCTCTTACATGCAAATCATATTATCAGCCTAAATCCTAAAGATATGACCCATGGCTATATGTACAACTACCCACCATTATAAATAGGCCTCCCTGAGATAGAACATAGCATTCCATATATATATATTTTTTTTACTTTTTAAATCTAACTATACAGTTTGCTGATAATACTTTGGTGCTTTAACTTAAGTATTATTTTAAAAGCAGGACTTTTTTATTAGTATTTTTACTATGCAGTATCCACTATTTGCGTGACATGCTCTCTCTCTCTCTGTATCTCTTTCTCTCTTTCTCTCTCTCTCTCTCTCTCTCTCTCTCACTCTCACACACAAACACACACACACTCACACACACAGATGCACACACACACACACACTCACACACACACTGACACACACACACACACACTTGAGTTCAGTCTCGCCTACATATTGCTGAATCTATAGCTGCAGATACAACAAACCTTTTATGTATAAAATGACCAAGACAGAAGAAGTGCAAGGACATTTATGTTTTTCTGGGCTGTGATGCTAATGAAAGGCTACTTCACGTAACAAATGAGACATTACAAAGAGTTGTTTAGTCTCAGTGGCTGTTTAGTGCAGACCACCTCAGGCCCTGAATGACAGACAGAGAAAGATTTGGTTTGGGTGAGTGTTTTCTTATGCCTGTACGGTCCCTTGTGGCAGCAATCAACCTTGTCATATAAAGCAGTCTGATGGCTTGTCTCAGTATTTATTATTAATCTCACATGCATCTTACAGTAAGAAATATCTATAGCATTTGCTCCACACATTGCAGTATATAGATATTACATTACATAGACAAAATGAGGCGTTACAGTAATATAGAAGATAAGTAGACATTTGGATGTGACATTGTTCTGCAAGTTAATAAACTTTGGGCTTTACAGACAGATAATGTATGAGTCATGATTTAAGTGTTTTGATTCTGTGTCCAAACCATTGTGACACTATTACTGTAACATCAGTGGAGAGGGGCGACAAATTGAGTCTCCCAGCTCAGAAAGAAAACCACATCAACTGATTCATCAACGACTGTAATTAATACACCCTGAAAAAGAGAACATGGTCTTAAGTGGTGCTGTACTTAAGTTAATTTGTCAGATAAAATAAGATGAAAAACATCATGTATGAACCGGATGAGCTGACAAGAATCAAAGAATGTCTTTGTAGATAGAATAATTAGTGAACTAGTTGTTGAAAACTATACCCTAATGGATAAAAAAAAATATTTGTGAAGTTTTAAACCTCAAAATAATAGCTCCCCTTCTCCCTCCTCTGGTCTTATCTAGGTTGTATTGCTTGATGGTGAGACAGTGTTAGATCATGGAGGGAAATAGAGAACATGCATGCCATGTTGTCAAGTCAGATAAGAGACTACTCAGAGTGTGTGTCTCTGTTTAAGTACAAGTTTGCGTGTGTGTATGTGTGTGCGTGCGTGTGTTTGTGTGCGTGTGTTTGTGTGCGTGTGTGGGTTTGTGTTTGCGTTTGTGTGTGTGTGTGTGTGTTTGTGTGTGTGTGTGTGTGTGTATGGCGTAGAGGAGTCTGTGTCTCTGATTGCCTTTGCTAGGCTTCCCACATTAAAGTGGCCTCAGCCTCAGGGAAAAGATTCCTGGCTGCATGGCAAAATGAGTGGGGTGGGGAATACGGCGAGGAAAAGATATGGGAGAAGGCAGTAAAGTGGGAGGGTAGGGGCATTTAGGTGAAAAGGAGCTGCCAAAACAACTCCCAGGCTTCATCTGGCCTGCATCCAACTGTCCGACACACACTTGTTCAATCTCTCTCTCTCTCTCTCTCTCTCTCTCTCTCTCGTTCTCTCTTACAAACACACAAATACACGCAGCTTTGGCCCCACCACATGTTCCTGAGTGCGGACCGCACAGGGGGTAGCCCCCTAACCTCCCTGCCCCCATATCCCGTTCCTCTCTTCCCCCTCTCAGCTTTAATTGAGAAGACAAATGGATCTTTCAGAGCCCACTACCACGCCACCATACATCAGTCATGACAATGTTAGCTTTATAACGACGGGCTCGCCGTGAGCCGAACCATATGTTCGGCCCACGCCACACGCACGAGCAAACACCTCAATACCATGCTAATGGCGCCCCAATAATTGCCTGTTGTTTTATTATTAAAGGTAATTTAGGCTCTAATGGAATTCATTCAACATTGTGCGTCGGCCCCACCCAGACTGCACTGTGGAGAGACCACTCTTCCTGTGTCGGAGATCAAGAATCCCTTTTATCTCTCCCGTAATAAAATATTATTCTACATGATGAAACATGCAACCGAGAGACAGATACCAATGGCCTCTCGCCAGGCTCTGTAAGACAATTTATTTCGCCACTGACGGTTTCTTTCATCAGTTTAATTAACTTCTTGTTTTCTTTTCATATTATTAAATAAATTGAGCTTTCCTTTTACAAAAAAAGTTTGTTTTGTGAGCATTCATTAACTACAGCTCTGGTAAGATTTGATAGAACTCATGGCTGTGGGACTCATGGGAACTGTAGTCATTAAAAGATAACAACAAATTATTGTTTTTGTCAAAAAAAGGCACAATATGCATGAGGTTCAAATATGGACGGACAACAATGGCCATCTTTTTTCAGCTTTTCAATTGCAGTAATGAAGGAAACTATCAATAGGAGAATATATTGAAAAACGAAAGCTAGCACAACACAAGCAAACACAAGTGCACCCTGAGGGCATTTTTTCTTTTTTCAACAAATCAGGTTTGACAAATTTCAAGCTTTCCGGCAACAGTAACTGGTACTGACAGTACTTCAGAGATAAGACATAAGTCTGCATGTCATAGCAATGTTTACGGCATCTACCCAGTGTTACCAAACTTTACATAGGTCAGTGCCTTGTCTCAGCGAGTACAGCCTGTCTGTGGGTTTCACTCTAAACAGTGAGCAAGACAAGGAACAATGAGAGCACTAGATGTTGGGCTATGGGGACAAGTGGAACAACATTAATCAGTTTATGTGCCTAATGCTCAACTGTCTAACAAATAGTATCCCGATTTTGCATAAAGGCTCTTTGCTGTCCTCTTTCTGTCCGTGTTGTACTTTCCCTCTGTTTGTCTGTTGTCCGCTGTCTGTCTGTCTTGACTTTACCGGTCGACCATCATCTACCTGCATGTCTTTTATTGATTTTTAGCTGTGTTTGACTGTTGTGCACGCATTGTAAAAGCGTCAACATTTTATAATCCTTGTATATTTAATCATATTTCTGTTTTTAGGTTAGTTTTAGTTTTTAACATCTGCCTCTCGGGACTACTGATGGATGATAGTTCAGGGGGCATGTGAGTGTGAACAGTCCCAGGAAATATCTAATTAGAAAGCTAGAAACACAGGGGTAGCAGGCATGATTGGGTAAATAAGAGCCACTTACATGTATTTTGACCATATCCAGTGGAGTTTGACAAAACGCTTTTGGCCAGAGAAGTGTAAATGAAAGAAATAATAATCAATGTTTGTCTGTGCATGAGAAACTATGCTGGCAGATGAGCTTGTAGGTTTGATGATGTTGTCTAAAGGCAGCTACGAGAATCTGCTCCAGATTAATGTGGGTGGGCAGAAACAAACCACTGAAACCTGATTTATTAAAAGCTTGATACAGAGTTATGTGAATGTAATAACTCTGATTTACACAACAGCTGTAAAGGATTATGATGGATTATATATGAAAAAAGCTAATTTTAAAGACAAACAGATACTCCTCCGATGTGAGAAAATGTCACATCCACAAATTGAGAATCTGCCTTAAAATTTGTTATCAGGCTCTTACATACTTTTTCAACCCGTGTCAGTGAAAGGTAATTTACAGACAAACAAAGCAATGTGTGTATTAACAGTTTATCTTCAGCATCTCTCCACGTTCTTTACTGAGATCTCTAGTGTGTTTTCAGTTCTTCCATCTTGACTGAAACACTCCTCACCTCATCATTACCATGTACTGATCTTTTCCTTCACTTCTTAGAGATTTCTACATCTCTTTGTCTAATTCTTTGTTTCCCAACACAGGAAGCCAGTGTGGTACCCTGGGATCATCTGAGGCTGTGTGATCATCATTGCTACTCTTCCTGCGTCTAGCTCCCATGGTTTTTCATGCCTGGCGTCCAGCATGCCTATCCTCTGACTGGACTTACTCTCATCTGGGGCCAAACACACCACCAAAATAACAATCTTCCCTCCCCTCTTTTGCGCTGTCTTCCAACTACGAGACACCATGTCATCACATCATTTTGTCTTTTTCTCTTTCTACCCATCACTGTTTTTACCTCTCTCTCTCTCTCTCTCCCCCCCCCCCCCCTCTCTCTCTCTCCTCTCTCTCTCTCTCTCTTGTTCCCAGCAGCATGTGAACATTAGCCAGGGTTTTTATCAGAGGGCTTCCAGCAGAGCTCCAGCAGGCCTTCCCAGGAGAGGAGGCTACAGGAAGTCGTAGGATGATAAAACTGGGCCATTACAGGGCCAGCACAGGACCCCAGGGTTCATTACCCCCCTCCTCCTAATCTAACTCTGTGACGGCAGCACAACATAATCCTGAACACACCTCAAACTCATTACATTATCTATCTTTGCCAGTTTATCATTTACATGCAAGTTTTGGCTTGGAGCATGCTGAAATTGTGCTTGTGATACTCACGTTGATACTGAAATTAGACTGAGTTCAACATTTTGTTTCACTTTATTCACCATTTGAATAACTACAAATCTGATGTGTGTGGAAAGATTCAAATATCTGGAACCAGACTGATACAAATAGGTTAAAGAAGGCATTCTGCACAAATCTATGAGAGAGATGTAAGGCCTCCAAGATTCACCAAACTTAAGAGGATGGTAGGAAGTAGAAAATGTAGTCAGATAAATTACTTTTAACAAGTAAGAACTGCTAATACTCAGCACTCTGCCAAGACCTGAGAGTGGGTGCAAGGAGGACATAAGAATTAAAACAGCTGCCTCTGAGGTGACGTCACAGCCTTGAACACCGCTGATGTAGCTTCCAAGAATAGTACACAAAAACATGGAGCTGGAGTGTGGGGATGCAGAGAATTAATTGGCAGCGGATGGTTCTTGTGGAAGTGATGACAGCTGATAGAGAGAGCAGGTGGAAATGACAGCAACATCAGAGCTCAGCACCATGTAGCAATCGTCAGCAACACTGACGGAGAGCAGCACAGAACCCACCAATGAAGGTGTGAGAGACACAGAGGGAGAGAGAAGCATTTTACTGAAATGACCAGGACAAAAATAAAAGATTTGCAAGCAATCTGTGTTTTTGATTTAATGTTATTGGTCTGATTTGCCATCACATTTGTGTCTTTTGGTCTTTTTTATAATCATTACTTTTTTTGCAAGTGTTTTTTGGAATAAGGAGTAGTACAATACGCTTATTCACGCTCTTTGCTGAGAGTTGAGTAGATTGATCCCACCTTCATTATACAGTAAATATGGTGCTACTGCAAGCTGCTGGTTAGCTTAGCAGGAAACAAGGGAATAGACCTAGCCTGGCTCTGTGCAAAGGTAACCTACTTTGCCTACCAGCACTTGCAAAGTTCACCAGTTAACTTAATTTATTGTTTGTTAACACAGTATAAAAACAAAGTGTTGACATATTTTGTTACTTTTGAACAGATCCAGTCAAACTCTTTCCCCCTGTTTCCAGTCTTTGTGCTCATCTAAGCTAACCAGCTCCTGGCTGTAGCTTCATATTTTGCGTACAAACACGACAGTGTTATCAATCTGACCATTTTTCTCATTACAGTTTACCAGAATGACCCTTCTTTAGTAAGTAAGTATTTTGCTTCTGACATTCCACTGCCACTCTGGGGCAAGCAGCCAAATGACCCTGATGCTCTTGGGACCTCTCTTTTCCCCTCCCCGCTCATACCAGCAGATCAGCTCAGCTAGTTTTCTTATCTGTTCCCCACTCAATTACGCTGTGCTGCAGAGGGCATTTGAAGCCTCAGACAAGCGGCCTGGAGGTTACAGTGGGCTGAACTGGGAGGAGGCACAAGCTGCTGATGTCCTTTTAACCCTCCTTTTACGGAGATAATAAATAACTGGATGGGATGTAGTGTTTCAAAGGTTCAGTCAGTTAACTCCACTGGTAATTATGTCCAACTGTTTGTTTGTTTAAATTAATATACATGTTCCAGATAGTAAATTGCTTTTTATGGATTAACCTGTTGGTCTGAAAGGATGGTATTTCATTGTAAAAAAAAGAAAAGAAAAGTCAATTCCACAGTTCTACTAATTTAGCACAAAGTTTGTGATTTTATAGAAGTTTTGAGTGATTATTTCACTTGCTCAGTCCAGTGAAGGCTGACAAATAATCAAGTAACTTCAAATCAGTTGTTTCACTGTAAATCTGTATCCTAGGTGGTAGCAAACAAATTATTCTTTAAATTTAGATGTAGCATCTGATATAAAAATACTGGAACTTAAAAAAACTAGCAAATATTTGTGTGTGTGTGTGTGTGTGTGTGTGTGTGTGTGTGTGTGTGTGTGTGTGTGTGTGTGTGTGTGTGTGTGTGTGTGTGTGTGTGTGTGTGTTTATTCATGACATGTATATTAATAAAATGCATTCAAACTGCTGATTATATTTTTAAATATACGAGTTTGGTGATGGGATCAGGTCCTGGTTGTCAGGTTACATCTCTCTATCTGACGATGCAAGTACAGAAATACAAATATTGATTTTCATTATGGATATTGCACTCTCCAGCTGGACATAATCAATAGAGGGTATGCTCCACCATCTCCATAGACATTTTGATGTTTAATTTATGAGTTCATGAAAATACATTGCACTGGTCTGACAATATCAAAATTCACCCTCCATATGTATGAAATAGGAACAGAGAACATTGCTCTACTCTGAGGCTGCGAGGCCTGAGCAAGTCTCCATGAGCTGGCCTTCCAACCAGAGATGGGGTGTTTCAGAGAAATACAGAGATGGATAAAGAGGTTGGATGAGAGAATGTGACTGTGGTGAACGGAGAGGGGAGTACAGCACGGACAGCTACCATCTCTTGTCACGTCTGTGTCTCAGTGTCTGCAGGATGTTTCCCTCCTTTTAAGGCAGCGGGGATGTTCTGCTTTCTTCAACAGTGCAGCCGCAGAAAGAAATGTAGCAGTAGGACTTCCAAGGAGTCACATCTCAATTATCCATCACTTAAATGTCCTTCCAATACATACACAAATCCTTGCCTTTCCTGCTGTTGATTGCAATTCTTTCTGTTGTTATCAGGAAGTAACTTTTGATTTTTTTTTCATGGTGATAAAGATCTCAAACCACTTTATAATCAATTTAGACTATTTTCCATTCCTGTGTATCCCAAAAACATAGGAAATTACCAGTTATGTATCTTTATAATTTCCGTTTCCTTCAACTTTCCTTCAACTTCCTTCAACTTCAACTGAATCCCTCGATGCCATTTAATCAAAATGTCCATCCTGGTACACACACAAACCTGTTTATCACTTTGCTTTTTCATCTCACTCTGTCAGTGCCATTGACATGAGAGATCAGGTCAGATTCTGTCATGTTATCGATCATCCACAGATCGAGACTTATCTTTCTGTCAGCACCCGGCTGCTCCATTTCAGCTATCAGACTCTCGGTGACAAGAGTCTCCTCACCTGTCCATCCATTACAACCAAGACACTCAGTGGCATCATGGGTGTTTGTATGTGTATCAGTAATTACAGGGGGTGTTGAGACTGAAACCAGCTGTGTGCGACTCAAGCTCAGAATTCAGTCAGCTGAGAGTTGGACACGGAGTCGACGACAGCGACTGAGTTAAACCTTTTCAATGTGTCTGCAGGTCACACTATCCTGTGTAATGTCACATGTGCAATGCTAAGATTATATTCTGTCTCTTAAAGTAATAATCACTGGAGCTGAAGTGATATGCACGTGGGAAGTTTTTTATATGAAGCACATGGTCAGCTGGAGCTGGAAGGATCCAATACTGTGTTCAAGGACACTGCAGCAGAGCAGATTATTACTGACACGAGGGTTTGCACCAGAAGCCCTTTGGTTGAAGGGTGGTCTCTTCACTCACTGCACCACTCTGCCAGCCCAAATGCTATCAATAGAGAAAGATTTAAGAAAGACTTTGTTCTAGGTTTGTGTATATGTGCATGGGTCTCATGTGCATGTGTGCAGAGTTCCGACTGGAGCAATGTTCGCCCTTCTCTCTTTTTCTTCATGTGTGTTCCACGTGTTCCAGCCACATTTCTGCAAATATTTATACCGGGTGTAAAACACTCTTGATCTCTCTCCCCTGTTTACTCTCCTGTTCTTTCTCTCGGACGACTCTCACACTGACCTTTTTTCATCCTGACTGAGAGTGACAGGAGGGAGGGGACAAAGAGTCAGGGGGCAGAAAAAGAGCAAGTCAGTACAGAGTGAGGTCAGGGGGAGAGAGAGGGAGCGAGGAGAAAGCCTTTGGTGGGGAGAGAAAGAAAAACCTGTAGTGAGAGAGAAGCGAGCAGGGGAGTAGGGAGAGAGTGTTCAGCGTGATGGATGACTTGTCATCTTATAAAAATCAAAAGCCCGATCTACCAAAGCCCTCTTTTAGCAAAAGCACACGATGCAGTCGTGCAAGGAGACCCATTGGACTAATTGTGGAGTAATTTGACATCTGTTGACGTCTGAAAACGTGTTAGCTACTACTGAGAGAGAGAAAGAGAGAGAGAGAGAGAGAGAGAGAGAGAGATGGAGAGAGAGAGAGAGAGAGAGAGAGAGAGAGAGAGAGAGAGAGAGAGAGAGAGAGAGAGAGAGAGGGAGAGATGTAATGATCCCTACTTGATTTTTAAATGAGGCACATGCTGCTGACCAAGCTGGGTGCACACGCCTCTGAAATGAGCGTAAGAACACAGATCTGGTTACAGGACAAATATCACATTTGTTGTCTTTGTCTTAGTTGCATTCACAGCACCTTGATCAATGCATATTAATATTTAGCCTGAAACATGAAGTGATGCATTCCTAAAACTAATGAGCTGGCCTATTGGACACCACATACATACATTTTGCTCACCTTGGCATGCTTTTTTTTTTTATTAATATAAATAAATTCTATAGTAATGCTGGCTTTTAAAGATCAAAACTCTGTGGATACAAATTAGTTGTTTGGGATCAGTAATGGATGTTGTTTTACAACTATCAACAGCTGTGTGCCATAAAATGCCACACATAATTATGTATTTTTGAGATACCTGTCATCGAAAAAAACTGTTAAATAATTAGAATCTCAATAACAGAGAAAACATTTCTGCTGTCAAGACTGCATTAGAAAAGCTAATTTGAGGATTATTTTAACAATTGACGTTTGAAAGCAGGGTGCTAACATGTCTCCAGCTGTGACAAGTCCTTCAACTTTATACCTCACATTCCTTCCAGTGTAAAAAGCTGCTGTTCTCTGCCTGTAGAAGGGAAACAGAGCTGGTAGCTGGATTCCTCTGCAGTGTGTTGGCAAAAGCTGTGGAAGAGGCCTTAGGATCATTAGTGAGGCTGGCATGAGAGGCTGAAGGAGATCTGCTAACACTCTGCCATTATTCAGCAAGAATGAAGACAGCTTTTGCCTGACTCTAATCACAGCGGCAGTTTTATTCTCTTTTAACTGGCAGCTGTCAAAATAGGTCTTTTAGGACAAAATAGTCAGGCACGTTCCAAGTCTCTGCCTATGAATAAATTGCTGACCATGGGGTGCTGTAGACCTCTGTGTCCTTCCTCACACCCTGTGCACGGCCTTGCAACAGATCTGCCAGGCTGGCCTCGCTCTCTTCTGTGCAAACACCTGATTTAAAAATAAAGGAGTTTTAAGTCAAACAGGAAAGATAACATGAGCAGGAAGGATGCTGAAAGCAGACAAAAAGAAACATTGTTGGATATAAATGAAGAATCTGAGGCACAGCTAAAGGATGAGGGAAAAAGAAGAAAAAACCCAGAGAAAAGCTGTCCTCTCTATGCACCAGGGCATGACATCACAGCACTCGCAAATTCCATTAAGGCCTAATAAATGAAGGGCTAACGAGGCAGAGTGGGTGGGAAATATGGGAGGAGGGGATGGAGGGGGGGGGTGTCTTGCCACTCCAAGCCTCTGTCAACCCCATCAGGAACACTTGAAGGAGGGGTGGGAGTAGAGAGAAGTTTGTAGCAAAGCAAGGGTGGATGGAGGCTAAAAAAACCTCTCGGCCCATTAGAGAAATCAGGCCGGGACTCTAAAAACACCCTGAGAGCAGAGAGGCCGAGTGGCCCTGGTGTAAACATACAGTGGGTGGCAGCCCCCAAGCGCTCTGACAGCCAACGGCAGCCATGATGGATCTGTGGAGTTATCTCATTTTCCACTGTTTTAATTAGAGGCCAGGCTGTGAGCCTCGGCAGCTGGCTCTGCTGTACTGACTCCTGCCGCCTGACAGAAAAAAATGTCCACCGATACTGCAGCCAAGTTCAGCCTGACCAGAGAAAGATTTTGAAAACAAAATCCAGGATCCATGATCCGATTTACTAAGCATCATCATACTCCGATCATTTGAGTTGATTTCTCTTCATATTTATGTACTTTTTACAATGTGTTTTGGTTCTTGAACTCAATTCAAATGAGAGAGCGCTATGTGCTTGATTTGGAAGAACAAAAATCACCTACATTTACAGCTAATTAGAGCCGTGCATCTTAGATGACAATGACAGGATGAGTTAAGGTATCAGATATCTGTCCACAAAATGGGTCTGGAGCAGAACTCATGGCGCACCCTGTTATTAGGTGGCACTCACAGCCCTGTAATCCAGCAGAGCACCACAGTGATGGGGTAAGAGAGGATGAGCGACAATAGGCTAAAACTACCTCACACAGTTTCTATCTACATGTATGCAGTTAGATATTGTCAGTTATCATGAGCTTGTTTGGTGAATTAAAAAACAAATATCAAAAGTTATTCCCTGAAGGAACAATAGTGGAAGCAGTTGAAGCTGAAATGTAGTAAAAAGTCCCCTTTTTTTACAGATCTGTAATTTTGACAGATTTAATTTACAGTTTACAGAAATACAGAGAATTAAATTAAAGGCTGTGTAGGGAGAGAGCTTAGTAGTGGTCATTTTGGGCAGAATTCCTTTATCTCTAATCTAAAATCAATCAAGGCTAGTTAAAAAACCTTAAAATGTAACTAAGATATAAAAAAAGATCCAATAAACATCCTTTGGAGCTTTCTGCATCTGTGCACATTAGTTCAGATTTATATAACTGTGGTCAAGTCAATTAAGCGATGGAAGTACAGGTTATAAAAGCCTGACAAAAAAAGCATTTAGAATCCTCTAAAAAAGTTGCAGGTAGGTGAATTAATCTGGTATCTCCAGAGTGAGCCACAGATGTATTATTTGACAGAGAAAATGTGGATAACAAGCCTTAGATATCCTCCTCCTTATACTGGTTGAAAAGAGGAGAAATGAAAAGAAAGTGCAAGCGTGAAGGCTGTTTTACTGAGCACGGAAAGAGAGGAAAATAAAATCATGTCATTGTTGTTTACACTGGACCCCCCAACTGAAGCCCTGTGTGTGCGAGTCTGTGTGTGTTCCACCATTTTCACTGTTTAGGCTGTGTGTTATTGTGAGTCGACCTCAACAAAATTTTTGAAATTCACCACCATCAGAGAACAATTACCTTTACTGTGGAGTATTTTTGTGTTCTGTGTTCACACGCAAATGTATCTTTATCTTATAAAACAGAAGATGTTTTAATATGAATTTAATCAGGTTTTAAATGTATGTACTGGGACAGCCAGGCATAACAGTTTACAGATAAATTAGGCCTGTTCAAATTGTTGTATTTTATTCATGAATATAATATTCAGACCTTCTTTTGAGGACAATAATCAGTGGAAGGGAGACTAGGACACATTGTACATGCTCAATTAAACACTCCCTCCACCAAGAAGATAGAGGACACATACAATGTATGCTGCTGCATTTATTTAAAACTTGTTTTGGGGTTACAAAAGTGGATTTTTTTTGTCATACTGCCAAACCTTTTGTATGAATTAATCAAAATGAAGTTAGTTTGAATCATCGTTTTGTTGACTTCTAAGTTACATGCTTGAGGTGTCAAGGTCAGTGTGTCTAGCATAGTGTTCTCTCATGGCTGAGTTGGGTACAGTTGCAACAAGTTATTGCAGCCAAATCAAAACAGACTTCAGAAAAAGTCCCTGTGTCATACATAACGTTAGTACTTCACCCAAATACAAATTTGTATTGCTTTTTTTTTCTTTTTTTTTAAAAAGAATTGTTCATATTATAACATGCTCAAGTCATTGTGAGTGACATAATCATTGGAGTTAATATTGTAATAACATTATCCTTTCATTGTTTGTATTAAGTTATTCTTATTGTTGTAATGGTACTTTAGCAAATAGTATGCCATTATTGTTTGCCATATTGAATAATATTATTGAATTTGCAAATATTGAATTTGCCATATTGTATTCTTGCAAATTGTTCCCTTTTTTGTTTTACATAAACAAGAAAACTCTTATAACTTTTAGGATATACACTTACACTTATATTGATAAATATAACTACATAATAAATCATACTAATATATAAATAAATACTAATGTAATTGTATTGTTAATCAATACAATATATTTTCAGAATATGTTTGAGACAAAATCTAGTTATTTATTAGTGAAATTGTATATATTTTTAACATGATGCAACCATACACACACACACACACACACACACACACACACACACACACACACACACACACACACACACAGACACACACAGACACACACACACACACACACGCACACTCACACTCATACACACACTGAAAACACGGACATGGATAGGCCCTCGCTCACAAGCAAACACACACCCAGTCAAACAAATGCACACATTGATGTTTTATGACCTCAGTGAGGGTATTGGCATGTTTCTCAACCACCAAGAGTTAAACTTCCTGTTGGCATCATTCAATAACCTGCCTCCAGCTCACCATAGAATATTCGGCCTGGTTTTAACACATGGTTTCTTACTCATACCTTATCTCTCCCGCTTCCCGTTCACACTCTTATTGTGTCTCTCACCTAGCTGCCACTGCGCCTTCAGCCCCCTCGTCTTTCCTTGTTTCTCCAGAATTTCTCTCTCTCCTTTCCTCTCTCCCTGTTTAGAATGAACAGCGAACTCCATTGTAGAATGGCAGCGTGTTATGACAGCAGGCTACTGTTAACTGTGTTTGGTTTGGGAGGACAGGGGAACACACACATGCAGACGCCCTGCAATGCATACGCATACACAAGGACATTGACATCTTCATCTTCCGTACTGCCATTGTACATGAGCATGCTCACAGACTTATACATATCTGGCATCAGCTTCTCCAGATGGAGCTCATCCCCTGCCTGCCTGCGGCCATATTTTGACTGTTTACTCAGAATTTCTCTATATCTGGCCATTGTTAAGCCTGCTTGGCTCTGTGAACACATTCAGAAACATGTTTGAAGTGGGTGTGTAGTATGTGTTTCATGTGCCTGTGTGTGCGTTTGCGTATGTGTGTGTGCAACATTACAACACTATATTTTACCATTAGAGTGTGTGTGTGTGTGTGTGTGTGTGTGTGTGTGTGTGTGTTTGTGTATGTGTAGGTGTGTGTGTATGTGTGTGTGTGTGTGTGTGTGTGTGTGTGTGTGTGTGTGTGTGTGTGTGTGTGTGTGTGTGTGTGTGTGTGTGTGTGTGTGTGTGTGTGCACTTTGGGTGAAAGCAAAAGGATTTTAAATAAGCGTTCAGTCATGAATGTGCAAGTGTTGTTCGATGTGCGAACATATTTGTACGGCCACTAACCCGTGAACTGTTGGACCTACGCAGGTGGGTGTTATTCTCCGTAGTGCGTCCTGCCTCGTCAAGACATTTGTTTGTACACATGATGAGTTAGTGTAAGCTGCAGCAGGATGTTTGGGACCTGAACATGTGTGTGTGTGTGTGTGTGTGTGTGTGTGTGTGTGTGTGTGTGTGTGTGTGTGTGTGTGTGTGTGTGTGTGTGCAAAGCGTGTGTGTGTGTGTGTGCGGAGGTGGATGGACGGTCGGTGTGCGTATGTGTTTTCACCCAGACGTTACCAAGAGGGTTTGCAATGCCCTTAAAAGTCGCGTTATACCTCTGAATTAAAGGCTTTCATCGGAAAGCTTCAAATCTGTCATTGTGTTAAATTACATACCTCCTACAGTCGTGTGATATACAGTATACCGCAACTCCTGCAGAGAGAGAGAAATAAACACATTCAAATCTTACAAAATAGTGGGGAAATGAAATGGTCGACAGAGTGGAGCCTCATCCCGCTATTGTCTTCCCTTTTCCACATTCACTTTTTCCACATTTAGCATTGGCTGCTTTGATGCATGCTGAAGGAATGCAGGGTGAGTAATCACAGGGGGGAGAGAGGGAGGGAGGGAGAGCTGGATTACACTTATGAACTGAAGAGGTGATGGAGACAATTAAAGAGGCCACAGGGTGAGAAAAGATGGACATTTAGGAAGAAAGAAAGTAAGGGTGGGAGGATAGAGTAATAGGGGCCTCTCTGGTTGTTGTTGCGCTGTGTGCGATGATTTGGGTTGATTTGAATTAATGCTTTAATTGGGAAATACACACAGCCCGTTAACATCTGTATCCCATAGCAGTGAAGTGGCCGCCAAGACAAACCTGTGCTGCGTCACATTGACATATTCCCCCCAGTAACAAGAGCGCTCAAGCAAAAGCTCTGCGAGAGAAACAGGGATTTAACAGCAAAATATTCCGAATTTAAGACTGGGGAGCTCTGGGTAATTAAACTGGCACTGCCAACCCAGAGCTAAGAACACACACACACACACACACACACACACACACACACACACACACACACACACACACACACACATACACAAAGAGCATCTGTAGAAGAAGAAAGAGTTGGAGAATTACATAATTACTTCTGGATTCACAGTATTTCCACTCTGACCATCTTGCATTGTGAATACAAATGAAAATATCTCCCCGTGTTTTAAAATTCTTTGATACATTGATGGCTAGTTGAACAAATTATATTTCATTGTTTTTAACATTAAGGTTTGAAACATCCAAGATCAAAACAACACAGACAGGGTTCACATACTGTATGTTGTGAAAAAACTTTTGAGGCAATAAAACCAGCTCCATAGTGCATCCGTCTGAACTGTAACTTTACAAATAGCCACGCCCAAGAACACAAATTGGAACAATTTAGAATATGTAAAGCATACAATACGCATAAACAAAATGATAATATCAGGTATATTGGTTGCAAACATATCTCAAGTACAATTATTCCTCCTTGACTTTTACTGTAAGATGGTTTTATAGCTTTTTCTAATAATTCTGCACTTGCCTTTCTTTCTAAATTAAACATCAAAACAGTATATTTATCTGTCGAGGCTATGAGGGGTAAAACTGGAACATATATGAGCATTCAATTCCTGAGCACACACATTCTTAAAGACAATTGTGAGAAAGTGTTCATCATGACACATCGTCATTCATAAGGCCGCGCCGCCTCTGAACAATGTAAGGCTACACACCCTGTCTGTGTGACGCTGTGACCTCTGGGACCCCCGTGCCTCTGATTGCCTCTCCACCCATACTGGATCCCTACTACAAAACTCTAGCATTGACCCCCATTCATTTGGACCGACCCTTCTTATCAGGTCTGCCAGTTTTGGCTGTCGCACGCAGATGCATGTAACCAGCCCCCCCTCACCTCCTCCGCTCCACTCTCCCTCAACTATACACATGTCAACTCTCTCTAGTTTCCTTCTTGTGCATTCACAAACATTTTGAAACTACATGCTATGGGAAGCCATGCTGACTCGATGTTCATGGGCAGCGCAAAGCGCAGAGTCGGGTGTCGAGGCCTCAGATCCAGCGCACATGGCCAAGAAATCAGACCTTGCGGAGGGTGATTAATACAGCAGAAAGCCTAGGCTTACTGAAAGGCCACAGCATCCAGAAAGCATTCCAGCCAGCAACAGTGCTCCCACACACACACACACACCGACTGCCAAGACGGCTTTCGTGACTGCTTCCTCTGGTCCCTGTACGGTTTCACATTCACTGCGTTTGATCATGAAAGCCTGCAACTCACATCACCATACCTAATTAACAACGAATGGTGAGGGAAGACACTTACACGCATGCAAACACACAATGGCAAGTACAGTACACTCACACACTCCTGAGCAACATGACCCTTTACTCATGTATGGATTAACAGTGATGCCTGTCAGATACACACAGTTGCTCTTTAGCCGGGTACCACACACATTGGCTCAGTTGCAATTTATAGCACGATCAAAATTATTAGAGCAAAGGACATATGAATGAAATTAAAAGGAAACCAAACAAAAAGGAGGAAACTCTTTTATGCAACCTATGGGAGTACTGAAAGAGCAGTGGAGGAAGATGTTTACAACTAAGATAACAACTACTGCAAGCTCTGATTTCATCTCGGGAAACTTGTTGCACCTAATGATTGGTTTCTATCAAAACAGCAATCTGACTTGGGAAAGAGAAAAAACCACGGAGTGAGAAAGCAAGAGGGAGAGCTCTGACATCTTCCTGACACTTTAATGACCGCCTGTCTTCACTGCAGCATGTTGACAAGTTTCAACTCAACAGACTACCTCGCTCTGTCTCTGGGCTTTGGGGCTTTGGGGTTTTGGCCAACCTCACCCCAGAAGTGTTCAAATTGAACACACCATCCCAAGCCAGCTCTGGTCTAATGAGGCTAAAGAGCAGAATGAACAGACTTGGCTTCATTATCTCCAGTATGTGCGCCGCTGTTTTAAAAGACACTGTCAGAAACTAAAATCATTCACACCAACTTTGTATAGCTGTATTGCTCCGAGTCAAGGGCATAGCTACTGTTCCACAGGCAGCGGCTGGCACTGTCTGATTAGCTCGTTAACTGTCAACGTTTGGAGTGCAAAAAATGATTTATTAAACAAAAAGCATACATGGAATACGTCCAAATGCCTGCAGGTAACTTCAGTGAGGTAACCGGCAAGGTTACACAACGCAAAACAGCAATGTTGATGAAAACAAACTGCTAAAAGACAATGGGAGTAGAGAAACGAATAGACAAGGAAAGATGGGAGATAACGAGGGACAGGTGACAGCAGGGCTGATGAGGAACAGGTGAAACTAATAAGGGCTGGGCCGAAAAATCTAAAAGAGGAAACAAACTACAATAAAAACAAAAGGACCATGACATTTGATTTAGTTAAGGTATTCCTGCCTCACTACAATTAATGAATGTGGAGGGAAATGGCAATGTAAAGGAAAACTCTGTTTTTAAGCCAGTTAGGGGTGAGCCAGAAAAACAAAAAGCTCAGGCAGGCCCAAGGGAGTATAAACAAAGGGTGGACCAAAGTATGGGTACTAAAGTGTGGCAGAGAAAGGTGGTTTCTTGTGCCAATTTACTGACTAAAAATACAGCAATGCCAATCCAAAAAGACTGCGTGCCCACAGAGGTATCCGTGCCAGCACCTTTTAAATGAAGCATCTTCTCTTGACTTGTGAAGTGTAATGAGCATCCTGAGACGTTCAATTACAGATTTTCTACTAACGAGGTAAACAAAGCATCAAACGCAGCTCAAAACAAAGATCTTGATGAGGAGTTTGTAGTCAGGTAATACTGGATGTGAATGTTTCTGAAGTTAAGGGGGTAGGAAGGTGTTGACAGTGTTAGTGTTTTCCCTGAGAGAGCAGCGCTGGTGTTTTCCTATATTTACGTCAGTATTTACGCATGTGTGTACAGGTCCTTTAAGAGGTTTACATATTGAGGGTAATAGGATAACTCTAGACTCTGCCAGCAGAGAAACAGGTGCTTATCTTGTCAAAGTTGTTGTGCTAAGCCAACCTTTGACCCCTGGTTAAGAGCCAATTGAGAAATTAAAACAAGAAATGTGCACGCCTCCGCCCTCCTCCTTTCTCATCCCTCCTCACTCTCACATATGCACTCACGGGCACAGAAACTCATGCATGTGGAAATGGTCAGCCAAATGAATAATTTTACAGCTATTTCCCAATATGCTTTCCTGGTAGTTTGCAACCCAGCTTGCTGAAGAGAGTGGTAAATGAGAAGAGAAAGGGAAGTGAAGATGAAGAGTAGCACTGGACACACAGAACAGAGAGATTGGGGTTTCTAGCGTAATATGGAGGAAGGGAAGATCGAAGGGTGTGAAGGGGATTGGAGAGGGACAAGCTCACGCTGTGGGGGATCTGTCTCCGCCACTGGGGTCTCGGCCATGATTTTTAGGCATGAAGCAGGAATATTGTGCAGGATTTCGGTTTGCTCTGCAGATCTTGCCAAGCTCTATCTAGTAAGCCTCCTGCAATTACACACATCTCTCTCTGACAGATAAACTGACGCAGTCACCTCATAAATATAACTGCAAACTGTCATATAACCGCAGCATGAGAGCAAGCAACTGTGTAATCAACAACAGTAAGTTTGTTCATTGCACTTTCCCAAATTAAAAAAATCACAGTTTTTCATTTGTTGGGTCATGGCTCCAACATTTCAGGTTGCTTCAAAGTAAAAACAATCTAAATGTAGTCTTGTGATTGTACAGTAAATGTGTGTTTGTTCCTCTTAATGTTTAAAAAAACTATATATATATATATATATATATATATATATATATATATATATATATATATATATATATATACATTGAGTCAAGTTAAATGCTACAACCACTTGCAAAATGTGATATTAAACACATAATCTGTGCAATGACACATTAAGAAATAAATGTGTTTTTTATAACTTTTGAAATAGCTTCAGTTTGTCTCTACAAAAAGTGACTAATCAATGACTAATACCTCCCAAACATGTATGATTAGAATATCTTTTTTAGTAAAAAGAATCTAAAAAATGTCATAGCATGATAAATACTGACTATGTATAACATTTTATTACTGTTTTTGTGAGATCAAATATATTACACTATCGTCTCCCTGTTATCATATTTATAAATGTTGGTCAGGTTATCAGACTGAGCGTATGCAAGTGACTGTTATGAGAACCTCATCAGCTTCTGTCATGTCCATCATCATAACCCTCACACCACTCAGACACAAGCGTACACACAAATGCATGCTGACACGAACACTCTTTCGCATATACATAAACACGGATGCATAAACAAGCAGCTGAATAGCTGAAGGAAATGCTCATGCAGACCAAAACAGACACACAATACACAAATTATATGAGTTTTGGGTATCATTTACTTTGAAAAACAAAGTGAAACTCCTGCACACAACTCCATTTCCTTTAGGATCCGTCTATACAATTCAAAAGAACATGCAAACACTTGTGCATCGCAATAAAAAGTATTTGGTTAATGTTAAACATCCATCTTGTGCCACTGATGGGACGACGGTTCACTTCATAAAAACCCTCTTAGAGCGACATGAAAGTTAAACAAATGAAAACAGTCCAGTGTTTTGAGAACGTGATGAAAAATGTGTGGCCTTGCAGCAGATACGGAGGGCCAGGAATAACAGCATGAGGTTAAAAAGCTCTCTTATTCATGTGTTACTATAACACTTCTCCTTGGCCTCAGCTACTTACTGCTATAAGCTTCACTCCTAAAAGCCAAACTTGGATTGAGCAACAGCTTGGCCACCTGACAGCCTCAGCAGCCCCGTTGGGTAGGCGCCAGTCCCAACCCGTGGCTCTGAAAGTGATTCAAAACAACTTTCACAATTAAGAAAGAATTCATTCTTGAATTGATTTGAGGATTTGTGGATGTCTCCCTCTAGGATAAGTGAAATACTAATAATGTTTGGCATCATGATGATATTAGATGGGCAGGGTTTACCACATCACAAATAAATTACAAAAAAATCACTTGCACAATCTGATTACAAAATTACAGACATGAAAACTAGAATAAAAATAAAATACCAATCAGATCATGATATAAATGTGTATAATTCTGATTTATCTTCATAGATGAGCCCTTTTCCACTCATACCAAAAACATTTTTTTTGCAGTACTACAAAATGTTTAACCCTGCCTCCAACAGAATGAAGCTGTCAAGTGTTTAGGGTTTACACAGACTGAGCCTGTGTGTCTCCCCAGTAATCTTCAGGCTGCAGAGGGCTGTGGGCAGTGGAGAGGAGCCTGCCCTGCAGGGCTCTGGGCAGATCTGGGATTGAGGTTGATAATGAGCAGGGGGATAAAGTAGAGTTATGGAGGTCTTATCACCTTGAGCCCCAGGGTCACACGGCACTGCTGGTGGTCAAAAACCCGTTAATCTTTACAAAAACTCACAGCCCTACTCAGCAAACAAGTATTAGTTATACATGAAGAGGTGAAAATGTTTGTTGGCTCCTTAAAGGCAACGAGTAACTGAAAATACCCTTCATGTGAGGATTGAAAACATAAACTACAGTTTAAGCAGTTTTATTTTGCTTGTATATTTTACATAATTTGTCCAAAATATTGCTGTCAAATGGACTGCACAACTCAATGCAGCCTCAAGGAGTCTTGAGCACAGTGTGGCTTGACTTCTGGTCAGTTTGAGCTTTGAAAACGGCCCCTGGGTGATATCTGGGTTGTCCAGTCAGACTGAGATGTGTCGGGGTCAGAGAGGGAGTCAGAGACGAGTGTGGTGTGTGGGGTTAGCCAGACCTCAGGCTGTGATTTGTTGAAGTGCATCAGACGGGAGTCAACCAGAATCTGAATAAATCACCTCAGTGGCACCAGTGACAAAACCTTGATTATACCCGTATTTTAAGTGCATCTGTGTGCCTCCAAACAAGCATTAATTAACGTGACCCAATAAATAGGACAATTGCTTAACGGCTTAAGAGTCACTTTTCATTGTCAAGATCCCCTCGAGAGATGTTAAAAGACATTAAAATACTCTACTTGGAATAACATTATCTCATGATGCTCTGTCTGATTTTAGACACAACATTTTTCAACACACTACATATTGGACCATGATTGGTTTTAAAACTAGTTCTGGTGTACAAAGACAGTCTATGTACGCGTCTTAAACTGAGATTCAAAGAGAGTACAGAGACACTTTTCCCTTCAGTAGATTTAAAAACTGTGTTCCAGTGTAAAACTATCCCCATACTGTACATCTGTACATCTTTCTGCACGGTAAGCTCAACCCGCCAAGTGACCCAAAGCACAACACATTTTGGAGTGCAGTGGGACCATAAGAAGATGCAGAGACAATTTAAAAAGCTTGCAAGCTAACTTGCAATGTTGCACACTAAGAAGCTGACTTTGTGCTGCCACAATGGGGAATAGGAGGTCAGTGTAACTTGTAGGAGTATCATGCAAGTTCTCAGCCAGGATGAGACAAGCCAGTATTGTCTTACCATTACTATTCGTACTCCAGGCCGACCGCAGACACAGCAGCTGATGAAAAGATTGATTGGAGGAGGTTAAAAAGCCATTTGATACTGCTGAGTTTGATTTAATGATGTGTTTTAGGATTAAAACAGTATCAGCGAAGCGGGCGAGCCAGCAGGGTGGCTGACAAGGAACAGAGCTGCTTTCTGCTAATCACTAGTAGTCCACTTGTTAGATATATTTCTATCCGTCTTTGAAAAGATTAGAGTATTTTTCTCAACACAGACATTCAGGACTAGCAGCAGTATAGTTCATCAGTGTTTCCGTGGCAACAGTGGTGAAAACAGGAGCAGGCCTCCACTTCTTCTCTCCTGTCAGTATGTATCCCATTATGGTTGTACTGTGCGGACAGAAGAGCTCTGCCTGCTCACCACAGCTTTATTTATTTTACTGTCTTTCATCTGCAAACCACTACCAATCTGCATCAGAGGGAAATCCACCCTGTGTATCCCATAGGTGTCATTTAGGATTGATTCCCTGGAATTAGCAGACGTCAAAGTGGAACCATGTGGCCGTCTGTCTGTCCATCTGTCTGTCCTTACCAACACCTGTGATAAGGCTGTTTGGACACAGAGAAATGGCATTCACTGCCTTTGGTTATCCACACATTAATTATGGCTGTGGGGATACACTGAAAGTTCACCACTTGAGTGTCTGTCGCTATCTGTTAAATATTGAGGGCAGACGTGATAATAAGCAAGAGGTAAAATCCACTGCTATCCAAATCGGAGATAAACGCTTCAAAGACTTCTGTGTTAATGCCAGAGTAACTATTCCCCCCCTTAAAACATTCTCCAATGAAGCTTATCCACTTACTAAAAAGACACGTTTAAGATTTTTGCTGCTTTGCCTTGATTCAGTTTTAATATTATTTCTGTCTCTGTGGTACAAAACCAATCAAATCTCCAAATTCTGCCTTAAAAGACAGAAGTGTAAACACAATGATCAGCGTCGCTCTTTTCTGGATGGGAAATTCAGATGGAGATTTTTTTTTAAGCTTGCTTGAGCTCCTCTGGTTCACATGACCTCAGAAAAACTGATAAACCAATATGTACCCACATGAATCCCCTCTTATCCAAGCCCAGGTCAAACAGAGATAACTGTGCTCCAGCATCATAGATCAGACACAGTTCATTATTGATTATCATTTTAGAGCCGTAGTGGCCACTTATTTAGATGCATAGGCATTATGAAGAGTGATGCGTAAACTTTTTAGTTGTTGAAGAAAACAACAGGACCACCAACAGCTTCGATATTGCTGAATGTATACTTGCTGTGTTTATCATAGGAGTCTCAACACCACCACAGAAAAACAAGGAATTCATCTTCAGGTCCTTAAGTGGTTCTTGACTTGAATTTGGCAGAGAGCGAGACTTTGAGGTTACAATGAACTCAAACACATCTTTTTTTGAAACAAGTGAGACTAGAGGAAATAGAGCAGATACCACCACCAATTCCAACATTTTATTACTGTAATGAAAATGGAAAATTAATTCCAATGCCACCTTTATGTCCAAAACACGGCAGCAGAACTGATTGCCACAGCTACGTAAAAGTCATTATGAATTAGGGTTAGGGTTAGTATAAACAAATCATTATCTCATGATAAAAGAGGATACACAAGTATAGTAATAGGCAGAATGCCACAAAACACCTTTATAATTACGTAAACAACTCCACATCTCTTTAGTAATACAATATTTATGGGCTATGTAAAATGGTGCCCATTATCTATTTCACTTTGAGGATAAATGCCTAAATCCGAATATCCAGGACATACAAATAAGTATTTGTATTAATAGAAATTGTACTTGTGTCCAATCATTTCTACGATGGATAGCAATTAGTGCTGCAGCTCCTCATTGATAAGTACAGTATCCTCTCTGCTGACACTGTGGCGTTTTTTTCAGGCACATGCAGTCTAGGAACAAGAGCCTATGCAGCATTAATGAAACAATATGACTACGCCTGTCTCCTTGTTTAAGGATCACTCAGTTTATGTATACAGTTCTTACAATTGTTTTTGCCTATGTTTTTTTTCAGCCCACTGATGTTTTTGACTGCGGGAATTTACTCTTTCATTTGATTGCTACGTGCAGTCATTCAAGCAATTCTTCCTTCATTTGGTTGAAAGAGAGAGCAAGACAGAGTTGACTGATTCAACATGAAACATCTGCCACCTGATTGATTTCTGAATCAAATTGCCCATAGCAACGGCTCCAGCTCCGGCTTTTTAAAGAGCTGTTTCACCCTAATACATGGCCCATTACCAAATGGCCATTCATCACATTAACCCTGGCTCTAGAGAGCTGCCAGTGTCTCCGCCAGTACAGTGCCACAGAGCTCTCTGTCTCCAGTCAGGACACACTCAGCAGCATGTCCACTTTGCCATGACTGTGTTTACCTCAGGAATACACAAACGCAGGCTGCCACTGGCTATATTAACGAAGCAAGAGAGAACCTCTGCTGATACACAGAGCATAGACTGATTGACCTGCTCATGTTATATACGGATATACTGGACGGTACTTTGTGTACCTTATTGTCTATTTGCAGGTTTAATAGTAATGTAAAACAGTGTATTGAAAGATGTTGACACTCCACTGTCCCTGTATCATCTTTCTGGTGAAGATCAAAAAGGCTGGTACTAAATGTTCCAGAATGTATAAATATAGATATATATTCTTATTTTTTTATTCACAAAAATAAACCATTTCGCCAAACCCTTAATTAGCATGAAGCTGTGTGCTTTAGCTTGAATTAAGGAGCTTCAGGCCGAGCTGTGGTGAGCCTGATTACTTAATAATATGTTGATAAACAAAACTATCAATCAAAGCCTCTGACAGGACTTACAATTCAGGAGAGATCAGCCAAAATAAGAGCTGCAGACTCTCTCATTGTGGCGGTGTGTATGGGGGTGTGTAACAAGATACTCGCTACAGTCGGCAATGAAGTTACTTGCACCAATGTAATGATGTAAAGAAATAAAGTGACACTTTTATTTACAGAGCACAACTGCAGTAACTACAGCTGTCTCTTGAAAACAACAGACAATGTAAAGTCGCTCCGTGTAGGTAACGGCGATGACACTGTGTTTGAAACACTGCTGTAGCCACAGTAAACACACCTTAAAGTACATTAAAGTCCTCCAGAGCGTAAAGCAATACGTGTCAGGTGTGGTTCATACAGAAAGGGTACTGTAATATCACTAATTCACATACGTGAATATATAATATAATATGGATGTAAATGTATTTTATAATACAAAGATGAAATTTGCATTATGATACTCTATTGTTGAGGTCATAAAGTGAACAGTAACATGCAGGCACATCAGCTATTGTCAATAAACTTTTGGATCATGTGGAATTTAATTTAATATGATCTCAGTTCAAAATCTAACTTACCTGTTGTATTACAGTCCAAGACATTACAATGAATATTGTTGCTTTCGAAATTTCTACAAACGTAACTCAATTTTTTTTTTATAAAATCTTTTACTTTAAAACAGATCTCACTGGACATATGAGGGACGCCTGTTGCTGCTTGCTTTAATCAAATCCACTTTTTTACATCCCAACATACATTAAAAGGATAACCATATTCATTTTGGTGTAACCTGTGATATACCTCATAACTTCTTTTAAATATTAAGAAAAACTAAGTACTGCATAATAATTGCTAGGGTAGGTGTTTAGTAGCCTTCAGTTATTGGATAGCTTCATGTATATGTTTTTCTTTTGCAGGAAATAATTTGGAATTGTGTATGAAAATAAAATGATTCAAGTTGTTTTTTTCTTTTAATTTTAATATCAATAAAGTATATCAATAATAATAAAGAGAATCTGAACAAGAATATCCTTTCTGTTTGGTAAAACCCTTGATTGGTTGAGTAATGAGATGCTCTCCTTATAGCTGAGATGAAAATGTTGCTGAAAACATTTCAAGTCGAAATACACAGGAAAATATTGCTGAAAGCTGAAAACAGTTTTTCTGGGATGTGTGCAGTATGTTTGATTAAAAAGCAACTGGATGTTAGACACTGTGTCTAAAGACTGATACTTCTTTTATTTTCCAAAACAGTATTTTACATTCACAGTTTATGCAAACCCAAACTGCAACTATCAAACTACCTCCAGTTGCCTTTCCCTCGGCAGTACACCGCACTGCTAAAGTTGCTATTTTCTGTTGGTCTGAAGTCTTAGAACAGAATGTATTTCAAGTCATCTCTGCTGCGGAGAGGTAAATCACTGCAACGCTGGGGGACTGCAGCTATTCTCTCTCACCTCCCCACTTTTAGCAGACCGTGGCTGATTTCCTTCCTTGCGTGACTCCAGAGTGTAAACACACAGCCAGAGTGACTCATCACTATTTCTCACTTCCATGGTCTGATATAAACACGTGAAGGGGTCAGGTGTCATTTTGGGGTGGTGAGTGGGTGGGTGGAGCCCAGTATGTCTCCCCATAAGACATCTTCCATTCTCCAAAGAATTCACAGCTTCCTGTGGCCAAAGCCGCACGCCTGCCCACTCCAGCCTGGAGGAAGGAGAAAGAGAAACAGTTAGAAATAGGGAGAAAGAAGGACAGACAATTTGGGTGATAGATGACCTTCTCTGCCACGCTGCAGCAAAATGGAAAGAATGCAGTCATGATGAGCCTGCATCTCTTTTCAACCCAGACCAGACAAGAAAAAGAGTGACAGCTGGAGAAAGGATGAACTGAATACAGTTTGGTTCAATTGTGTGACAAAAATGTACTTCTTCTAGAGGCAAATTGATTTATAAGTCATGAAACCTTGTTGACATGCAGCGGCCAGCTTTTCTTGAGGGCAGATTGGCACTTAGTTAAAATGGTATAAGAAAGTCCTGATCAGCACTTTGCCCTCTTGAGCCCGGCGTTATTGCGTGGTAGTCGGAGTGGAAGGGCGGGACAGCCACTTCCTTTCAGGCCCCAATCTGAAGAAGGGGCCAAATACAGTCCAACATCAATCACTTTGCACTCCACAGCTTTCCCACTACCATTGTTATAGAGCAGATCGACGGAAAGAGGCCGGTAGCAGGTGGAAATAAAAAGCCCTTTGACAACTATAGGGTAAAATTCCTCCCAAGATCATCATAACATTTACACAAGCTAAAGGGAGCAACGTCTGGCTGCCAGCTCCCATCTGGACACACACACATATCTAGTCAGCAACATTCTCATATGCTCTGATGCATGAACACATGCAGCCATAGACAGACATTAAAGGCACACAAAACCAAAGCCAGAGACATATTTTAATCTGCATGTACACACGAGGCAGCCATAGACATACATATGCACAAGTGTACAGACAGGTGCATGGATTACTGAACGGGCCTACAGGGCCCAAGGACCAAAATGACCACAAAGACACATATTAAAAATAAGAGACACAGAATGACTAAAAGAGGCCAAAACAACTACAAAGAGACTTTCAATAACTGTGAAAAGAAGCAAAACAATCTCAAATACATTTAAAATTACCAAGTGAAAGAAAGAGACACAAAATTACCACAAAGAGATGCATAACAATTATAAAGAGACACATTGCAACAACAAAAAGACGCTAAACAAAACCTGTGTGTCTTGCTCCTATACAGGAGTGGTAGGGATTGTTGCAGGTCTGGTCAGGTGGAGGGACACTAATACACTCTCAACATGATTCCTACAGTTATTATGAACACACAAACAAAACAGTCCTCTTCACAATAATATTGAATTGCTCTGTTAAAGTTTCTTTAGAATTATGCTTTATTATAGGAACAGATAATGTGCCCTGAAGAAGAACAGCAACTTATGTAATATTAGTTGATTTTTTCCTGTCACCTGATTTGCCACAAACACCACACCCTTTCCTCTCGGAGTCATAACTCACTCGAATCAAAACACAAAGACATCAAACACACTCCTGTTCTAATTTCTGTCTGTGCAGTGCGAACAGGAACTATAGTGGCCCACGCAGCATGACTTCATTATCTATATTCTGACAAATAAGCCATTATCAGTTAGAGTTTGAAGATTTGATTTATTCAGGTTTATCATAGTTAAAACACCTATGCTATTTGTTTATATTTTGTGAGGAGCTAGACTTAAACATATGCAGAGAAAAAAATAACACAGAGAATGAAGCGGCATAGAGGATTTCTAATAAGTTCAAGTGCATGCAGCTACTTCAGGAATACATTTAAATGTTGTGTGAAATAACCAGATAAAGGTTGCATTATAACTGCTACTGTATATGTGCCTCTCTTTTCTCAGCCCCTCCCTCAGCCCCTCCTACCCCTCCCCCACAGCTGGACTCCTCTCTTCACTCTGGATCATAGGCTAAAAGCTGGCAGCATCACTGTCACATGATGCCCATGCGTGTGATGCTTCACTGGGACCCCCCTCCAGTCAGGAAATGCTCTCGGCCTTTTTCCCACCCTAGTGTTCCACTGTGGAGAACCCGGCATTACGACCGAATCCAGTTACCATCCCAAAGCATTCCTGACTGATTCCAACCACTGCCTGGCTATTCCCACATACAATGAGGATATGCCCTAATTTCAAACCGGCTGGAGCACTGGGTATCAAGTTGTGAACTACCAAAGCTGTTTATGGCAGAACAGAGACGTTTGAGCTCCACAATAGGCAATTACCATGCCCACGCATCCCCCTCCCCTTCATTCAATTTGCGGTTTGTCTGTAGGTGGGTTCGGTTGTGCACAGATTAAAAATAGCCAAGCCATTCCAGACTAAAACTGCGAGGGACATGGAACACACATTGCACAAACGATATCTCCCATTGTGGTGTACTGTTTGGGAATTCTTAATTGCTTTTTCCGAAGCAGCTTGCCACAGGAAAATCCCCCTTCAGAGTAAAGAAAAAAAAGAATAAGTGGGTTGTGCGTAAACACCATAGATATTATGTAAACGTGCATGTAAACACGTCAGTATAAACCCATGTCGCCCCATGTGCACCCATCAAACTGCCATCAAGGCTGTATCAAAGAAGCTAACCTGCAGCAGAGCCGGTTGTGGCCTGCGTCTGCCCTCCCTCTCTCCTTTGTGTTCTTCACTGTGGTTTCTGCTTCAGCACTTATTATTGATGTCTCTTCCTGCATCAGACAGGCCATAGTGGACAGGCCCTGGGAGGTGTGCGGGGCGGCATGGTGGGGAATCAAACAGGCTCCCATCACTGTGGGACTGCATCTTCCTAGAAAGGCCACAGGAGAGAAGAGAGGGTCGGTGAAGTGGACGAGCATTTGTATGTGTTTTCTCTGGACTTCTTCTTGAAATAAGGAACTAGATAGTAATGCACATGTTTTAAAATAGATCCATATTAATTATCAGTACTTGTACAGCGTGCAGTTACTCTGAAGGTGACCATGGGAGCAGAATTCAATTCAACATGCATTTACATTTTTTTCATTATAATTACGTTTATTAAATAAATTAAATGTGTATCTGATTTTTTTTTAAAGAAGCAGGATTTACTTGATTAATGCGTTATCAATCAATTATGAAATCAACTTTGAGAAATAAGAAATGATGGAAAGGCATCCCTTAAAATATCAGTAAGCTAAATATTCAACTAGCCAATAATGTCTGAGTTAAAATACTCAATATTAGATTCATATTAAAAATTTGCAATCAAATTAAAATATCCAATCTTTTACTTATGCACATTCTTCTCTTAAACAGATTTGAAGACCAGACACAAAAATAACAGTGGAATTATGACTAAAGCAATTAATGTTTAGTCATATTGATTTGCTGTCAATATAATTCACTTTGATGACCAAACATCAGGGACAATGATGGACATAAATTGGATTTAATCATTCTGTTCCTGACAATGTTTATGTTATATTTTGTAATTATCTGAGAATGTTGGAGAAAGAAAAATCCCAGAGCAGCCAATGCATTGCAAAACTTGAAAATATTCAGACATATTGTTAATCCTTTCTAATATTTTACTTTTGCTGAGTAAATTGGAGATTAATACATAGATAGGCTGTCTATCAACCAGACATAGCAGCCTTAACCCAAAATCACATTTTGTTCTTCATGCTTTAAGGTGATGTCTAACTTCATGTTTTTCATTGTTTTAACATGTTTTTGTTTATTCTTTGAGTGTTTTGTCCTGTTTCACATGAACAATATCTTATAAAACTTGCTGGAATACCGATTTTTTTTTATGAACAGGTATATTCAAAATGATATTCTGTAAGTGCTCACCACATTTGGACAGTTTGGTATTTGTAAAACTTCTGGACCTGCCAAATCCTCCCCACTGCTGTCCTTCATGTCAAATGGGGCATGATCACAAAATAAACCAAAGAATTGTATTATTTTAGCATTGTCTAAAAGGCACGTTTTCTTTTCAACATACAGCTGACAGAAAACAGAACTAAATCTGCTACTGAAATAAGAAAATGGCAATCTGATTATTTTAAATTTGACAAGACAGCACACTTGGGACTAGTATTACTGAGGCCAGGGTTCTCACAATAACTTCCACATGACTCACTGACCTCCCAATCTGAAGAACATTTGAACAAAAAATAAATAGCTTTGTGTCGAATGCTCCAATACCAATACAAACGTCAAAAGACAATTGATAATGCATCCACTGATTCTTTGTATTATCTCTGCTGTGAAAGGTATTGAGGTTTGAAATTGGTTAAAATTACAAATGTAACGATGTAAGCTAATATTCGATTCAATCCCCAATAATAGAGGTCAGTGTGGAAACAATTCCATTAAAGGTCTGCAACGTCCAAACATAATCGACGACTATAGCTTGCAATAGTTGCGCAGCTGATGCTGCAGGTGTGCAGCGGAGGCAAGCAGGTGGGCGTATGTCTGTGTGTGACACGTGCATTCTATGTAAAATGTTCAAATATGAAGACGTATCACATCCTCTGCTGAATCACGTTTGAGAGACAGCAGTGTATCTGACGCCTTACCATTAGACTATAACGACACATGGGTCTATAATAAGAATTGATACTTCGTTTGCTGCTTTTAAAACTCCACTGCGTCAGACAGCAGGTCTGCCATGTCATGTGTTGTGGGCTCAGTGTCATGCTGAAGGACACTGCTGCAGGGGAAATGTTCGCAAAGCTTGAATAAGCTGTGTGATGTGAAAAGTAACACAAGCGTTTTAATTAATCAACCGTTTCTGTAAGAGATTCTGTACCAAGGCCCCACTTCCCTTTGCGCATTCACACACACGAACACTTAACAGCCCAATGAACATATATATTTCCGACAGAATTAAAAAGTCATCGAGCGCACTTCTGCTGCAGCTGATTACCGGAGAGGGTGGTGCCCATCAAATACCCTTCAGATCCACGCAGAGACGCAATGCGCGCAATCAGCGGTCTGCTAGCAATCCCGTTCTTTCTCGTTCACATAAACACCACTTGAACGAAAATATACACGGCCACCTACAGAGCAGGGAAAGTGATGAGGGGGTACCCACCTCGACATTACGCTGTTTTCAATTAAAGCGACAATGCGGAGTGAAGTGCAGCGACACTGCAGAGACAAAGAGACAGAAGACCTGAGGGATCCATCTTTAAATTGTCTGATTAAAAAAACTGTAAAACATCTTTACTCTAAATGTACATTTAAAATAATTTCATTAAATGAATGATCTCATCATGAAAAGATTATACATTAACAAATATAAATATAACAGAGTCCATGTAATATAAATAATACGGCTTATAGGGTTATATGTTTATATCTAAAACGCTCTTTTTGTTGAGTAGTTCTCCTAAAAACTGCTTGCCACTTGTATTTGTGCCGTATTGTTTGTCATTTTAGTTCGACATAACATGATACAAATAATAATTAAAATCAGAGAACTTGTTTATATATTATTATCAGATAATCACATTCTGATATCAAACCATGTGATATCGGAATCTGACTCAACTGTAGACAATTTGTAATTTGTAAAAAATCTGCTGCTATTACATTTAAAACATTTTTTTTCTTTTTCATGAGAGTATTCAATCTTTTCATTGATTTGAAAATATATTTATAAAACTGTGTTTCCTTTTTTCAGTGCAAAACAACGGTTTTAACACACGATATTAAATGCATGTGAAGAAGTTCAACATTTATTAGGAAAGTATAACCAGCGAGCCTGCAAGTGTTGTATCAAAATCTGATTCAAGTTCAAGTTGCATGAGTTTACGGCCAGTTGATCGATCGCTCTGTCGTCCTGTCCTCCAAACAAAGTCCCTGCGGCCTCTCGGTGACCCTGTGCGGCCCTCCGAGGAGCAGAACTGGCTTATTTCTCAAAGATGATCGTTTGTAAAGAACATTTAATACACAAGTTTGGCACTTCGAATTCTCTGAATCACTCTGGATTGGGCCTCGTCTCCCCAACAGTTTAATATGTTTCTGGGTAAGCCAAATCCAATTATGTTGCTGACCGCTGCAGCTGTTGAATCTATAATCCGCCTCTTGCATTTACCTTGGTATGAATGTGCAATACGTTTGATGGTTTGACTCTATATGTCCTGCTTGCTCATCATAGGACAAAAGTCTTGTCGTGTCTGGGAACACCGTCATAGGCTAATATTAAGATTTTTGTGAGAAATTATTAAACTAATCCATAGAAAAAAGGCATGCAACATAAATCTGATATTGAAGTATAACAATGTTCAGGTGAACGGGAAAAAGGCCTGCATGATATATATGTTTGGCCTGTACATGTGTGCCAATCCAATAGTTGACGGACGGAAGAATGTAGCCAATAAGAAACCATTTACATTTCTGCAGAATGTTGCAACATTTTGAAGGGGTCCAAAAAATTGGTTTCAGTGCACTAAATAACTGTAAGACGGTCCGGAAAGCCTGTCAGGACTGTGCACTCTGCGGTGTACCTCCACCTAAGTGGCCGAGCATTCCTGAGGATGCAGCGCTGTCAAATATTTCATGATGGGACGTCATGGAAAAGTGCATGACTTCGTCTGCGATGGAGCAACAGGGAAGCGTTGACCTCGGGACTCCAGCCTCAGTAACGATGACGAACATAATCGGCCACCGACGCTGCAACAGCAACTATTCCCTTGTAAAATACACACAATATATTCTGAAATGCTGGATATAACATGATATACATTATTATATTATGATAATTTGTCATTTCAGGTTGATAACTACTATTGAAGATTACACTTCAATAGTATCTTACAAAATAAGTAAATTTAGATCGTGTTATTGGTGGGGGAGTGTAAGCGCATCAATTCCACATGGTGGTTTGCGTAAACATTTCACCACGACAATGGCTTTGGCTGAACGTGTAAGTTAGAAATATATATGTAGGCCTGTACAACAAAGAAAGAACAACACGACATGGGGCGAATGAGCGTGTGAGGGAAAAAAGCGCCCTAATGGCATGAAGTCATCAGCGGTAATTAAACGCGGTGGGCAGAGAGAGAGGACGGGAGCGCGCCTGCCCTGGAGCGCGCTGGGTGGTCTACCCTGACAAATGTGTGGCCCTCACTCCAGGCGAGTGGCCGAGCAGGCATCGGTTAAAACAATACTTACATTCATTTATCCATGGGTTCAAATCTCCTCTGCAACAGCAGCGGCACGCCTGTCACCTTTGGGTTGAGCGAGATAATTTTACAATTAATTGTTTTCTCGCATGAAACAAAAGATGGACTGGACATGTCCGGTAAACATCAATAAACAATGTTATATTTCAGTTATACATAGACATTTGATTTAAATGTATTTCCTTAAATGTAATCTAACGTGCTGCCACATTATTTTTCAGAAACATAATAATAACAGAGCTATGACCTTTACGCACAGGCAACAAAGTCTCCAAACAGAGTCTGGTTTTAACGCGCAGGGCAAAGACATTTTCTCCGGTATTACCTTCCATTGTGGCAAAAGACAACAGTCACCATAAGTATCTATAACAGTAACGCCGGCAGAGATCAGAAGCGCAACCAGCTCGACTAACTGAACCCATGAGAAGCACAAGGTTGCAGGCTGCCGCGATCCAGATCTCCAGGGAACAATAAGCAATCTACTGTCAACAGTTTTAGGTTATGGATTGATCGTCTTTCAGTAGCTCTCGCCCGCAGCTGCGTATAGAAGGCAGTACAACGAACTAAAATAAAGCGTTTCAACTTCGGAAACACAACAATTAAACAAACTGGAGCGCATCTTATTCTGCATAAGTTACAATTCAGTTAAAGCAAAAGCCTTGAGGCATAGTCAGGCTTCGTTTTTTCTAATTATTCTACTAGATATAATGAAACCAACTAAACATCCACTGTGACCCTAAATTAAGGCTGCTGGTAGTTTTCTGAGTCAGAAGTGTGAATCCACTGTACCTTCATTCCTGGATGTTCGATAGTAAACTGCCTGCAGGAGTCGAGCTCAAGTCCCCGTCCGCGTTTCTGTGCTCGCAGCCCGGCAGAGCTTCCACCTCACTCCTCCTGCGTCCCAGCGTAAATATTATGACTGCATTATACAAACAATATTCATGCGCAAAAACGTCCAACATTACCACAGGACGCCGCGAAGAGACGGGCATATCGCATCAGATTGAGTATTAGCTGATCTAACGGGGCTTTTGCTTGATTTCATATTTAAATAAGGCCAGGAAAAATGTTTACATGTTGCTGTATAAACATCCTGCCCATGTTCCTGTCTATCTTTTACAGAAATCAAGAGGGTGGTTTTGAATAAGAGGGGCATGTTCTCAAATACTTATCATGCACTAAAAATGTTTTATAAAATATTTCATAAATGTAATACCAAAAGAGACATGAGTTATTTGCCGTGCTGGTGCCTCTGCATGTGTCCTGAAATGGGGAGATGCACTTTGCACTGTACGTTTATAAACCTATACTACTAATAATCAATGTTCAACATAATAATATAAATCAATAGTTATATTATAAAACAGGGGAATCAGAATCTGCATCTAAAGGCCCTATGTTACAATTAGTATGTTATTACATAATACACGATAACCCATTGGAATTTATTATATTCAATAGCATACAGAATATAGCTCATTAAAAGCTGTAGATACAGTGTATGTCCTATTTCATCGTAAAGAATGGAAAAGACATTTCCCTGAAAAGTGAACGCACACAGATGTGCATGCTTACAGCCCACCACTGGAGTAGGAGGGAACTGGGCGGGTCCCAACATCAGGATGGCCAAGACATCCAGCTTCCAATGCGCTGATGGCAACAGATAAGTAAAAAGTCAGCTCCTCGGACGCACGACAACACACCAACTGAAGTGGAAAGCGGCTCCTGTTCTGCTCCTTACTCCATTTCGGACGTTGCATTCAAGGCGGTACGGCGTCAGCCCGCAGGACGGACTCAAAAGGAAGAAGTCAGAGTTAAGAAGACAGTCTTTGGCTCGTGCGTTACATTTAGTTGGTTTCTTTTTTCAGCTCTTTATGTCAGTGAATTGGTATCTAATTGTGTAGTGTTTATAGCTGGAAAGGTGGAAAGCAAAATCCTTCGTTTGCCATCTCGAAGACAAGATTGATCTAATGACGGCAGAGGTGCAGCAGCCCCCCGCGCAGCCTCCCGGCCAGAGCAGCCCGATGTCTGCCCCGGAGAAGCCGCACGGACAGAGCGCGGTGATGGAAACCGCCTCCTCCACGACGAAAACCAAGAAGACGAACGCAGGGATCCGCAGACCAGAGAAACCCCCATATTCATACATTGCTTTAATAGTCATGGCTATCCAGAGCTCACCAACCAAGCGCCTGACGCTCAGTGAAATATACCAATTCCTGCAGAGCCGCTTCCCGTTTTTTCGGGGCTCTTACCAGGGATGGAAGAACTCCGTGCGTCACAACTTGTCCCTGAACGAGTGCTTCATTAAGCTGCCCAAAGGCCTCGGCCGGCCAGGCAAGGGCCACTACTGGACTATCGACCCGGCTAGTGAGTTCATGTTCGAGGAAGGCTCTTTCAGAAGGAGACCCCGGGGTTTTAGGCGCAAGTGTCAGGCGCTGAAGCCCATGTACAGCATGATGAACGGCCTGGGATTCAACCACATGCCCGAGTCCTACAACTTCCAGGGGAGCGGCGGGGGCCTCTCCTGTCCGCCCAACGGCTTGTCTCTGGACAGCGGGCTTGGGATGATGAATGGACACTTGGCAGGTAACATGGACGGAATGGGTCTGTCCGGGCACAGCATGTCACACTTGTCGGCCAACAGTGGACATTCCTACATGGGGAATTGTACAGGATCCAACGGGAGTGATTATCCCCACCACGACAACTCTGCCTCCCCTCTGCTCACCAGCGGAGGAGTCATGGAGCCTCACCCCGTCTACTCGAGCTCAGCCTCGGCTTGGGCTCCGGCCCCCTCTGCCTCGCTGAATAACGGGGCATCCTACATAAAACAGCAGCCGCTGTCTCCTTGTAATCCAGGGGCCAACTCGCTGCAGCCCAGCTTGCCCACACATTCACTAGACCAGTCGTACCTGCACCAGAACGGGCACAGTACTACAGATCTACAAGGTAGGCTCCATGATATATTCACCTCTAATGTATTACTTAAGAAAACTGTAACATGGGGCGTAAAACGGAGAAAATTAGTGAGAAAGTTTAAATCATAGGAATTCTATGATGCAGCAATATTTTACAAATGCCAAACCATTATATTATTAGATGGTCTAATGTAACCAATATGTTCTACCCAGACTCACAGATAGTCTTTTGCCCAACGTGGGCCTAAAATCATTGATTTACCTCATTTGAATATCACTGCGTTTGCGTCACGGAACAAATGCGCATCTTCTGTTGTACAACAAGAAGAATTAAACTCAATTAAGTCCATTAAGGAAACTGATAGAACTAAAAGAAACCACGCATTTTCTCCCACGGAAATGCAAGTTTCATTACTATTCTGCTCCAATCGAAACAGATTAAAGTGCTCCAAATAAATCCATATATAGGCGTTTCCAACTCGCATGGTTACAGTTTCTGGAAGTGATAAATACAAAATTAAAAAAAGACGGTATGGATAGTCCGTGCCAATCAAGAAAAATAAACTTGGTCAGGACCAGGCTTCTTACCCCGTGGCCCCGACTCCTCCGGGACTGACAATGAGCCCTGAAGCAGCCTCCACTTTAACAATCTTAATCGCGCTGACTAAATGGACTTAATGGGCAATTCATGTTGAAAATATAATGAGCAATCTTCGATAAAGTATTCGACATTGAGATCCCTTTTACATTTTTTTTTTAATTTGGCATAGTTGTTTTTAAAACGAATACATTGTTATTATCATTATGATTATTATTGTATGCTTTACACTTTTAATTAACAATTGATCCCTAAAATCAAAGTCTAAGAGGAAATGTGTATCGTGGATAATTGACAATTAATTAGCCTAACAATTAAATACAGAAGCTATGTATCTAACTGTTATAATAATTATATTATGTCTACATGTCTGTGATATTTAAGCTTCAATAAACATTCTCGGAAATTGTCAAAGTCTAACTATACTTGTGACCTGACATGTCATTGTTTTTATTTGCAGGTATTCCTCGGTACCATTCCCAGTCTCCGAGCATGTGCGACCGAAAGGAGTTCGTCTTTTCCTTCAACGCCATGACGTCCTCAACGATGCACTCACCGAGCAGCAGCGCGTACTACCACCACCAGCAGGTCTCCTACCAGGACATCAAGCCCTGCGTCATGTGATCATGTCCCCGCAGACAACCTGCAGACCAGAGGACGGTGACACAGACTTGAGCCATGCAGCGGCGTGGGCTGAAAGGAGAACCGACGAGTAAATAACCACTGAGACATAGAGCCCCGGCCCACGTAGAGCACCCACTGCTTAGTAGACCGGACTACTTTTCTGTTTCACACAGCGACCAAGACGTGGAGACAGGCCACTCACAAAGCAACCACATAATAATAATATATAATAATATTAAAAAACGTTGTCATGCCATCAACATCGACCAGCGGGGTAAAGACCGGGTGTATGAAACCCTGCTGCTGTTTGGTACTTAGTCCTGCAGAGCGGATGACTACCACTTCACACTTTTGTTAATGTGTATTCTTCTTGTTAAAGTAGGTCAATGTAAAAAAAAATGCACACGTCAATTTCTTCGTCTGACGTTTTAACTTTTCTTCTCTATGACAAATTAGACTGAGGCTCTTTTTTTCTTTTTCTTTTGGACTGTCAACGTTGATTTTTAAAGGAACAATTATGGACATCGCATAAAACATGCCCATATATATTGTGTAAAAACGATGAAGGCACTTTTTGAATAGCCTAAGCGCAATTTTTTATTTATTCTGTAGGCCTGCATATTTTATTTTCAGGCGAATTGGCCAAGGAGGTATATTCTTTATTGGCAATATTTGTCAGAACGCTTGTTGTTGTTTTGAAATGAAAATGGAGGACATATTGTAAGCACTGTTATGTTGTCTGTGTTAGAGATATGTAGACTATTAATTTCTGCACTGTATATAATGTTAGGGAAATTAGCAAGGGTCCCATGAGGGCAAATTCTTAGGCTATATTACAACAAATCATTTGTAAGAAATAAAATATATCTGTTCGGCTGTTTAAGCCTAAATCCACCACAAAAAAAGTGATTTCTTCACACACACAATTAATGTAAAATGTTTTCACTGCAAACAAAATGCACCAAAAGTGTAAATCTCACACAGGTCATCACTTTTACACAATCAAAATTAGCAGTATTTAAAAAGTGAATCAATTTCTGCTTGTTCCTGAAGCATCACAATAATTATCACAATTGAACAGGACTCCAACATAATTATATTGGCCTGCAATTTAATGAATCAATCAAATTAAAAAGGAAGGTAATCTGAGTTCACGTGGCTTTAATCGACTCATCTTTGAAGCCTAAAAATGAAAGCATAATGGGCATGAAAGGTTTACAATATAGTACTAAAGTAGTAAAAATGTCAATAGCACAGTGGTGTCTTGTTATAATGCAGTTCATGACTGAGGCCAGAGTCTGGCAGATTAATGTGTGTTTCACCTGGCAGGTACGCCTGTTAATGAAAACAGATCATAAAAGAACAAATCTCAATTTCCACAAAACAATGATTAATTGATTATAGATTTTAAATAAAGGGATTCTAAAATCAATCGTTTTATGCCCTCTATGTAACAAGAATGTAAGCAGCAATTAACGCGTAATAATATCAGAGGCATCTCAACCACTTTGGTTACCGGTTGAAAACCTGCAGCATCGCTCTGGTTGGTTAGTTGTTTCCCTCAAAAACATTTTGCTCAAAGGATGAGGCTGTTGAATAACTCAGGGGTCTCCAAGAAGCACTAACGTTTGCGAATCTACATCAAGAAATGGGCTTTAAGAAAATACAAATCCCAAACAAAAAGAGGTTCAGTGGGCTTTACAAAATATAAAGGGATGCTAAAGGCGAAAACTTTCTTATAAATTATACAAATATCAAGGTCAAAACATATAGCAGAGGCACAAGAATAAGGCATGAGCATGATGAATAAGTGAATGTCTTATCACCATGCCACATAGCCATTAGTTGTATATTACAAAAAGGAACATGAGCCAAAATGTTCATTAGCTTCCTTAATATTTGTTGATTACAGAAGTTGCAACATGTTTAATTGTTGGTTTCACAAGCTGCAATGTATTTTTATTTCAACTTCCCAAAGAAGAAAGTGTTGTATTTTAAGATTTTTTTATTATATTAGTTTCAGGGAAGTTTGTGGTGTTGAAAATAGGCGTTTCAAATTTAGAAAAACATGGCTGCCACGATCTATTTTTTGAGCACCCACATAGTTCACTCAGTCAAGTAACTGAAGACGTCTTCCTATTCATTTTATCTTGTAAGTTATGCTGTCGAGGCTTGAGCGTACATACAGTACATCTGAACTTCAGTCCATAAGCATTCTGTGTATTTACACTTGAGTTGCATTGAAATCTTACATGACCACTGACTGAACCCCAGTAGAACGAGCAACGCCATCGAGCACCGGGACAGCAGCTCAATAGGAGTGGACCAGCGCATTAACAAACCGATGACATTTGCCGAGGTGCAGTGCTCAGGCGGGGCAGAGGGAGTGAGATGGGGCTCCACAGCTGTTCCCTCAGCAGGCCTGCATGACAGCTCCATAAAAAGCCTGAGGCCTGCTCTGTGCAGACAGACATGCCGTGTGCTTGTGACTTCAAAACACATCACTACACTACACATGTCCAACGCTGCAGACTGACATGGGAGTGATCAGGTACCATGTCTGTGCCGATTCAAACCTCACAGGGCACGGGGTGCAGGTTTTTGGGTCTGGAGGAGTGCTTGCATGATTTTAATTCTTAGTATTTCAGCTTTAATTAATATCTTGCTCTGTACCAGCACCATTACCAAAACAAGTCACCAATGAATTGTCAACCTAAATGATACATCACTAACTGGATGCATAATCCAAAATTTGCTCAAAATCACAGACGTAACTCAATTTAAATTATGCGTGTGATTCAATGGCTTGAGATATGCTTTACGTTTAACTTATGATATCTAAGTTTTGCCTCCTCAGTAGAACAATCTGTATCATGTATTAGGATAGTTTGAGGGTAACCGGCTTTGTGAAAACTGGACTAAAAACTAGGAGTTTTATTATTATTTTATATACAGGTTTGCAGTTTGATCTCCAAGAAGCACAATTGGGTGCCATTTCCTAAAAGCTGCAAAACATGTGAAGTCTCAACACCCCTCAAAGTAAGATAATACAGTTTTGATTAAAAAAACAAAAACAAACAGACACTTATCCAGTAGAGTCAAACGCTTCAATGGACAATGTTACAATGGGTTACAAACTGATGCATTAACAAGAACAGTTCAGCCGGCACCGTATCTCTTAACCGTTACATGGAGAGCCTGGCTTCATATTCAAACTGGCCAAACCAAACAGAAAGCCATGAATGTGTCAACAAAAAGATACAATTATCACAGTTTAAATGAACAATGTTAATTCCCAAAATATTCTGAAAAAAACATAAGCAAGTAGAACCTGCAAGGAAGTAGAAATCAAAAAGCATAGCTCCAACAAGGCTACATAAACCCAAATTTGTCCACATCTTCTAAATTTGGTTGCACCATATAGCAATTTATGCCAATTCATGTCAAACGGGCCACCTTGGTATTTCTCAATGGAAATAGAAAAAGAATAATGCTACTATATGGTCATTCAAATATGACAGATTTTGTGAAAATTTGCATGAGCGTTGAAAAACGTGTTTTTAAAAGAATCAGCTCATGTGTAGTCAAACATGGGCGCAGCATAACGTATATAAATATGTAAATGTTAGACCAGGGATTTTTTTTTACTGGTAAGCTCCCGGGCTCAGGAGTCATCATAAATTGTTTAAATGACCACATGGTTGCGCTATCTGCAGAAAAAACTAAACAGTTCATCTTTGACCCATGACCTTAGTAAATAGTTTGGAGATTAACAAGCAGAGAAACAGGTTTTAAAATAAGACTCCCTTGAAGGAGGAAACTTTGACAACTGGTTGTGGAAATAAAATGTACTGAACACTTTACAACAATTTATTCTACAAATGTATTTTAACACAGACTGCATACAGTCTCCAGTTTTAAAGTAAAATAACTTTCCTCCATTTTTAAGAACTACTCAAAAAAGCGCCTTGAAAAACCGAAGACTCTCGAGACACCCAGAACATGAAGAGTCTGTGAATAAACAAGGCACATAGGTGTGTTACGTATTGTGGAATAGTATATGTACAATATACCCTTTTAGTGAAATGCTTTTTGATTCAACTATTGCATATTCTATAATTTCTTTTTTATAAAGCCCATTAGTCTTGGCGGTCAATTTAGACGTCTATGGTTCAAATAACTGATGTCCTCTTGTAATAAATCCAAAAATATCAAAAAACAAACTTATTTCTTCTTAAGGCAATTTTACGTTGCTCCACTATTAATACTTCTTGGGCTGAGTATTGCTTATTGCTATTACTCCTCAATCTTTTCGTTGGTGTCGCTCTCAGTATCAGCGGGTGCCGTATCAGATTTCGGGGGTGTAGATGGTCTTGGTCTCCGATTGGACTGTCCGGACCGCTTGCCTCCTCGCTGGCTCTTTGCCAGCTCAGCCTGCAGACTGTGACCATTCAGACTTAGATCCTGCAGAGCCTCCAGGGCCAGCTCTGCAGCCTGAGGGTCGCTGTAGTCCAGGAAGGCCCTGTGTTGAGCTCCCTGCCAGGTGAGCCTCAGTGGTGCGGCCTCCCTCTCCCTCAGGGCAGCTTTCAGCTCACTAACACGCAGGCCAGCAGGAATCCCCCCCAGGTAAACTGTGGTCACACTCAGAGGGAGCTTACGTTGAGACGTGACTTCACTTCCTCCCTCCTCAGGGACCTTTTCATTCAGGTTCTCTCCTCTTTTTCCCTTTCCCCTCTCATAACCTCCCCCACTTTCTTTCCTCACTCTAGCTGGGCGCTGTCTGGCTTTCTTTTCTGACTCTACTATTTTCTCCTGTTTGGAGTCCCCCATTTCATCTTGCTGCATGTTCTGCCTTGGCCTCCGTCTGGTCTGCCTTTTGGGTGGACCGGTCTGACCATGCTCTGCTGCAGTGGGTGCCTCCCCGAGTGTTACATCCTTTCCAGCCTGTTCCTCCAGAGCACGCAACTTCTTCAGGATGGGGATCTTCTCCAGCTTTTCATTGTCCAGCTGAAGACCCAAAAATGGACAGGCTCAGTAAGGCTGAAAGAAGTGTATCACTCACTCAGTCACATACACACACACGGATTAATTAGATTAATAAAGCAAAGGCTGACAATTTAATTGGTATTATACCATCTTGCTCACAGCCCAGGCTATAGTAATAACTATCTTTACAACAGCAGGACATTTAAAAATAAAGACTACAGTCTTGACTTGTTGAGCCTGTAAGTGTCTTGGCAGCCTTTGATATGGACCAGTCCTGTAGAGGATATACACAGCTATTGTTTGACTGTCCTGTTTGACCTGTCGTTCCCTGGCTGGGCAGAGGAGCCTTTGATGATCAGACATGGCCTTCCTGCCAGTGAGGCCACTGGGTCCTGTTTACTTGCATTCAAGTCTTAAGGAGCCCAGAAAACGCACAGAAACTCTCCACAAGTTAAGAATAACACCCTCATCATGTCTAATTATAGACACATTATCAGGTGGAAAAACACTCCACACCAGTCAGTGAATCAGTAAAAGTTTAAGGTCCCGACTCACATTTAAATAGAAGATAAAGGTTGCTATGTGTCTTATTATATATCTATCTATCTATATAACGTATATGCGCTGTACAGACTGTATACAACTAAAAACACTACCTAATATTATTCTTACTGATTCAAAGATTTAACAGAAATGAGACAAAAAGAATAATCGTGGAAATTATTAGCGTGGATAAATGAAATGCATAGAGAGGTGCAATGAAAAAGTTAGTCCTCTGATGAGATGTGTTGTCACTACATGCCCATTAGAGGGCAGTGTCGCTGAGCAGAGGGACTAAATATTTAGTTCGGTGCTCAGTCAGGATAGAGCATCGCTATTCAATAAACCTTTATCTGTTCCAGTTTAGGAGTCAAAGATCAAGACAAGACACAGCTAAAACATTACAGCAAAATTGGCCTTCAGATTTAAGACAAACTTAAACAAAATGATCTGTTTGTAACACATTTTATATTAATTGGAATGACGTTTTTTTATTTAAAATATAAGTGTTCATTATGATTTATTTTATCATAAAAAAATAATGTTTTTCTAAATAATCATTTGTGGAATTTAAACTTGAGTGCTTAAAATGCAGCACAACGGAGGTTCTGATTGTGTAAAGATGAATCACTTTTTTTTTTTTAACCAACCGTTTAAACAATGGGTTGAACCATCGGGTTATGCATGTTAAATTATCTTTTCCTCAGTCCGATGACCCTTCTGCCTCCATACTGTTTCTCATTAAATCAATTATGCAACTTGTGAGTCTTTTCCATTTTAAGATTAAAACATTACAAGACTGAATCTCTGATGGGTTGTTTTTAATGAAGTTGTAATTGAAATGGATGTAGTGATGTTTTATATCCTTTTTCTTCATGCAATATTTTTAAACTAACCTGAAGTGGAAGTCTGCCCAAGCACTACACATGCCTGTATTGTGGACTTGCAGTAGCACTAGACACAGCAAAGAAAAGATATTTTAATTTACCTTAATCCAGAAGATTCCCTGTGGTTTGGGGAACAGGCAATCTGTTTTAATAACTCTGGTAGGTGTAAGGATGTAGTCCACAGTCAGGTCATGGCTTTCAATTATCTCCTCTGGAATATCCACCACCTGAAAGCAAACATATCCCAATAAGTTAATTTTTGTTATGCATTTGCCATTAATTTTGCCATTTTACAAACTAGAATGCAAACATATTTGTCGAAAATATATACACAATGAATGATATTACCATTAGGGATATAGCATACACCACTTGACAAATTCCATTTTAGTTTGTGTTTTTATTTGATAAAGTGAGTCCAAATGCAGGCAGCTTTAATCAAATAAAGTTCCCCTGTACTTGAAAATATTGAAAAGAATAAAGAGCCATGACAGAACATGTTCAAAACAGAAAGAGGAAACTAACCTGGCAGTCATGGACAATCGTAACCACCACAGTAGACTCATTCACAGCTCCCATGGAGGCCATCATGCCAAACTCCATGTCAGCAAAGCCCTCTCCTTTTCCAATCCGCAAGCCTGCAGAAGACAGAAGAACCATGATTAAAAAAGGCCGGTTTAGAAAAGTGTGATACAAAGAAATAGAAATGTGCACTCAGAGTGATCTACCAGGTGTGTCTGCAACAACCACCGCTGTTCCCATTACATTGCACAATACATAAGTGTAGGATGGAATAACATACTGCAGATTTTTCTGCCCGTAGTCTTAAGTCATTAGTACTTTAAACTGAAATGAATAATTAGCAAGTGATCAACATCTGCAAGAATGCAGGCAACAATTGTGGGTTTAACTTTTTTACTTTAATATTTATGGGCGAAGAGTGTTTAAATCAGATTTTTGTTAGATTTGCTATACTTTACTGTCTTTATGGTGAAATTAGTCTTGGGCTCACAACACTGGTGATCTACCATATTTATAAAAAACATGTATGTAATTGATTTGGTATGGTGACGTGGTGAATCGTTGGTCACCTTTCTCTGACACCGCCACCGAGCCGACCACTACCAGTTCCACCTTCACCTTCTCATCCAGGTCAACAGGCACACTGAAGTCCCTCACACCCTGATGGTGGAAGAGAAGATAAATAAGGAATATATTAGTTCATAAATTACAATACAATTCGGTGTGGATATTTTAATAAAAATATGTAAAATCAACAAGTTGAAACCTGTGAGGAAGAGCATATGCGTAGCTGTTCTTTGGTGGCATCCTGGGGAGGAGTAATTTTATTAAAAAGGCCGGTACGAAGACGAGGAGTTGGGACCAATAAAGTTTTCTGCGCCTGTGAAAGATTTCCCCAAAAATTAGCCAACAGATATACTTATGTACTTATTATGATTAGCAGATGCCAAATGGCTTGGAATAAAATCAGTGAGAGATGGTAAAAATAACAAATATGTAGATTCAAAAAGATGCAAAGCATTGATGTGCATGAATTGTCACTTCAAGACGTGAATCAAGGGAAGTAGTACTTCATCTTATTTAGCAAGTTCTGGAGTCTAATAGAGGATTTGTGATTCGGCCTCTTGAATAATTCTTCTGAATTTCTAAAATATACCCCTTTGTGTAAATCAAAAATTGACAATGTAACAAAACAGAAAGGACAGAGAAAAATGTCTGTAATATAGCCTGGGGCACTTTGGTTCTTTGTGTGCGTTTCCACAGTGAAGTGCTACCTGTAGCACTGCAAGCCGGGCACCTTCCAGAGGTTTATCAGGATCCACCTTCACCTCAGTAGCCTGGGTGAACACCTGCAGCTCAGACACCTTGGTACAGGCTGTGAAAGCACCCTGTATTAGAGGAGAGGAAGGTACGACAGAATTAACTTACTTCCAGAGTGACAAAGCGCGCCTGCTGCTGAGGTCTGTCTGGGTTTACTTTGATTGTCTGGCTGGACTTGAACTCCTGCATATCTACAAGCCTGCTGCATGCTTGACTTGCACCCTTGCCAGTAAGTACACAGTAAAAAAAAAAAAAAAAAAAAAAAAAAAAAAAAAAAAACACAAAAAAAAAGGAGCATATATGCACAGAAAAGACAATATTAATTCAAAAAGTCAAGAGCTGCTTTGGTGTCATTATTGTAGTAATAACTTTACCCATGCATAAGGTGACTTTCTTTAAAAACTTTGATGTGCAAATATTGTACTTGTCTATTTACTTTCTCACCATAGGTAGCGTAACGTGTGTTCATTTAGGAAAACATTCCTTCGTTCAAGAAATTAAATTGGCTTTAATTATTAAATTGAGCTTAATATTAACACCTTCATGTTTTGTGATTTACTTGTGATTTGTGATTTACTTTACTGTGATTTTCTACATAATAGGCTTCACTATGTTAATTAATAAATTGTTACGACTTTAAGTGTAGATTTCTAGGTCTTATCATAAAGTTCCGTGTTATTGTATTACTTACTACGGCCCTCAGTACTCGTGGCCCCCATGCAAAAGATAGTTAACAAGTCACAGTGAGTATGAATAAAAATGATTTAATTGATAAGCATATGAAAGCCTTCGCAACAATGTCGACTTTAAATGCCACTGCATATTTGAGTTTAGTTATCAGCGTATTAATTTGAATAGGTATGAAGCAATACTGTGATGGCCGTGCACTGCAAGCCTTACTCAATTAAAATGCTTTAACCTGCCTTGAAATTGGGGATTCTGTTGTGAACAGGCCTGGGGAAATTGGCCAGATTATTATCTTCGATGTAGTCCCAAACATTCTGTCGAATGTCCCATTTCGTCGCTCCTGTAGAGAAAAACAACGGTACACGCTTTAAAAACGGACTGAAGTTCGGCCAACATTAGCCACGCGTTTACAACTGCTAGCTACATATTAGCATGCGTGGGCATCATTCATAGCGACAAGCAAACGTCACGGACACGTAATGTACCGAATTTACTTCGATAACATGCTTCATTGTGCTACTGGTGATATAAATGAGTATCTCCGACAACGGAACAGGCTTTAAAACGAACTACACTGGAAGCAATACGAAGCAGCACTAGCCAAACATTTACACATGCTACACATTAGCATGCATCGACATTCATTTTTAACGTACAAAAAAAAACATCACGACCGTTTAACCTACCAGGATTTATTTTTATGACGGGCTCCATTGTGGGATTGGCAATCCAAATGAGTCTCTGCTACAGCACTATACGCAGTAAAGTCTTACACGTGAGCTCTGTAACATAACACTGACGGAACAGCTGCTTGTCAGTGTTTTTCCTCGCTACGGCGGCTCAGAAAAGTCAATTTCAAGCAAACGCGAAGCAGAAAGCGTGTCGGCCTAACTGCCAGAGAACTTTACGTTACTGTCGCGAAAGCACGTTTGAAGGAGCAATATAAGACACTGGGAGCATTAATATAGCAGGAAACCACCCATTTGTTATGTAGATGTACATTGGAGTAATATCTATCCGAGCAGATAATTAAATCACTCTCCCTGTGTGTTTTGTTATCAGAGCTTCTCCTTGCTTTGTTGACTTAGCTAGGCGGCTGCACGTGCATCTAGTGCAAGTTGGTGCATGTGAGCGTGTCTGACTCCCACTGGCTCGCTCGTGGCCACAGCTCACCTTCCCGACTCACAGATTGGTCGCGGAAGCATAGCACCCACCCTTCGGTGCCCCCTCAGGTCAACATGTGGTAACTCTGTCCGCATGCTTAGTTTTTACTGTTCGCACTGTTGGCTCCCAGGCTCACGCATATCCATGTTGAGCGATGTAAGGAGACAATCAAAACGCTCCCCATCTCATATCTGGTACCTTTAACAAAAAATTGGATGACAATACAGTTTTCAAATACCTCCACATTAAGTGACTATTTACATTTTTGGTTAATTATTCCTCTTCTACTTCTTGGCTGTTATTTATCACCTTTCAACAACAAGACCATTTCAAGTCATAGCCTAGATTACAAAAAGCAATAAAAGAAAGACAAGGCGTAATAAAAAGACAGACAAAATGGGACTTCCCTCTTCATAGCGTAACACTATTCAAACATATGTTAATACAGTATGATGTTTTGCTTTAAACCTACCCAACAGCACACAACCGCAACTTTTCAAAATAGGTAATGCAATGTAATAACTTCACTTTAGATGATTTGCTAACATAATCACACTTTAATATAGGTAAAAAAAAATGGAATGCAGAACCTTCTTCTACAGTTTTCTTAAACTAAACCACATCACCACAGTGTCTTAGATTTAACTGTAAATCTAACTGTAAGTCAAACTGGAGCACCACCAGCAGGCCTTTAGGTGTCATATGCCGCTCAGCCCAGTTGTTGAACTCCAGAGAATTATTTTAAAAAGTATAATGTCCATTTTAACCTAAATTTTCACCTAGATTTCTCAGGCAGTCTACAGATATTCCTTCTCAGTATTAACATTATAATGTGTGTATAATCTAGATACTGCATTCCCAAAGCCCCATGAAAGAACCCCATCTCCTCACAGTGTACTTTACCTCCCTGAAATTACCACATTAAACCTGATCAAATGAGCCCTTGTGGTGTTCGGGTCGTGTTCCCGCAATCAAACTGGTTAGGACTTTGTAGTAAAATTCCAATGGATGGTTGTGTTTGTGGTGGTTTTGAAGTAGTTGCAGATGGTCTGAAGTATCCTGATGAACTGTTTGACATGTTTTCCTTGGTATTGAGAAAATGAGGAGAGTCCTCCTCTGCTGATGAGCACTCTTCTTACATTATACTTGTGAATTTATTAGGCTCTTTGTAGCAATAGCACTTTAATAGATAACTGTCACAACTCTAAATAGTTGGATAAACATTTCAATTTAATTTAACATAAGTACATGTGGAGTCTAGCACTCAGGATAAACATATGTTTAAAAAATACAGTTCAAACATAAATTGCACCCCTTTGATGCACTGCACCAGATTATAGCTTCAGATCATTTGCATCTGTAGTCCCTAGACCCTTTGGCTAACATACTATGGTTTGCAATATTAAAAAGTCAAAATATCAAAAATTCCAGTAATTAAACGACATAACAGGTACATGACAAGAAAATATAACTTGGAAATGACAAGTTAAATTCAATTTTGCCAGCTAAATATCTGTGGAATGAAAAGTCTTGAAGCCTGATGATCTTACAATTGGCCCTTTTTACACCTGATATTCTGACTTGGTAGGGAAAATGCAGGTGTTAACTATATACAGTCGTTACTGATAACATTCACAATAGCTCTGTTCAATTATTTCACTGCATTCCAAAATACTTTTTTCTTTTTATTTTTCATAGATACTGCAGCTGCCCTTATTAACTAACTGTGGACCTACTACTTCCATTGCACCATGAACTTTGACCCTCTCGCTCATAGGTCCACTGAGCAGAGGATTGTGGGTCAGTAGTCAGAAAAGCATGCTGGCCTGCATACTGCAAAATGTGACCACATGCAAGTAGGTCATCGTGGTATTTTTTGTTATACTGAATTTGACATGTACTGGAGCATACTTAATCTTTTTTCTGGCATACTAAATAGTATATGTTCGTATACACAGTCAGCGTGTCCCAGTAAGTCATGACAGTAAAGCAGCATGCACAATACCAGAAACTTAAAAACTAAATCAGTTCAATAGAATTCAGCCATAATTTTTTTTTTATGATTTAAACCCGCGCTTTTCTTTCTGTGACATGTCAAAAAGTCTTCATGTAAAAAAGATGCATTCACAATTTATCCTCAAATATAAAGGACAGTGTTTAAAGAAAACTTCTTCTCTGTTTTGATTTTACAAATTGAAAATATGTTTTTCTCCTTCCTGCATGATATCCTAATGGGACATATGGATAAACTCTTGTATTTTATATGTATTTGTTTTTGTAATGCTTTAGATTACAGCCTGCACATTTGCAGAGTGTACAGCCATGATAACAACAATGCTGACAACATGCTGATGTAAATAAGACATTTCTGTGGTCACAGTCCTAGTTAAGCTGCATATTATCATGCTAACAAATAAACACAAAGTATGCCTGAGGCTGCTGGGAATATCATTAGTTTAGGTAATTGGTCATAAGCCAAAATATTAGACAAACATGATATGTGAATGGATGAATGGCATGTGATGTTAAAGCGCCTTGAATTATCGGAAGACTAGAAAAGGGCTATACGATTATTTAACATTAAAAAAATATGACCCGATGATGCTTCATAAGAAGTCAAGTGATTACCTAGAGCTGCCAAATCTAAACTTGTGATGTCTTACTAAACAAGGGATACTCTTTGTTTTCTTTCACTGCCTCTTGTTTCTGACTCTTGCCACAGAAGTAAAAGGAGGGTGTGACCCTATTCCGGGTGGTTTTCTGTATCACATGACTACATGAGGGTGTCAGATCTGCCACCAGAGGGCGAGCTCGACCAATAGATTCCCCTCAGCAGACAAAAAACACCATTTTGGGCTTTTCTGAAGGTATGGGATTCAGATGTCCATCCTGCAACCTATCACAGACTAGTACAATAGTTTGTTTTTTGTCATGTCATGAAATTGTATTTGATTGCCACACTGCTTTGCTGCCATCCAGGCACCACGTCTGAGCTGTGTATATATCTGACATAAACTGACCCATCCCATCATCAGGTTTAATAACTTGCCTTCTAGCATATTCACAAACTATTATGCCACAATCATGCACACACACACTGGGATACTCATTCTCACACAGGCACAGACACAATTTCCTCCCTCCAGTGATCCATAGACCTCTCTTACACCCCATTCTCTCTCTCAGTCTGGGCAGGCTGCCAGCTCAGCCTTCCCCCGTCTCTTTCTCTCTTTCTCTCTCTCTCCCCCTCCTCTTTTTATTTATTTTTTACCCTGGATCTCTCTCTCTCTCTCTCTCTTTCACTCTCTCTCTCTCTCTCTCTTTCTCTCTCTCTGTGTATTCTGGACATACCATACCAAACCAAGCCTCACAATGCTGCATTTACTAAAACAAGTGACATAGAAATGTGCGGTTCCCAGACCACCCTCTCTGTGGTGGACTCGCTCTGTGAGGCAGTGCAGCACTTAGACGGCTGTGGTGACACAGCGGGGCAGGTGGACTGAGAGAGAGGAGAATAAACTAGCATCACCTGTTTTGGAAATTTAGAACAACGGAGGACGAAAAAAGAAGGAGGAGTCTTTGGAGAACGCAGGTCTCGTTGTGTCAACCCATCTACCGCACCCTTCTCTCTCTCTCTCTCTCTCTCTCTCTCTCTCTCTCTCTCTCTCTCTCTCTCTCTCTCTCATGCACACACAGACACACTCTCCCCTCGCCTCTCCCTGTTTGTCTCCTCCAGTCTCCGCTGCTGGTGTGGTGAACAGCGAGACACTCGGCTGAGCTGCATGGAGGCTCAGGGAGGGGCAGGGAGCCCAGGTAAGAGCCATGTTTTAGTCTTTCTTTTCTCTGTGCCACGAATTCTGTCACATTAGCATGGTTGTTGCAGAGTGTTTTGAATGCTTTGAATGTAAGTAAATGTCTCTCTTACAACAGCATGTTCAAGATGTTTATATTTGTATGGACACTTTATAAATGATGCGACTGATTCATATTTGTCAGATGAGCTGCTTTGGATCATCTAATTACATTTCTGATTGTCTAGGCAAGATATAGTCACTAATAGGTTTGAATATAGCAGTGAACTACTCATCATCATTTTCCTCTCCCAGGATCCTATTGTGGAGGATTCATCTCTACAGCTAAGCTTTATGGTTAATCTATTGCCTAGCAGTACAGGTCTTTTTATACATACTTCAAAAGCTGGACTGATGAAATACAAATTACAGTACAATAGTGGACTCATATGGCCTTTGTGTTAAGGCCATCCAGAGAAGCCGGTGCTGTGTGGTCGCACTGCACAAATGCCCCAGTGCTATGCACTGTAACATTTAAACAATCAAACATTCACAAAGAGCTGATGATGTAACTCTGTCGATATACATCGCAGGCTAAATATTGTAAGGTATCTAAGTAATGACAGATTATAACATTAGTTTTGATAAATACAAAAACATACCTCTCATAATGTACAAAGAGAAGCAAAGCTGTAGAAGGACAGTTAATTCGTCAATATATTAGCTGCACCTGAACTCACAGTGGGCATTTAACCACTATTAAAATGTTGCGTTCTTACTCTATTGTATCTGAGGGTAAAACAGTGTCTCTGCAGCCACTATAAGGCGCAATTTCAGCAGATATTATGGGACAATTTGTTTTCCCCTGCCATAACTTTGTTCTACTTATCATTGTTTACAGGCAGTATCTATGAACTACTTGTTCATGCTGACGGCCAGAATTACCTGCCCATGACAAATTGGGGTATTATGTGTTCATTATGATGATTGAATTAGAGTGAACATCATTATTATGATGTATCACAGGACAGGGTCACACAGTGTAATTTCTGGACAGCAGTGTGCCACAACAGCCACAAAGGAGCATTTCTAGCTTCACTTGAGAAGATTATAATTAAATATTGCTGAAAAATGCATCAACAACACCATAATCTGTTCGAAAAATGAATTCTGGGGTCAACATTTTCATAGCTCATTTTCTCTGCTCAGTAATCTGTTTTCTGAGACATTTGTATGGAAAACATTACTCTTAAGTACAGAAGATGGAGCACAATCAGCAAGCAAAATGAGCTGGCAAAACAGGGTGTTGAGGATGTTCATTCTTCCTGCTTGCACTAAGAACAGCAATTTATTTATTGAACCGAGACACTGAGTTTGATTCAACTTTTGGCAAATGTACGCTACATCATTCGCTACAACATCCTGTCTTTTATTTCTTTGGAGGGTCAGATGTTTCACAGCTGACAGCTCGAGGCAGGGTAAGCCATTGCTGGAAAAGACAACATTTCTGATAGATGTCTGTCTTTCACCAACAGTAAAGACATTAACATTCTTGTTGTTTACGCTTTTTCTTTCTTTACAGCCGGCTTTGGCCATCTGTGTGAACTTGTCCTGCTTTACACACAGATAACACTCTGACTTTCTTGAAAGCTCTTTTCTTCTGTCACTGATTACCATCCTGAATGAGAGTCAGACTCATCTTCCACAAAACATCTACTAAACATTTGGGCATTTATATGAGCACATATATGAGCACACACAATTGTACATTTCCTTGTAGAACACAAATAGCTCATTACAAAATGTGAATGAATACACTGCAACACCAACAACCCTCATTATTGTGGTGACAATTTTGTGGGGAAAAGCTAATATTGGGGTTAATGGAAATGATTCGAGCTTGGATGGATGATACACTGCCTCAAAGCAATCGTAAAAAGGTTAGGAACTGTTGTGTGAGAATGAATGTTGGCTGAAGAAGGTAATGGAAATTAAAACCTAAACTGCTAGTCTAAATATTGAACAAACATTTCATTATAACAGCAGAGGTAAGTTTATAGTCTCAGTTTCTGTGGCTCCTCACTGGGGAAATCAATCAGAATGCCAGCGATGAACATTGCTTCTCAGCGTGAAACCAGAATCCATCATGTTCTAACTTGGTTTCGCCTGGAACACACTTTTAATCTGAAAAGAGAAATTCAACTGTCTAGGAGCATACTGCAAGAAGAAATAGCTTCACCAGCCATCTGGTGACACCCATCAAGAATCTGCTCTACTCCCACATGTCTTTCTATCTGTTTAATATCCAAAAAGTGATGATATAAAAAAGCCATGCTGACGTTATTTTCGCAAAATGATTCTCCATACACAGAGATTAATTTAAAAAAATGTTTTACGCTGTTGTAATAGTTTGTATTGTTGATACATCCATTGTGGGCTCACTTGAGCCTCAGATAGTTCATGTTGCAATTCAGCCCCCTTAATCTTTCAGTTAACTGTGCAGCAATCCTGACCTCACTCGCCCTCATCACAACCCCTACTGTGTCTTAGCTGTGTGTCAAACAGGCAAACAGATACTGTGCATACCCCTGCATTTGAAAGGATGCTATTTTAAGTGCCCTCTATTTTCAGACTTGTTAATAGCTCGTGTGAACTTGTTTTTCCTTTTTTGAATGGATGCTTGAGATTGAAGAGCGTGACCAGGCTCTCAGAATGTTTGTTTTAAGAGAAACCTTATCATGACAATATAACGTTGAATTAGTAAGCACATTTCCTTTCAAGGAATCACACATCTATAAGATAGTCGACACTGTTTATACAAAGAGACACCAAAAGAAATTGATACAGGATTGACAAAAGGCAGAGTGTGCAGACTGTTGTAAAGACTATATTAGCATAAAACAAACAGATTGAGATATTCATACATTTCAATAGACATGTGATTCAGTTACCTGGGGACTCATGTCAGGTTTATAATTGTCAATTGAGTGCGAAAACATAATATTGGTAGGATAATTACTGAACAAGACTCAGACACTGGAGCCAACATGGACTTATTTCAGTACTTAGATCTCTTAACTGATTTCGTCCCCTGATTTCGTCCCCTGTGTTACCCCAAGATGTGGCTTTGTAATGCAGTTTCTTGAACCTTAAATTGTTCTCGGTTAAATGTAGACCTGACATCAGTAATGCATATCTCTAATGTATTACAAGTCTAACTATGACGATTATCTCCACCTTTTTATTCTCTTTGCTGCCTCTCACTATCTGATTCTGTGTCTCTGTGTGCTGATAGAGCCCAATAAAGACATCCAGAAGCTGCTGAAGCCCTCCAGCTCAGGTGACCTATCCAAGGAGTTGTTTCACCGCCCAGCAGGGGAGGAGGCTGAGGGCAGCCTGTCAGGGCACACCGCCAGCCTGCTGCACATCGCCGAAAAGAGACGTGAGTACAGGGGGAGGTGGGCAAAGAGAAGGCAATATTAAGAGTCCAAGGCTGGGTTGCACCAACATGGATTCAATTAATCCTGGTTTAGAGTTAATCTAGGGTTAGTAAATCTAGGTTTAAACTGGTTTATAATTAATCAGAGATGTGTTGCACATCTTAATTTTAACCCTGGATTAGTTAAACTAGTTTAAACAAGGGTTAAAACAGAATTAGTTTATGTTGCCATGGAATAAATGCCGTTACTGATACCGTTAGTTACCGTTTATAGCCTACCATTACAGCGGCTAAAGCTAATAAACTCCGTCACTCTAGCTAGCTATTATGGCACGTCAAAGAGGGTCAAACTTTTCAACATTTGAAAAGATGTTGCTGTCCAAGTTAATGGACAGCAAAATTCCTCTCACTTCCATGCTTGATTACTGGTCCAACCTTCCCATTAAGGTATATGACAGACTCCTTTTTGATTCTGTACCACTGTGAACACTCGCTGTTGTCATAAAATTCAATTGGGTTTAGCCTATCTCTAATTTTGCTGCGAGGAACTCTTTCCTCTAACCCCATCCAGCGAAGATATGCAGCCATGTTGTCAATAAAACGGAGATAAACCTCCTCCATGGGTGGTTTAAATATAACTGCTAATCCAGGTTTAGTCTAGGTTTAAAATAACTGATGCAACAGATTTGATTTTAAACTAGATTTAAATGGAAATTAAACAGATTTTGCCAAAGGGTTAGATTTACCCAGGATTAATTGTAAACTAAGGTTAAACTAGATTTAAAGTTTGGTGCAACTGGATTAAAATACAAACCTGGTTTTTACCTAGTTTAAGAGTTAATCCTTGTTGGTGCAACCCAGCCCAAGAGTGATACATATTCATGGGGTACAATGGTGCAGGCTGTGGGGGAAAAATGCTTCGTTCAAGATACCTGACCAATAGCAAGTGAATACAAGGAAGGAGACGAGGAATGTTGATTAAGGAGTGCAGAGATATCCTATCTACATCCTCATCCAGTAGAGTCCAGGTTTATCTTCTCTGATCTTTCCACCCACTGAATGATTGCAGACTATTTTAGATGTCCTGGTCCCACATTCTCACAGACCACTGCAGCTTTGCTTTGGTTGAAAGGACTCATTGTGGATCAGTACCATACAGAGGCTTCCCTGTATGTGCTAGACTCAGAGCCCAGAGCACAGACAGATACACGGGTGACAAGACAACCTTTATCTGCTTCACTGACCAAACACCTTTTCAGAAAAACAGCTCATCCAGAGGCTAATGTCTGTGTCTCGATGATCTAACATGACCCAGTAACTAGCCATGCCACCTGGCAGGTCAATTTATAATCTGTGGCTATGAAGAGAAAAACCAAAGATCCCACCCTAAGAAAACATGTAATCCCAATGATCATCCCCCTTGTTATTGTATTTTTTTTGTACCCCCGTATATTTGAAAGTGTAAATGTAATGGAGATTATTAATTCAGGGGAATGTCCTCAGAGCCCAAATGCAGCTTCATCACAGAAACAAATTCCTGCCTTGTGCTGCAGTTTTATCTCCAGAAAGGGGGACCAGTTGCTCCTGAAAAACAACAAAATGCAGGAACAATAGATGCACTAATGCATTAATTAACATAGAGAACTGCAGTGCTGATACATTTTCCGTTTGTTATTGCGATTAAAAATGTATGGTGACAGTTGTGCAGTGGTGCTAATGCGAAAACAGCTTACTTGCCTGTCTGTTGTTGATTAGCAAACAATGTAACATAAAATAACTAGCACAAGACGGACCAGTGCCTGTATGTTCAGTCACTGTGAGGAGAAAAAAATACACACTTGCAACAGAATATATTGTTAAAATAATGTGTTTCATATACTATCTCAATACATTAGCTTTTTGTCAATCAAGCATCTTTACTGACCTCAGAGCGCTGATGAGCCAGTAGAGGAGGAAGGGGATCAGCGTGCAAGTCAAATCCCCTCTACTACCTTATCCCTTCTGCCAAATGTGAACTCCTGCCTTTACCCATCCTCCCTGCTCTTTGTTCCTTCAGTTGAACCAATCTGTACCTTTCCACATGCAAAGAGAAGAAAAGAGAAAGAAAATGAAAGAAACCTTTTATAGAACCTTAAATTGACAGCAAGCAAACAATTAATTGTCTTCTGTTTACTTTTCAGTAAACCAAAGGGACCTTTATTTCACACACATTAACTTCAAAGTCATGAATGCTGAGTGTGAGATTAAGGGCATGCTAAAATAAATAAATAAGAACATCCGAGGAAGAATTATGAATTAGAAGACCCACATTTTACTTTACTAACCACCAGGCTATATGCTTGCTGTAAGAAGAAGCAGTGGTCTTTTACATCATCCATCTGCTTCAGGCACAATGTCCTTTTTTAGTCTCAGCGTGAAGCCTCTATTGTCAGTGCTCCTCACTGGCGTCTTTGAGCTCGCCTGATTGGCTTTTGAGATAGAGGCAGTCGTTTCAGTGCGTCTGCCTGGGAGAGAAAACGCACTGATCAATTATTCAAGGAGGAAAGGGTGTGGGAGAGGAGAAAAGAGATGGTTAAAAAACAAGCGCAGCAGAATGGGAATAACCTTGTAGCCTATTGAGAATAATGGCAGTAAGTAATGCAGGGGGTGTTTTGTTTTACATCATGCTGGCCTTAATCTACTTCCTCTTGCTTTCCATTCCTTCTTATTCTTTAACATCAACCTTCTTACCTATTCATCTCCCTCTCTTCTCCCATCATCCTGCCGCTCCCTCGTTTCTCTTTATCTGCTCCTCCACAATTTTTAAACTCCCTGTTTCACTGCCTCCAGTTTCTTCACTTATCCAAAAAAGGGGGCAAAAAGACTTGTAGCTGTCAACGGGCACCTTCCAGCCTGAAGGGAAAGTACAAATGTATTTACAAACGTAGTCGAGAAGCAAGTAATGAAAAAAATTAAGGAAAAAAACAGGTTCTATGTGATTTTTGTCAACCGATTATTACATATTGCAGTGTTTCTCCACTGAATGTAATCAAGTAGGGGGTGACTGAGGCTAAGTGGTTAGCATGCCTGTCTTTCAATCAGAGGGTGGTTCGTGCCCCGGCCCCGGCTCTGCTAGTCCATGTTGATGTGTCCTTGAGCAAGACACTTAACCCCTAATTGCTCCCTGTTGCTGTGTCTACGTTGTATAGAGCTAAAATTTAAATCGCTTTGGATAAAAGCGTCAGCTAAATGCAGGGCTCTCAAGTGTCACGCATTGAGCGTGACTGTCACGCATTTCGGTCTTAAGTCACGCCCTCCCGCCACAGATCGTATTTCTCACGCTGAAAAAAACCTCTAGGCTATTTAATGTGCCGCAGCGCACAAACACTCTTACCTGTCTTAAAAACTTGAGAGCCCTGTAAATGTAATGTAAAAGTAGACACACACTTTCTTAATTCTGACTTGGATGCTGCTTTCCATTGCTACTGTTTAATCATATGTAAAGGTAAAGGAGTAATTTGAAGTCAGGCTTTCATATTTGCAATGTATTATAATGGCAAGCTAAACCTCAAGTGTGTTCAATAAAAACTTTAAATCATTCTATATCTAAGTGGTACCTTAACCCGTGAGCTTACAAGAAGGAGATGCTAAAAGTGGCATATGTGGTCTCCTTTGGCAGTAAAACCTTCTATGATCTAAATAGAACTGGGAATAGCATGACAGATTAAACCTAATAGGATTATTACCAGCCACGACAGGGACAGTGGAATAGCTCCTTTAAAAGCAGCCGTGTCCTAGCAGGATACACACAGGTGTAAATGTTAATTAAATGTTAAATGTTAATGTCAATTTCTATTGAGTATGTCACAGTCATTCCAGTGAGCCAGCATTAACAATACCCAGGCCCTGGCAAAACTAAATGGAACAGGGCCATAATCATGTTATTGATTACACCTGCAATGAAATGTCAAATGGCTTCGACCAAAAAGGCCTATTTTTTTCATCTTCTGAGTCTGTGTGGGAGTTGCTAGATGTTTAGATTTCTGTCTGTGTTAAGATCTTTTCACTGTGATAGTGTCACAACCGTGCAAGATGCAGGTATAAAACACAACCCCCCCCCCAAACACACACACATTACACCCCCCATTAGTTTCCGTTATTTTATATGCGACCCACATTGTCCCTGCCTTTGTAAATATTTCTGCATATCATATCTAGCTGGGTCATGACTGGCATTTCACCAAGTCCTGCTAATGACAGGTAGGACGTCTGGAGTAAAGCAGATGGCTTAAGGTGAAATAAAGGACAGGTGAGGACACCTTTAGACTTCAAACTCCAAAGTCTCATGTCTTATTTGCATTCTCTCATAGTCACTGCTTCATTATTTTTTCTCCTGGCATTTTAGGTGTTGAATGTTTTTAATATATCTGAAACATGGCACAATGACCAGCCACTGCTTCAGCACGATGATCAGTCTTCTTGAAATCAATAGTTGCTGAAGGATGGTGCAGGGAGTTAGTTGTAACAGCAGCAGGAGAGTCGGTTTTGCCTCTTCAACCTGATGCATTGTCTTAAACAGCCTGGAAAACAGCAGGCAAACAACATGGGATAATAACAGCTTTCAACCTGTCACTTAACCCATCATTTATCCACAAAGTCAAACCCACAAACGACCAGTGACATTTTTCAGACATGATGTTGCGTGGCAGACAGCCATCCACTGATTCATAAGGAAATACAAACACCTCCATCTGCTTCAGTGAGGGCAGTCTCCAAACATCTTTCTCAGTATAATAATAGATTAGTTCAGCTCTATTACACAGAATTGGTCCCTAACATGAGCGATGCTGAGACAAGCAGCTGTCTTGGACCCTTGCTTTATGTTTGTATTACAGAGTCTTTGAATATATTTCACTTTACATACATCACATGACAGCATCAGCCTGATTAGAATGCAGAGCCTGACACGCTACTGCACGCCTCATTTTACCCTGTTGTGTGCAGCCGTAGTGACTGTCTGCCGACGAATCTTGTGCTGAGATGAACAGGTGCAACACACCCAGGGAAAAAGGTGGAATTCACAATGTGTGAAAGAACAGGCTATTTTCACCTCCTTTGACTGGCTCTTGTTTCAGTTCTTCTGTGACTGCATGCATGAACTCAGGTGTCACGCTGAAACAGATATATGACTACAGTGGCGTGCTCGGAGGCAGATTCAAGTAATCTACTGTGTGTTAGAATCTCTTCAGAGAGCACTTAGCTTTTCAAGAGATGTACAGACACAAATGAAAGAGTAAATATGTTAAAAATAAATCAATGCTACAATAGTACTGTAAGAGCCAGCAATTGATCTGATTATGAGTACATTGGAGATGTATGTGGTACAAGATGGACTGAGGAGCTCTCGGTAAAAAATATATGCAGTCTATCCCCCACTTCTTTTTAAAGAGACAATTTTCTTCTGCACTGTCTGAAAAACAAGTGGATCATTTTAATCTCTCAACCTTCCTCCAGACTAAAAGTATGTTGTTTTCTCCCCCGGCCTCATAGAACCACTGAGTAGTGTGTCCTCTCTGGAGGTGCACTTTGACCTCCTGGATCTGACAGAGCTGACTGACATGTCCGACCAGGAACTGGCTGAAGTTTTTGCTGACTCTGATGAGGAGAACCACAACGAGTCCCCAGCAGGTAAGGTCTGGTAAAATGGAATTACAACAAACACAAATAATTGAAAAATGAGGGGAAGGAGGATTTATGCAAATTAATTGCAGATGATTAGAAACAACTTCCTGTAGATATTTTCTTTGCACACTTTTGCCCTCTAGCTTTATATTTAAAAATATTGGATGTGTCAGTGTGTTATTTGTATCATGTATCATTTGACTGGTGAGGGAGGCATTTCCCCAAATGATATTCCCTCCCTGTAGTCCTCTAACTCAACTCAGTGACTTTAGGTTGTGAAGATGCCTGCAAAAGGAAACGTAAAACACAACTTGTAGTGTGGTATTAATCAGTGACCTGGGGAAGAAAGAGTTTCACATCATTATGGCCTGGCAGGGTCCTAAAAGGGCCAGCTGAGTCATAATGATTGCGTGACTCCCTTCAGGGACTCATCAAAAACATATTTCACAGTGTCTGGAATAAATGCCCTTAAAAGGTTAAACTTTCATTTTTGAAATTGCCTCATGCTGTTTGATTCTCATGAGAAACAGTTTTAATTTGATTCTATCAAATTGACATTTATAATCTCAACAAAACAGGAAAGCAGGAATGAAGAAAAACAAACGAGCCTCATGCACAAACAGAGAGCAGCGACTACAGGGTAAATAAAGGCTAGCACGTCTTTCTCTCAGTTCGCACAAGGATGCACACAATCTTTACCATGTTTTATTTATGACCTGTGAAACTCATCACGCATGCGGACAGTGATCTCTCTCCTCCTCTGACACTCCTGCCTCTCAGTATGCACACAGGATTTCATGCCAGCTCAAGATTTAAAGGTCCACTGCAACAGTTCAGACAATGTCTTACAAATATTGTCTAGACTGTGCATGGACTGTGCTCATCAAAAAGTTTAAAACGTCACATTTTTCTTGATTAAAATTGTCGGGATTTCAATTATGATACTGTCACCGACTTGGGGTGTCACCCATTCTCGTGCTTTTGACTGAGAACCCAATGGTGGAGTGCACTGGTTGAATCTACTGAAACACGGTGCTAGATGTAATACAAACTTTATCTTAAAACATCATAAATCAAGTCTATGCTTCGATCGCTCTTATTTTCTTTTACATGGTGTATCCACTCCTTCTTTAACAACAACAATGTTATCTCCCTTCCTTCTCTTTTCTGTTTATTACTAGTGTTCTATATCATGGCACAGCCTGCTATGTGTGAGTTATGGTCCCCGTGGGCCATCTGTGCTATGCTGCTGTCTGCAGCTCCACAGCCAATTATTTAAATTTAAGTGCTTCTATGATCAAGAAAGACCCATGTTCTTCATTTCTTCGTAAAACCTTCTCCATTCTTGAGTGTAGACTATCAAGTAAAATGCTTTATCAAAACTTAAACAATGTTTCAGTTAATTATATTCACTGACAGGATTCTTAATTATGTCTCACCCAGTTTATTTCTCACTGCTGCTTGTGCGAAGACAACTGTAGGGTAAGACAGCTTTGTGGTTGTCTAGATAATCACCATCTGGAGTTACTGAAACAACTGAGCTCCACTAGATGCTCCACTAGCTCATCGCTAACTATGTCTGTCTGCTGTTTGCTGCTGAATAGGTAGTGTACAGCGCGACTTGGCAGCACTGAAGTTTGTTCATTTTAAGATGTGAATGTCTTCAATTTAACACTTGCAGGTGAGTTGTTAGTCTGGGGTGCAAAAGAATAATCACATATAACGCTTTCTGTTAAAATAACATAGCATAGCAAAGCTCCTTTAAAAAATCAAGGGATTTATAACATTGTTCAGTTTTATTAATACTGATGGCTCCAAAATGTTTTGCAGCTTCTCAAATGCAAGTTTGAAAATATTAAAACATGTATGTCAATGCATCTCAAAGAATTGTACTGGCGAAACGTGAGCCTTAAACAACATGTCAAATGTATACTAATATGTGACATACTTATTTAACTCTTTTAACTCATGTTCCCACAGCTGAGCAGATTAAGCCATTTTAGCTTGTCCACCCATCTCAGCTGTGCTCTCCAACACCACCACACCAAGGTCCCTTAGGCTCTTGTTAATTGAGGACACAGCTGCTTTTCTGTAGCCAGATGCAGGAGATGCAACAGCCAAGAGGTTTTAAGTCCAAGGCCTCACATCCGCTCCCCTGCTAATCAAGATGAAGTCCTGCTGTCAGGAGACGTACAGCTGTATACCACTGTTATCATAATTATTTTATTCACACAGCCTCAGATCTGTGAGGAAAAAAAATCTCAACAATGATTAAATATTTGCACCCTCAAAATGACATAATCAGATGATCTGTTGTTATTGTTAAGAAATGTGAGTGATAACCTCACAATGAGGAGGGTGTGTTATTTCCTCTTGTATTTTTACCTGCAAAAACGGTGAATAAAAATAGATCACATATCTGAGAATGCAACAAACAGTTCTTCCTCTAGATAAAACGTCTTTAACCTTTTGACGGGAGATATCATTTTGTGCAGGGCCGCTTCCAAAGATCTCTCCTACCTGTTTGCTGTATCTGTCTCACGGCCACCAGACACACTCCTCCTCTCCTTCACCCTCTGTCTCTCAGCTTGTCTTTATCTTTATTTTCCAATCTCTTTTTCTATGTCTGATACAGATTTAACAAAGAAATTATAACAATTACAAATGCAGCCACCAAGGTTGCTGTTGAGTTTGCCGACGCATACTATAGAGCCATTGCAAAGTGTTCTACGTAGACAAGGACAATATGCTAGCGCTTGATTTGCTCCCTTTTTTTCCACCCTACATTGCCAAGGAATTTCCCCTTCACATGTCATTTTTACATTTGAGAATTCAAGCACTGTCAATTTTAAAATACATAAGAAAGTATACTGTCCAATACAGATATTGTGCTATGAAGACAATAACAGTGGATGGGTCTGTGTGAAAGAAAAGATTTATGCAAACAGTGATTTATTGTGAGGACCAATGGCTCTGTTTCATCTGGATTCGCTCAAACTTCCCTCATCATCCAGCCTTATAATGTCATACAACTTTTAAATTGTAGTATGGGATTTATTTGTCCATGAAGTCGTCACAGTTCATTGTGGGGGAGAAAGAGTTTGATTTAATTTATATGTGTCGGAGGTTGTGGTGTGAAAGTGGTAATATTGAGCTGTGCTCTGTGAGCGTTAGTCTCTATGGGAAACTGCTGAGTATGCGCCGGTGTGTTGAGGGCACATAGGAGTTGAGGGAGAGGTTAAAGGAAGATAAGAGAGAAAGAGGAGGGAGCCAGTTCATGCTAAATGTAGGTTCTTCTTGAATAATTCCCTTCTCCCTGCTGGAAACACAGCCCTGGTCCTTCAATGCCATTTAAACAGTAATCATAATCTGAGTTGCTACACAAGTACATTATTTATAGATGCTTGTGTCTTGTTAACCCTGCTGTCTGTCTCCTATGTTCCTCTCTTTCACTTGGAGCTATTTGTTAGCCTGATTCAAATTGCATTTTTCATGGACAGTTCAGCCAGAGTTAGTTAACATATAAATTGTGTTTCATAGCGAGATAGGCGAGAACATACAGTACTTAGTGTTTCATCAAGCTTCTCTTTCTTCCGCAGTTCCAGAGGCACAGCACAAAAGGTTTACTCTGTCCAGTAGGTCTGGTCTTTGTTTCATTATCAAATAAGTCTCATGAACCAGAGTTTACCCACATCCCTGAAAAACTACCACAGGCATAGCTTTGGCCTCTTGTTCTTTGTCGTTGGAGCAGTAATAGGGTTGTAACTGATGACATTACGGACTATGACATATTGTGTTTTTGTCTGGTTGACTTATTTCATGTTCAAGTAATATGAGCCGTGTTTTAGAACGGGTATTTGTTTTCAGGATTTGGGAAAGGATTTGTAGACGAGTAGACATGCAAAGGGATGCAGCGATGCAGGAAGTAGGGAACAGAAACAGAAAATCATTGTCCATTCATAAAGTTGTTATCCCAGACAATGTCTCCCGAGAGGGTCCCATCTCTGACAGTTCATGCTTGGTCTTTGTGGTGAAGGACAGTAGCATCTCACTGGAAACACAACTATACAACAGACAAAACAAAGCAACACCGTAATGCCGAAACAGGTGTTTTCAATCTACTGTCAAACACCTGCAGTAATGTCTTTACTCAAGTAGTAGCACGGTGTGATGCCTGTTGTAAAGTGTTGCTGCCCACAGGCAGCTTTCTGTCTTGGGTCATTCAGTGGTTATATATCCATTTATCCTTTAGGACCACAAGACCACTTTTTATAGACACTCAATATGAAAAGGTCAGATTCAAGCTCAACTCGCTAGCTTTAGGGCCACCTCAGGCTGTTAAGGACATTACAGATTGCTATCTTTGAAAAGTACTTGTCCCAGTTCCCAAACAGTGATTGTGCCGTGCTAATTATATGCAAAAATAAAACAAGTGTTGTTTCCCATAAATTGGTTTAATGAGAAGGGCATTGTCAGCCACTGTGCATGTGCACTTCATACACAAATGTAAAAGTTGTTTTTCCAGGTTTTCCTTTTCTGGGAGAGGCCAGTGTCTCAGAAACATTAAGTTCGACAGCAACATGCTGACTGAATAACCTAATGGCTGCTAGCTAGCAGCACAGAAGGAATACAATGCAGTACCCCATAGCTCAGGGTATGTGACTGCACGAGAGCGGGAAAGAACAAAAGAAAAATATGTGTATGTTGTGGGGAAGTGTGTGTGTGTGTGTTCAATTATTTTCATGTATGAATTAATTCATGTTAATCAGTCTTTTAATTAGATGTCAGGGCAAAAACAGGTCAACATACATCTGAATGCATATATCCAGACACACAGATATACTGTAACCACATACACACAACAACCAGTCAATCAGCAGTTGTTCATGGCGCTTTCTGCAGCAGACTCCTTCATGGTGCTGAGGAGGTTGTTGTCCCCTCTCACTCATTAAAATCCATCAATCTTCTGAGATCAATACCTCTTGTGTAACTCCCCCTTTCTCTTTTTCTTTTCGTCTCTCATGTGTGTGAGGATATGGATGTGGCTTTGGGGAGATATATAAACCAGGTACTTAGTATGACCTTCACTTAAGAGCTCTAGCATGAGGCTGGTACAGGCAGTGTGAGGCAGAGCGTGTTTCCAGCTCTCCATCAGTCTTTACGCCTCTTGCCTTTTTGTACTTCTGACAGGGTGGACATCACCATCAAGTGATACAAAGAGGCAATGGCAACAGATCTGAAAAACAATCTTTGCATGGCAAATATTAACAAAATAGCAGAAGAAACCATTGTTGTTGTTTTTTTAGGAATTATTTATTTACTGGTAAAAAGTGATGTTTTGTGTGATGAATGCTCTTGTAGATCATTTCAGATCTCTCAAACAGTTTCTTAGCCCATCTTAGCTGGTCATCATCTCACTCTAACATGGAAGAATCCTTAAAAATGTAATCAGTGTGACCCCAGTAATCTGTGCCATGTGTAGAAAGGGCTGGTATGTATATGTGAGTGCAGGTATGCAATAGGCTAAAGCATTTAATGGCTGGGAGGAAAGCAAGCAGCTGTTAGACTTATGTTGCATTTAAACAGTTGAGCTCTGGAAATAGTTCTAGATGTGCTTTTAGCAGGTGTAAAGCTATGTACTGATGCCAATAAACATCAAAACAATTGTAGTTCAAGTTGTGTTTACCGAAACAGGGGTGTAAAGTGATTTTCTTGTTTGTTTCCATATTTGTATCTGCCAAGACCCTGCATTCCTGTTAGTAACAAGTCATTGTGTGTTCCCAGGTTCCCACCAGCCTATGCTGCCCAGAGGAGGCTACATGCGCTCCCCCTCCTGGACACGCTGCAGCAAAGTTGAGCCCCCGCGAGAGCGAAAGCACCACAGCGACTCGGACACCGCAGAGCCCTTAATGAAGCTGGAGAGGCCGAAGCCGCTGTAATATCTAGTGTGGAACTGACTGACTGCAGAGAGATACAACCCAGAGCCAGACAGACACAGCCAGAGCGGGAACACGAAGCGGACCAAGAGGCCCCCATCTGCCACTGTGCACACATACAAAACCATGGTGCTGACGAGTTCAGGTTGAACTCCGGACAACTAGGTCTGTACTCTAACTAAAGATGTTGTGCAATACACACTCTCCTCTCTCTCTCTCTCTCTCTCTCTCTCTCTCTCTCTCTCTCTCTCTCTCTCTCTTTTTCTCTCTCTCTCTCTCACACACAATCATTGTGTTTTTCATGTCAGGAGTTCTTAATACACTCTGGGCTGCCAAATGGTTTTAAGCTTGGTTGTGAATGCCAGACAGGGTATGAGGTCAGCAGACTAATATCACCTCCATCCTTACAGCCTCTCAGGGTGGGAAATAGCTTGAACAGTGAAATTGATTCCTCAATTGTGTCCACAGCTTGTGGCCAGACCTTCTATGTGAAGTGCGGACACTGGGACTCACATTGAATTACCAGGATATAATTGGAAACATAAATCAATAGAGCTGTTCAAAATAAAATATCCCGCTGAGGCTATTACTTAATGTGTTGGCTTGAAAATGCAAGAGGTTTTTTTTCTTCTGTTGCCTGCAATAATGGTAACTTGATCAGTGGAAGTAGAAGTGGATGTCAGTGAGGCCATGCTCTTTATACCCATCATACTTTCTCCGTCTTATTGAAGAATGTGTGTTGTTGTTATAATTGCATAAACAAAAATGTTTGCACTTCTCTCACTGAATTGGATTTACAGTGCCTGTCCCCTCCCAGAATTATTGCCATTTGGTGTAGATGACACAAAGGTAAACAGACCAAGTAGAAAGCTATACGCAATACACTTTTCCATGATCAAATACTTTGTTTAGATCTTTATCCTTTTTAAAAACGACGGTTGCCAGAGTTGCTGCTGCTAAAGTAATTCAAGTTCGTCATTCAAAGTTGGTAGATGCAGGAACTTGATCGGTGATACTTGAAGCAGTTGGAAATGAGGGGAGAATCGCATTATAGTCAGGTTGACTTCAATAAGCTTTGCAAGAATGCCAAAAAACCCAACAAAGTGCCAACAATTTTGTAATCATCTTTGAAAAGATTTATTCAACTCATGATGCAACATTTCACATATTTCTAAGAGAAGGTTATAGCTGATTACTTGATGTATTTATCTCACGTTTAGCTCGTCTATACCAGGGGTGCCAATAATTCTGAATGGTGTGACACAATGACTCAAAAGTGACACTGGGATGATGAAAGAATAAATAAAAGTCTTGAAAAAGTTTATTTTATTGCGTAATTTATAAGCTACACTTTGGAAATGCAGCCCCATTCTGTTGTGTGTGGCAAACGCAGATGTTTTAAGTATCATTATATTATTTTTTTTAAATGTGGCCTTTCTTGTATAAAATCAATTGGTACAGTATACACAAATTGGCTGAGGGCGGTGAGTAAAACTGATGAAAGTACTTTGGCTTCACAACATACTGGTAGTAGTTGAACATTACTTTTAGGTGCAGTTTTCATGTCAGTCAATTAAAAAGTCTAAAAAAAAGTGCCCCGCGAAGAGAAAGCACATTGGTTGCTCAGAGGCTGAGTAAAAAATGTTCTTCAAATATTTCTATTATGGCTTGATCACATAGCTTGTACACATTTATTTTAACTTTATATATATTAACCAATATCAATCAGTGTAAGATTTCAGGCTAAATACTTGTTTGCATAAGATTTGCAAGATTGTAGTCTTATTTGACAGCACCACACATGCAGGACACACGTTGTAATAAAGCTATAATAAAAACCATCACAATATAATTCTGACATTTTAGAAATGATATCTCAAATAAGAAACGGGGCTGATAAAAAATAAAATAATATATATATATATATATATATATATATAGTAGGAATTTTTTAAAACTAAACAAAAACAGCGGTGTATACAAGTTGTTTAATATTGGTGTGAGCAACAAAAGCCTCACATTTCATTTGTCGTCACATCTTAATGAAAGATCACTACTGACTGAAATATTCGTCAAGCAAGTACAAGAGTATTGTCGAGCAGGCACAAAACACAAAACACATTTTATTTACACTGATGTACAACAAGCTCGCTCATCAATGTTCCAGAGTCAAGCTGATCGGTGTCGGTTTGACCTGCTATTGGAGAAAAAAAAGGGCCATTTACTTTAAGTGTTATGTTTTATAATAAACCTGGTAACTCGGGTCAGGGGCTTCTGGCCTAACCATCCACTATTAGCACTACTAACATTCAATAACAGTGCATAACTAAACCTTGAACTGGTTCACAATAAATGAGAATGCTACATGAATGGCTATCAAGCTTAGCTTGGTTGCCTCATAATTAGGGAACACATTCAAACACAAGCCACAATTGACAGAATGATGATTTCCTGAGAAACAGCAATTTGTTATCATGCTGGACGAGGGTGTCATAGGTCAGCCAATCCATCAATGTAAAAGCCAATTAATCCTGTCTTTACTTTGAGCCCTTACTTATTACTCACATGAACTGCAGGAAAGCACAGAACACATCAGACTGAATGTAATTTCATATGATGAACAAAAACAGCATAACCAGACTGTAGTGTGATTTGTGTAACTAATGAATTGCAGAGGGATTCATATTATTTTTTCAGAGGCAGTTAAGAATACAGAGACTCTGAGGTAGTGTGAGTGAGTGAAGATTTTGTGGGATGGCATTTTGCTAGCTTATAATGAATGTTTACTCAACTCAGTGGTTCCCAGTTCTTAATCATCCTAAAGTGATGGATGACTGCATCAATGTTGACTATTGTAACTATGGGACACTGAGGAGACAACAATAACCTACAGTACATGTGATCTAATTGCATTTGTAATATCAGTCATGTGCGCACAAAGCAAATGTATAAACCCTTGAGATCTAACATCTACCTTTACTGATAAATGAATAAGAACCAGGTTGATGGTGATGAAAAGGTATTTGAGCTAAGACACAATGTCTAAGAATGTTTTCATTGTACGATGGTGTGAAGAAAGATTTAAAAAAGTCAAAAGTAAAAAAATTAAGTAAAAACTTAAATATCAAAGAAACAAGAGACGAATCTGGTTGATCCACTCAAGGAAAACAGCTTTTAAATATTGAATTACTAACTAATAAAGTGGTGGCCAAGATTGGAAGCAGTCTTATTGCATTCATAGATGTATGGTTGGATAAGGGCAATGTGCCCCAGAATAAAATGTAACTCATTTACAGTACTGTGTGTAAATATACACCACAACTAATGTACCCGTCACATGATGTTAATGTATTTTGAATGCTCTTTTGATTTCTGTTTTGTAATTTGTAACCACGACAGATTATTCTGTCGTATGTTTGTGGGTCTTATTGCACTTTAGGACTGAGAAGGCCTGAGAAGTCACAAACTGCACTTTTCACAGAAGCCTCAGCTTACTGATTTAAAACTGACCTAAAAGTAAAAAGAGTAATTTTTGGGAATTCCCTGCAGAGTACACAATCTACAACTTGAAAGATGCATTATCTAGGCTATTTAAGACCTGTGCAACACATCATCATCGCTCCCTTTGCAGCTGTCCGTGAGATCAACAAGGGATTTTTTTCAGAGCCCTGACTGTCTGGACCAGATGCTGCGGAACTATATTCAACTGAATACGGTGACATATTCTTTGAGGCTGCGCGTCCACCTATAGGTAAAGGGCTGCTTTGTCTTGTCCATTCTTTGGGTTTTTTTCCTCCGCTTGGTTCTTGTTCCAGTTCTTCAGCCCTTCGGGTAGCGAGGTGTCCTCCTCAAACTCCCCCAGCCCGTCAACAAACTCCTCATACGATGACTTCTCCTGAAAAGGACGAGTTCCTAGCAGCTCCACCATGTCGGCTTTGTCTAGAATCTCCTTTTCTAGAAGACGTTTTGCCACCTGCAACACATGACCAGTTATAGTAAACAACAAGCGCTAGAATTACAAGAGTGGAAGTCATAGTAATTATTTATACAGTTTAAATATCACAACTAGATGTTGAACAAAAGGTAGTTGAGGTTTGCCATTGCACAGTTCTTCCAACCAGTTTGTTGAAAAATAGTTTTGTTTAAAAATACTAATTCAAACAAACCAAAAATGAGCAGTAAAGGTGCTGCATCATATTGGTTTACTTCTCTCTTGTCATCAGTGATACTAGTTCTCACCTTCTCCACCATTTCTTTCTTGTCTGTAACGAGCTGAAGTGTTCGTTGGAAGGCAGAATCAATAAGCAGGCGGACCTCCTGGTCTATAAGCTGGGCTGTGGGTTCACTGAAGGGCTTCTCAGTTACTACATCACCCTGCTGAGGCAGGTCAAAGGACACCTGACCCACTGCCTCGTTCATTCCAAACTGTACAACCTAAAATATGGGGAGAAATGAGCGGTGTGAATAAAAGACGCATAAGATGCTTCTTATGTGTCTTTGGTTACAACATCATTCTCTGACTTCTAATTGTGTGCCTGCAGAAATAGTCTGGGCAGTTAAAAATACTACTTTCAAGTTGGTTCTGCAGTTTGCCTGCATGAAGCTACATGTTAGCAGAACTCAACATAGACAATAATAGCTTGCAGTGATACAGGACCTGCGGTTTCACATGGTCTGTGATTGACCCGTCACTATGATTTTGAGAAAATCAATCTTGAAACCAACTTAACATACCGAGCAAAAAACTAATCTTGTAAGTAGTGTTGTCTATTTTAAGCATTTATATGAGTCACTGCCACATTTCTTCAAACATCTATTCCAGCATATGAGAATGTGTGACACAACACTCCCAATTGCATAACATTACAAGGTATATTTAGAATCACATACAGTAGTTTACAGCCTATCGTTATCATGTTTGTGGTCAAATGTGGTGATCACCTGTGCATATGCAGACTGTGTGACTTTCCTGAGGTCATCCTGCGCACCGGTGGTAATTCGTCGAAAGAAAACCTGCTCAGCCACGCGGCCCCCCAGCGTCATGCACATTCTGTCAAACAGCTGCTCCTGGGTGAACAGGTACTGTTCCTTCGGCAGATACTGTGCATAGCCCAAACTTATACCTCTGGGAACAATTGACACCTGAGGGAGTACATTATAAGTATTCTAATTATCAATATGATTGTAACATAACAAGGGCTGCAGAGGAATTCAGATCAGCAAGCAGCAGTGCAAGGGAAAGGAGGAAGGAGATGGTGTGACTACCTTAAGAAGAGGGTCCGCATGTTCTAGGAACCAGCCCGCTACAGCATGTCCGGCCTCATGATACGCCACAGTGGTTTTCTCCGGGAGCTGCAGTACCTGACTCTTTTTCTCTAGACCTGAGAGCAAGGAGGATGTCTTATTTAACTGCACTGTTTGTGATTTTTACCAGCAATAGGTAATCTGGGTTGATGTGCCCTTCAAGCATAAAGTAAATACAGTTGAGGGATGTCTTTGGGTTGGTGCATGAGCCAAAAACTATCTTTGAGTATGGCAATAAATCCCACAGTAAGTACTGTGGAATCAAATCCTCACAGGAAAGTCTCAATGAGATATATTGCAATATAATGTAAGTTACTATATTAAAGGCCCTATGTATATCTAAAATGTGAGGCCAAAGTTCACATTTATGGATCAATAGAAATTATGAATCAATAAAAACGTACATTATAAGTCATCATAATACAGAGATGTATTGAAATTGCTTTTACTACGAACTAACTTGATTACGGTAACCCATATCCAATAGTCATTCTAAATATTGTCATAGCAGCAGACTTACCTCCAATAACTCTCTCGACTGCCTGGTCAAAGTGCTTCGTGCTGACATGTTGGTCGAGGTGCCGTGCAGCTATTAGAGCAGCCTCGTTACACACATTAGCAATATCAGCTCCTGAGACACAAAAGGAGCGACAACAACCAAGTTATAGACTGCGGTGTAATACATTGTTTTTATATACAGTGAGAGATAAAGAAGACAATGATCATTGTTGATTAATCCAAAGCCTGAGCTTATTGAACGCATGCAAACATGAACACACATCTCTTGTTCTTACCAGTGAAACCTGGGGTCAGTGCAGCTAGCTTACTGGCCAAAGCCTCCACTTGTATACTAATGTCCAACTTCAGAGGTCGTAAATGCACCTTAAAAATGGATGCCCTGCCTTTAATATCTGGTGGGCCTGTAGAAAAAAAGAAAACAAATATATCATGAATGTTCAGGACATTTTCTTTGAAAACAAAAGGAATAATAAGCAGTGCGCAAAATAAGATACAGAATAAGGGATACCATAGAAGAAACAGGATCACATGATAATGTTACTGATACAAAAACAAGATTACTATTTCAAACTGCTCAGCAAGGAAACTCAAGTGTGCCTCAGATTTTGAGCCTCATGAAAATGTCACTTTTGCACATATGACGCTGAAGCTTGTTGTCATACAGCGAATTCTCAAGATGACACTGACAAATGGTTAACGGCCAATACATAGCTGATAACAAGGTTGTCTAAACACTTTTTTACAGCAGCACAAAAGAGGACACCAGCTAGAGAAAGTCAAATTAGAAATGTAGGTGCCAACAACAACAATATGAAATTAAGTTTGAAGAGCTGTGCATCAAATTCTGCACATCAAACTGGGCAGTAAAGACAACATTGAAAGCCAAATCCTGTGACAGCAGTGTATTGCCATGAAGCTCCCGTACTGCAGCATTACATCTTACAAGTGGAGAACAATTCAAGTCATAAAGTCAATAACACTCATCTAGAAGGTGAATATTCTGGAGGTTATATTTTGAGTATGTTCTTTAAGTGGCAGCTGAGAATGATACAAAGGTAGTTGAGTGTGTGTGAAGTAGCAGTTAGATTTGAGTCCTTAAGCAATGGCCGAACCTTTGGCTTAATGAGAAGACGTTAGCAAAAATAATCATTCATTTTTGTTTAAAGTTAGACACATAATGATATAATACGTTATCTAACTTATTACTGATTAAACATTAATTAGTCATGTGCTATTAATGTTTGAAGCAACTTTATTTCATCAATGCGGTTTACATATAACAACACAAAGACGAAAGGAAAGGTGGCCGAGAGAGACTCAACAACACAAAGAGGAGTGTGCTATTCCTCATGCTGGCCTCCAGTCATCTAATCCTTCTTTTATAGAGACCAGGCTCTTTCATTGTGACCCAGTTTTATTTGTAATAGAGTAAACTGCCCTGGCCACTATTATTCAGCACTGCTGGGGTAAAGCAAATTAGATCATAGCAGGCAGAAACAGATCAATCACTTTAACCACAAAGATAAAAGCCCACACTGTGCAACACACTCTTTTAATGACATGACATGTAAACAGGCGCAAATCGAATCGGCTTGAGGCTTATTTCTATATAAACCATACAGTAAGTTATTTAAGTTCAAGCTTAGCATCTCATTTGAAGCTGGCATAAAGACTAGTGATGCAAATGATAAAGTGCAATTTGAATTGATCTTAGCAAAAGTTAAAACAGATTTACAAGAATGTTGAAAGCAAACCCAGTGATAAATGATGCTGTAGAGAAAAGACGTAGATGGGGATGAATTTGAACTGGAACCAGTTTTCATGCATCCAGCGGGGAGCAGGACATTATAAAGCAGGAGAGCAGGCTGACCTCAGATAAGTGCAACACTTTACCTATGTATATATGTCGATCAAAGCGTCCTGGCCTCATTAAAGCTGGATCCAAGATATCAACTCGATTGGTCCCAGCTAAAACGACCACGTTAGTGCTACTGTTGAATCCTGTAATGATAAAACCAGATAGCATACAAAGAGCTTGTACATTTTGCACCAGGAAAGGAAGATCGGCTTGAACACCGAAAGAGATTCAAATTGCCTACCGTCCATTTCCACAAGCAACTGGTTGAGGGTGTTTTCCTGCTCGTTCTGGTTGCCAGAGTTTCCATTGCCTCTCTTTCTGCCAACTGCGTCGATCTCGTCAATGAAAAGGATGCAAGGGGCATTTTTTCTAGCTGTGGCAAATGTATCCCTTATCTTATATAGGACAAAGCAGAGAGGAATCACTGATATAATCTTAACAGATTGATGAATTAGATTTCATTACTACTATAGTTAGCATAATTTCCTGATGTGTTATTATTGGAACACTGAGAGCAGGGCAAAGATAGATTGTGCTCATCAGTATATTTGTATCTCTAACATGACAATCCAAAGAACCATTTTGTTTACAGATGATTTCGGCCATCATTCAGCTTTAAGATTACTCCTGTGCCCGGTACTGACCCTCGCTGGGCCGACGCCAACAAACATTTCCTGGAACTCCGAGCCGTTGACGGTGATAAAGGGGACGTTGGCCTCTCCTGCTGTGGCCTTTGCTAACAAGGTCTTGCCAGTTCCAGGTGGGCCCAATAACACCGCACCCTGAAAACAAAGGTGTTGCTTAATGATCAATACCAATGCCTTAATGAATTATTCAATAAAAGGGTCAATTTCTCACTTTAAAACTTAATTCTCAACCCATACTCTTCTTTGGAGGAAAAACATACATCAACTGAAATGTTCCTGTTAGACTCATCCCCCAACGCTTTGCCACAATACTTGATATACAGAATGGCACACCTTTGGGATCTTGGCTCCTAGGTCCTGGTATTGCCGCGGGTTCTTCAGGAAGTTGACGAACTCCAAAATCTCCACTTTTGCCTCCTCACAGCCAGCAACATCTTTGAACCGAATGCTGATGTTGTCTTTTATAATCTTGGCTTTGGATTCACTCATACTGAAGGGGTTTCCTTGCCCTCCACCCCCACGACCTCCTGCCATTTGTCCCTGCCGCATAGCAAAAAGTAAAAAGCCAACCAGGAGTAAAGTGGGGAGAACACTGAAAAGCAGTGTCCTGTGGGAAAGAGAAATAACATCAACATGAGCAAATCTAATATGCATAAAAGTCCCTTTGATATGAATGTTTCAGGTATTTGTTTTACCCGTCACTTTCACTGCTGTAGAACACAGGTACTTTCTGTGAGTCCAAACCCATTTCTTGCTGGGCCATTTCCAGGTTATGCTCAAATGAGTCAACACTGCCAATGTTGAACCACAAATAGCTCTGAAACATACACACAACAAACAACTTGCAGTATACAGTTTCATTGATATACACTTTAAACTTCCAAGCAAACAGTTTTTTAGAAATAAGAAATAACAAGTAACACCAAAATTCTTCCATTTTGGTGACTTATTTTTTTTTTAAAGCTTGTGTATGAAAGTACATTTTTTGACCTTGGAAATTGCTGTTTGACCTTATTATCGTAACTTAAAATCCACGTAATAGCTTTTCCACTATGTGAACCGAATCATTGGATTGGATTTTTTATGGATTTTGCTCAGTTGACAGTAGCGAGTGAAAGTTCAAGAAAAAGTGAGTTAAGATTATTTTGCTGAATGTAGAACTCTTCTCTACCTGTGTTGAATTAGATTTCAAAATACCACTAACACTGACCAACTGAGTGGCCGATATGAAAAGCAAAAGGACATGACAGCCTTTTCATGCAACTAACCACTTCTGATGTCTCCACTCCATTGGCAGGAATAACTTTGACATATTGTTTATTGACCACCTCCAGGTGATCCACCTGTGAAGAGAGCACTTTTTATGTTTTTGCTCACATGGTTGTAACAACAAACTGATAAAAGACGGATGATACCAAAACTAAAACACTCATACCAAGCCTCTGTTCAAGTAATGATGCACAAAGTCCTTCCAGGAGATCTGCAGCCCCGTCTCTCGAAAGTAAAAGTACCAAAACGCTGAGGTCATGCCGGCTGCACTAATTGCAAAGTACTGAACTGCTTTTTTATCCAAGGGAAAGCCATCCTGGTAGAAGAAAAAATGTTGTAAGAGAGGAGAAGGGTTGATTAAAGGAGAGACAGTAGGTGTGTCAGCAGCCACTGAAAAACAATCCATTATACTGCGTCTCAGAACTATGAGCACCTATTAACAATAGACTAGTGACGTTTGGTGCTATATGTTTTAAGGAAAATATCAATTTCAACATTTGAAAGTTTTGAAAGTCTTGCGTATTTTAATTTAACGCAAAAAGATAACGAATACAAAAAAAGTGAAAAATCAATTACATTTTACTGATAAAGAAATGTGACCAAGCTAGTTGCACATTTACAGTGGAAAGGAGTGGAAACAGAACCATTATAAGAGTATTATAGACCTGCATATTCATTTATGTGACATAAGGATGCCAAAGTAATTGTATTAATTATTACCATTTCATGTTATAACTGTCTGTGTGTAGTGCATTTTAATGAGCATTAAAGACAGTTATCAGTAAAAAATTGGTCGCACCTGAAAACGCGTCCACCAGTGTGATTCTTCTTTTTTTCTTCCTCTTTGTCTTTCATCTTCATCATCATCTGTGTTCCGCTCTTTGGTATTTTCATCTAAATAGTATCAGAAAATCAGTCATACAGTGCAGCGAAAGACAACAGAGGATCCACAGATGCTGCTTTGATGATGATCCAAACCTTGTTCATCTTCAGCTGATTTGTTGACACCCGTGCTTTCTTCACTCTTTGGGAAAAACTTTTCAAAACCTAAACAAATTCAACAGAAAACAAATAATGAAGTACAAATGGCTAATAGTGACCTAAAAAGACTTTGGTCATTGGGTGCACTCATTTAGCTACATAACATAGTGTAATAGTATTAGGAGATACACTACCTCTAGGGGGTTTGTTTGAGCTAAGTAACCGAGCAAGTGGAAAACTGTGTTGATATAATCCTCCACATCTCCTTTGGATCAGTGACGCCTTCTGAAATAAAGATTCTGTATGTTAAACATATTAGCAATAAGGAAAGGGCCATACTAAAAACAGAAAGTCATTAATTCAACATGCTATGTAGTAGACAGGTGATACAAAATGAAACATGATAATCTACAGTCCAAAAATCTTCAGCTGTTATGAATCAGTCATACATGTTAGTATAAGACATCTGTCCGGCGACATTATTTCTAGTATTACTGAAATCTTGTTATGACAAGGGCATAGTGAACTGCATAAAAAATAACTTAATTTCAATAATACACTGTTGCAGATAGCTCACTTATACATGGAACAGTTGCTTTAAGCTCACATGATATACACATATCAGTCGCCTGTGCATATCAATCACAGATAATAATACTTAAATGTTATAAACGCGTTTGGAAGTAGCAAACATGTGTTTCTTACACACAACTTCAAAATCTTTGATTGTGGTTTATCATTAGAACATGACTGATTCTGGATTTGTATTATTCTCAAGTATCAATGGTGGCATTGATACTTGAGAATAATACAAATCTGACAATAGTTTGTTCGGTGATCAGATGTTTTACATACACACAAAACATAAGCTAACATTTTGTTTACATAAAAATGTATATCTGAATTACAATATGTTATTGTTGAACAATAACTTCTATTCTCAAAGAGATTTTAGATTAAGTATGAATAAAAACATAAAACAAAACTTAATTAAAGATGAATTGAGATATCTTTCAGTCAAATAAACATAAAAATGCAATAAAACGTGTGGCTGCAGTTTACTACAATTTCAGCCCATATCTGCCCACACATTAAAGTGCTATACAAATAAATGTATTATACACACAGACCAGTGCTAATATATGTGTAATAACACGGTTACTAATGTCAGGGCTGCCAATGTATGGGATGGCCTGTATTTCCAATGCAAGGTCCACCAGAGAGAAAGAGAGAATTAAGGAAAACTAAAAATATAACATAGGTTTGTTTCATTGGAACCAGTGGAAAATATTATTCATGTGACATTAACTATATGATGTCTCTAAAATAAATGTACATTCATAAAACACAGTTTGAAGTTCAATGTTTAGAGTTGAAGTGAAGCTCATTATCTATTTTATAAAAATAAAAAAAGTTTGAACTTCAAGTTCCTCTGGTTAGATTGTTCTACTTCAATAGAAAAATAGAAAGTCTGCTGAAGAAAGTCAGCAAAAGCTACCAGCCAGTGAACCTCAATTAATCTTATTTTTAAGAAACGACAATGAAAAAACAACATTATTTTCAAAATGTTCACTACTTTTAGATTCCAACTAACGCACACAAGCAGTTGTAGTTATATTCTTCCATATCTGCAAACATTTGCTTAACCTTTTAAAAAGTAGATGGAACTGAATGAATGAATAAGATGAACATGCACTGGCTTAACGCACAACCGTAACAGAGACACGCCCCCGAACAATGAAAACATGATCTAACTGAGGAAACCGACTTCTAAATGAAACGTTAACATCCAGACATATCGTGATAGTGAACAACTGAGGGATGATGCACAAACAGTGCAGAGGTTTGTTTGTCTGTGTACATGTTGAGGGGGTCGGCAGCCTGCACGGGGAACATCGTGTTCCTTCCCACGACAGAGCTCACATAGAGACATACAGCTCCGACTCCTGCAACACGCTGTTATCCAAGACATGACGAGCAGCTGTTGCAAAACAAATAATTTGCACTCATCGATTTTGAAAGTAGCAACTTTGATGAAAAGAAGAAAAACCCAAAGTCACCGTACCGACGCGAGTGCGCCGCCGCTGCGAAGAGAAGCTGAAAGAGTGGAGAGGTCTCGGCTCCACGTGCGAACCGCCACGATTCGGTTCCGAAAGGGACCGACACTCGCAGAGAGAAGCCCCATCGTCCCACTGTACTTTCACTGGGCTTCACTGGGGTGGTAGACGTGCAAGAAGTATCGTACACACTACTACACTAACTCGTCATCCCGCGAGACTTCGGTTAGAAAACAGCAGCATGTGCTCCTGTCAGATGCGAGACATACATCTTTTGTAAGCTTGGTCGAAAGTTCTGTGGCCAAAATGTTTTTTTTTCTTCTCCCCACTGGGTTTATACTGCACTCATCATGCAGCAAACTCTTGCATGCACATGAATGCATCAATCTATTTGCGACCAGAATTCCTGTTTATGATAGCTTATATATTACATACATCTTGTATTTTTAATTCCAACATAAGATTTGAATGTGGTCTAATAGGACATTCTGTCCTTTGCATAATTATTGGTGGAAATCCAAGTGCCAGACCACTCTTTATGTAGGTTACCAAATGGTTTTCTAAGTGGAACCAAAGTAGGCAAGACTGCTTTACTCTTATCTGAATGACAAACATAAGGCTCTGTTTGACTAAAGATTTAAAAAAATAATCTGTGTAGTGATTTATGTTGTCATCCAGTGTTTCACATTACAGATTACAGCACAGACGCACACAAAGGCAGTGTAGTATTGGTCCCCATTAACACAATACAAATGTTGCACGCACAAGTAAAATGCCAAAACAGCAAACCAATAAACACTAAGGTCCTAGTTGGGCTAAAACAGGTCAAAAGTGAACATGGCATTCTAATTTTATATTATAATTTTGTAGCTGCTAGATTGAAGATGTTTACACATCTGTGCCAATGGGGCCCACTTTGTCATAACTCATCCATGAACAAACACTGCAGTTTTAATATATTTAATAACTTTATTCATGCACTACTTCACATTTTACAACAGGGCATGGCTTTCACCAACACCAAGTATGTCCCTTAGTTTGAAATCATGCTGAAAGATAAGACAGCCAAAACTCATTAGTTTAAAAGAAATACTTCAGGTCAACAATTAAACATCACCAGAGGTGTCTCTTAACATCTCTGTCATCTGGACATGTGCTATAGGTACATTAAGACGGATTAACAGGATGCGAAGTGTATTAAGACGTTTGGATAACAGCTGTATGTAACCTGACTAGCTTAGGCACGCGATGTTCATGAGTATTCACATATATTTGCTACACACTGCACCAAACTGCACTAGAGAACACACAGATCAAACCGTCTAAAATGAGCTCACAGTTTTGAATAAAAGGAAAGCACATTTAACTTCAGTATTCTTTTTGAAGTTAAAACATTCTCCTCACAAGAATATGTACTGGTGATGCATGCTTTGATTACATCTCTGTGGCCAATACTATGTGTGTGTGTGTGTGTGTGTGTGTGTGTATATATATATATATATATATATATTTCAAATAATAGTTTGAATGATTGTATAAATACAACCTTTCTTGTCAAAAACTTGCAAGCAATATCAATATTTTCCATTATCCAGGTTGACGAATTGACAATAAACAAAAACAAAGTAGGTCTATGCTAAAAATAAATATTGCTGTAAGAGCTGGAAATATTTTCTGAAGACCTTCTGAAACGTTAAAGAGATGAGTTGAATTATGACTGAGATGAAAATAGACATGTTACATAAGTGGAGGACGAGTGTGGACCACCTTAGGAGCAGTACTTGTACAGTGTTGGGAGTGACGATGGCATATGAGTAAACATCAAAGGCTCACATATTAAATTGATTTCTGATTGTAAACTAGTTAAACACTGCATTTTTAGTTGTGTCATACTAACTTAATACCTCATAAAGTGATGCTGGGAAATGATGGCTCAGTGCCACAAATGCATGTTTACAAGATTTTGTGAATAAAACCAAAACATACAACTGGAATCTGGAAGGCAATTTTAGTCTTTGGAATCTGGGGTTATAGTCATTGAAACTCAAAACCATTCTTTGTATATGGCAACCTTAAAGATAGGTAAATTGGCAGTGTAGGTTAATGCAGTCACAGTTTACTATAGTTAATATACACCATAATAATAATCACCATCTGATGAGGTGACCTTTCTCTATAGCATGTACTTTGTACATTCATACAAGCAGACGCACACACTAATGCGAATCACTCACACAAAAACACATACACAGTGTTCAATACATCCAGTTTCAGTATGAATTAAAAAGTTGGGTAAAAAAAAAAAAGAAGTATATATTAATTTCCAGATGGGTTTCTAAGTACCCTGCACATGAAGTTAAAGACACTACAGTATAAACATGTACGCGAAACCAACCAAGGACAAAAACTAAAAGCTAGTCTCTGGTCAGACTTTATTCTTCGAGCACACCATGAGGCAAGATTCATCTCTCCAGTCGCTCCAGGTGGTCGTCTCCAGACTTATGCATCTTTCACAACCGGCTCCTCGTCCTGCTTGCGTTCAGTCATTCGGGCACATCGCGGACAAGTTGTTGAGTTGTCATAGTAACAATCTCTAGAGAGACACAAAACAAATGCCAAAATGTTTGTTATGAAGTCGGTTATATTAAGGGTGTCCATTTGAGTAGGGTGTTGTTTTTCCATTTTAAAAAAGGGATAGTTTAGTGTTTGCAATTGTTTTGCTATAAACAGTATGTTGAGTGGAACAAAACATGTCTTTATTTCTCTGTATGCAGTTTGAAGGTGTTAACTGGTGATCGTAGACTAGATTACAAAGGATTAGTAGTAGCTCCACTCAAAACTAGTGAAAGACAACTTTTTCGGTGTTGCCCTAGTCTTGAATATTTTGTCCCCGATATCTCAATGCTACAATCACAAGTTGGTGGTGACTAACCTGTGGAAGACAGCAGAGCAGTCATGGCAGACTGAGGTATGACTGTCAAAAGGGAACAGTATGTCTCCTTCCTTACACAGCTCACACACAAATCCTTTGGCCTGGCAACGCTACACACGCACACGCACAAGCACAAGCACAAACAAAATGAGACAGTAATAATACATAATACAATAAATGACTATTGCCTAATAGTAGACACTACAAGATTGTGTTATGTGTGATACATGCACAAGAAACAAGCTTACTAACAAAGAGAAGTCGTTAGTATTGTTCTTTGTGCTGTATGTAAGAGCTCACCTCACAGTCTAGTTTGATGTGTTTAGCAAATGTGGTGTGGACCTCTGTGAGGGAACAGCTGAGTCTTCCACTGGAGATGTCAATCAAGTCCTGTAGTGAGTACATATCGTCGTTCTCCACAAAATGTTGTCGCTCTTGAAGCTGAAGAACACAAACACAAAAAGGAAATAAGAATATTGGTCTGTTGGAAGGACTAATATTAATGCTCGTTTGCTGCATTCTGAAATACAAGAAGGACAAATTGTTGTGATTGCCACATGTTAGGGAGTGCAGATTATACTGTACATAATTCTCAGAGACCCTCTCAAAGAATCTTCATGTACACTTGTACAGTTTGATGATGGTACATTTTATTTCAGCAATCTACAAGTTGTGATTAACAACTTACTCCTTGATGAGATATACTATATCTAAGAGCTGTGATATTCATATACCATTTATTTGTGTTTATTTCAGAAACTACTATCACTTTGTGCAGCGGAAACGGCATGAAATTAAAGTTGCTGTCTTACAACAAAGTAAAGAAGATGAACTCCACCTGACTTAGTGCTCTCTGACAGAGGCCTGTGTTGGCCAATGTACATCATCCAGCTTTTTATAAAAGGGGTTAAAATCCCAACACAAATTCTAAAAAGTATTTTAGCTGATACTAAACTTGTACCAACAACAGTCAAGTTTCCTGTATTAGGACAGAATAATGTCACATACATTGTGAGCTGTATCGAGAAAGGTTCCTATTGTAAAATGTAGACAAACTCTCAACCATTACCACATGGTGGTGCTGTTGTGACATTATTTATTGGTCACATGTCATGCCACTAAATCAGAATCAGAATCAGCTTCATTGGCCATGTATGTGTAAACATACATGGAATTTGACTCTGGTTACATGTTGCTCACGTCGTACATATATACATATTATAAACAATAAACAAGATAAATATTAAAAAAAGACATGAATGACAACAGAGTAGTACAAGTAGTGCAGATGGGGGTGTCTGATTAATTGTTCATCAGAGTGACAGCCAGTGGAACTATTACTTTTAACTCCACCAAGCAAGGTACATTTGCACACACACAAAAAGAAGCTCACCTGAAGTAATAGCCGAGCCTCCATGGCCTCCTTACAGGTAATAAAATAGGGTTTCATCAACAGAATATCCTGACGAAGTTTCTGTAAAGGCACACACACACACACACACACACACACACACACACACACACACACACACACACACACACACACACACACACACACACACACACACACACACACACACACACACACACACACACACACACACAGCCGTCAGTCTCACTTAATGATTAGAGATGCAGATGATTTTCCATCTCATTGCTCTGCTAGCTGGTTCAGCATTATAGCACCTGATGCAAAACAGTGATATTGTGCTAGATTGGGGGTTGTTAATGTAACAGTAACTATGCTCAAAGTGTCGTGGTTACATTATTTTAGAAGTGGTTCTGGGCTAAAACTTATTTTGTTTTACATTCACTGAGATCTTTACTTTACAAACTCCGCAGTTTCCTGCGAGGGGTTAACTAGTGCCTCCACAACAGATACCTACCCTGATCTCGACCAGTTCCTCCACAAAGTTGAATAGCAGCGGGTTGATTTCTTTTAGCTTCATCACAGGTCGTGAGACCATCAGTGCCAGATAGCGCATTGAGGAGCGACAAACCTGAAATAGAGAAACCTTCAGAACATATACTGCCCCGGCTGCCCTTAAGCAATTATCTTGGACTTGAAACGCTCCTCTATAGCCACAGAAGACACAGTGAGACTGTTTTCAAAGGCTGTATAGTACTCCTCGTGACTAGTAAAATGACCTCAACATGTAAACGCTTATGTGAAGCTTATTTGATGCTTCTGAGTGGTTCCGATTTTTAGCAGTAATAAGTTGAGATGTACAGTTGCAGATTTGAGTCTCTTTACAATAACAATAACATACAATATGACAGTAGTCTGGTCAAATTACTACAAACACCAATATCCTGCTTGAAAGGGGTATAACTCCAATTAAATTATACTTTAATAGTCATAGATTGATGACTGTATTGAAGGGATATTCTAACATATGTAGTGTATTTTGTTGTAGATGTTGCGGGTTACCTTGCGTGATTCAAACTCCCAGTTGTGGATGACACGGGCTGGGACGATGGCGGTGTCGTTCCAGTGGCATGTGCTGCAGTAATACTGGCCTGTGTAGTCACACTGTCTGGCTTCAGTCGGCACGCCCCCTCCAAGATAAAGATTGCACAGAATACAGTCAGACTATGATACACAAAAAGCAAGATGTACTACTGTATGGAGTATTGAAATATGTCAAAGAGAATAAACTAATTTCAATTTACCAAACATAAATCAACAGACTCAATTTGTACTCACTTAGTGAAATAGGTGTTCGACATTCTGCACAGCGGTAGTCTTGTCGGTCTAGTCCTATCTCAGGGCAGATGCTGAGCTCGAATGCAGACTGGTGGCTGACCTTTGACCTGACACAGGGCTTGGTGATCAAGTTCATACACTTACTATGGCAACGATAATAGCAACCTGAAACAAGAGAGGGATAATCACATGGCACGCAATGTCACTACCCCTATACAACAATCTTTGAGGGAGTACTATATTTTTAGTTTGTGCATGAAGCTTTGATAGAACAAAAAAAAGGCTTTTCAAACATAGATCTTGCATTGGAGGACTGAGTTCTGAAAAATCGGTGTTCTTAAACCATCCTATTCAATGCTCAATGGGACGTTTTACAATTTTGGGAGTAGAATAACTCCACAGTGCTATATCAGACTGATGCATTGTATAGTGTGCCTCACCTGTGCAGGTATACCAAGTCTGGATAAGGCCCCAGATGATAGCACTACACTTGTCACAGGTCTGTTTCACGCTCTTGCTCTTTTCCTTGGAAAAGCGGTGCTCCAGTAGGATTCTCAGATTAGGCTCATCCTCCTCAGGGTCCTTTTAGGGGACAAAACAAAATCACTAACACAGCACCCCTGGATGCATTGATAGTGTGTTTTTGTTTACGGTGTTCTGGCTATTTGAAATCTCAAGGCCATTGTGCCATTTGAAGTATGAAGAGTTTTTGCAGGAAGTTGTTCTCTACAAACATGTTTACCTTCCTATCAGTCTCCAAGAATGTCTGCAATGTTTGCACTCATATATCACATAGGCTAATGGCTATAAAGGCCACAAGGAACAGAGATACAGAGATAACATCTCTGACAAACATCACCTCTCAGCTACAGGCCAACTACAATATAATTTGAATTTCCCTCAAAATCTATAGCACCCAGAGATTAATAGATTTGTATTATTACAATCCTCCAAATGCAGCATTAGTTTCAGGAAATGCTTTGCCATAAATACAATTTCAAAAAGCCATACGTGTACAGCTGTGCATTCCACAAAATCGGTCAAGTGAAATTGGTCAATTATGAATATCTTTAAGTTTTACTGATTGCCCCCTGGCTTCAACAACTAAATTATCCTATTATCCTCTTCTCCATTCACTCCTCAGTTCCAACCTTAAGTTCCTGTAGTTTGAGACGAAGGTGGATAAGTTTCACTACAGTGTCCTTTTGTCTCTCAGAGTGTTCTGGCAGCTCCAAAATCAGCTTTTTACACTCCTCTATGGCCATTTTCAGCTGTTCAATGTCGGAAGCCACAATCGAACCCTGAAACCGGTGAATAGAGCAAAAGTATGTGCATAAAATACCATAGGTTGTTCTGAATGCAAGTACTTGTTTAACAATATATAGATTTGAGGTGGACAGCAGGAACAATACATTACTTACCATCGGCCTTGAGAAGTGGTCCTCAGCCAGACCAAGGTCCATGGTCCGGTCTGAACTGTGGGTTCTGGTCCCAGGAAACAGCTCAGGCCTTGATTCTAAAGACAAGGCAACAATTTATAAAGCACTGTTCTTATTGTAAGCAGACACTTTGGTGTGGTTAGTGCACTCAGTCATGCATGCCAACTTCACCCGACTGTGGCCACTCATAACAAACCCTACGATCTGAGCACTCGAGAAAACTAAACAAAGGACAAAAGCTTGAAATGAACACCTGAAGGAATCCCATGTCATCATCTTATCAGTTCTGGCAATGTGTAACCAAGCCAGGTGATCAGACATACTCCAACTGTGTCATTGAAACTGCACATCAGCTAGAATAGATGAATGAACTTTGAAGTGCTCATCACGTTTGCATCAAAATAGTTTACAATCAATCTGTAACCACGCAACCATTTACATGGTATGCTTTCAAATCAATTAAATCACAGAGCTAACATTCTTCTCCTGCTGCTGCTTCTCTCATTAGCATGGCTGCCTGTGTGCTCTGTGAGTTGGTCACTTTAAGTCCTGACACACATGAAATGAATTTGATCTGCATTAGTCACATGACTTTAACAATTGGCCTAACTTAGATGATACATTAAGTGAAAGGATTTTTGGGTTTGTCCTCGTGTGCAATTATTCACAAACATCTGTAAGTTTATACTTCCATAATATCATTAAGTGATTAAAATATTACTTGCAGGGATACCCTGCAATGTTTTTATGGGAAGCAAAAAGTGGTTACTAAATGAAGGTGAGCTTGTGCTTTCTGATGTATGTGACTACATTAGCTGCATTAATAGAAGTTATTGATTTGGCCACACGGGGCCGCAGAACCAGCTGAAGCACAACATCTGACTTGTCGCATTATAAAAGTTGTTATAAAAACATGTTGGCAAACTAATGTCTATTTACACATCCAGCAGACACAGAGCAACATTACCATACATTTGGAGACAGATTCCTGTCCACGTGACAAATGTGAGTCCTGTAATTATTATTTTTGCTTTGGACTCCATCAACTCCTGAAAAAGGCATATTGAGCTTCTAAATGCTGCACTATGATGATCAGCTAGTCCCTAACTGTGTCCTCCATTTGTTGTTAGACAGGGCATGTGGATGTATTATGCATTGTAAAAGAAATACTCATAAATGCAATTTAAACATCAGGATTAGAGGCTCCATTTAGACATGCAATACGTAATAATGTAATACATGGGGACAATAAGTTATGTGTATTTTTCTCAGAGGACAACATCACCTGTGCAGTTTAATGCAATCAAAGTAATCTGGAAATGATCATGATACAGTGTTCTTTTTTTTGTTTAACCCATGTATGAAGTATGTTGATACTGTATGGTAAATGCCAAGACTGTCCTTTGTAGTGTTGTGAATAGGGTTGGGTTCCAACACGTCCGGTACCTACCGGACCGAAAAGCAACGCAGATTTCGGTGCTTCCTTCCGGTGCCTGAGCCGATTTAAATACTTTTTTTTTTACACTACTCTGTAAAGTTGCACGGTACATAGATACTAAAAAGGTAGCGCGGTGCCCGCACGCTAAAAACGATTATTAAAATAGCGCGGATCAGAGCACACTGCTGCTCTGCTCTCTGTCTGCCTGCATGCAGAGCGGGGCTCGAGGGGGCGGGGCTTCCAGCGCTCACACACACACAGTGCGCGCACACAGAGATCGCTGGAGACACGAGCACGAGCTTTTGAACGCCCGTCCTCCGCTTGATGGGACAAATCTCTCCAGTTGATATTACTGATGACGTATAGTCCAGTAAAGCAGCAGTTTTAGGATCCAACAGTGTCTGAGTTCTGTTGCACACGGTCCCATCAGGCCACCTGATGCTTGTGTCTGTTATTTTTTTTAAATATATATTTTTATAGTTTGAAGTTAAAAGGTTTGAAGCTGTAGTTTGAAGCGTGTTTTGTATGTACTTATTTATGTATATCTATAGTATACTTTAAACAGTTCATAATATTGTTCAATTTGAAGAAAAAAAAATTGCCTTGGCAGTAAAAAAGTATCGGTTCAGGCACCGTTTAGGCACCGGTATCGTTTTAAAAGTATCGGTTTAGCACCGGTATCGGAAAAAACCCAAACGATACCCATCCCTAGGTGTGAAATGCACTTAATTGTAACCAGTTTTACATCCCCACACTTCTATTAAGCCGATTAGAGGATCACCTCCTGTGTATAACCGAGTTAGTCTGAGAAGAAAATGTAAGCTATAAATCAGCAACACATGCCCAAACACAAAGTTTGATCAGCCTCCATTCTTTACTTAATTTGAAATGTAATTTTGGGAAGTACATTTTGTGTATACATGAACATATTTAAAGTGAAAAGGAAAGCAAAATTACACAATATACAGTTGGTCAACCAAGTCTGTATGTCAAATAAAATCAGTGCAAAGTTAACACTTAAAACACTCTGATCATACCTACAAGATATCAACAGTGTTTACTAAAATCACAAAGTATGATGACTCACATTTTGATTTTGACAATAAGAAATAAATTAAACTGAGGAATCTAAACATTAAATGAAACCGATTTGAAAAGAGCTTTGATTTAAAACCTTTCGGGATAGATAGTAACCCACGCTAATCACATATTCTAACAAACACTCCATCCTTCTGAAAAAGTGCAGACAAATTGCTGTTACCTGCATACACCTCAGAACAAAACATGTTGGGTGAATTCAGCTTCTCATTGACAGAGTAAGGACAATAAAGTGTGTACGGCTTGCCTGTCAAAATGATTGTAGTCATATACAAATGTCTTTAATCCCCAAATCCCAAAATACAGGAAGTGTCACTAAAGTACTGCTTACACTTGTTTTTCGTTTCCTTTGTTTCAACTATTGTATTTCCAACTTCCTTTTCCATAAGCTTAGAGTTACTCGCAGCAGTCCAGTGTGCTTTTTCTTTATGTGTTAGGATCCATTCTGAACTAGCTTCAAACTTTTGAACCTGTGTAAATATCTGTGAAATAATTTGTTCAAATCAGTTTCACTAGGAGTCACTGCCCCATTCAGTAAGCACATAGTAGCCTCACTGTATTTGTAAGGGGAGCAAACCTACATCTGCAAGTAAGTGACATTTAGAAAAGCAGAAACAACGTTTTTGAGAAAAACCCTCCCACTGCAGCGCCCATATCCTCATGACAGGCCACAGGCAAGGAACATTTGATATTTGTTCACGACTATGGCTAAAAACGATCCCTAATTAACTGCCTCTTTTCACAGTCTACCAAAATAGACGTCTTTTCAGAGCAAAACAAAATACTGAACAGATAAAACCAGTTTCAATATTCTAATCGGAGCTGGGAGACATTCATTTTTCATCCTCACAATTTTATCACCTATACATGTCAGCACATATTTTCAGATTTTTGGTGGAAAGTGAAACGGGTAAAACAGAGTTGTGTTGTGCTTTAGTCCTCTTCCATGTTTTTTTCTATTTCTCTAAAGTGAAATGTAGCATGTGACATACAAGGTCTGGTTGCAGCCTGGACTAATGTTGCTCTTCCCCAGCTTATTCTTTATACGGTCTTCGTGACCATTAGAAAAAACAAATAAACTATGAAGTGCGATGAAGTGTTTGAGTTGCCGCAGTCACCAGAATACACTTTATTTCATTTTATCCATGTTTTCCCGATTTCTATTTTTCCATTAGTGTAGCACTGATGATGCAGGACAACTGTCACCAAAACTGTCCAATGAATGAGGTTCAATAAATGATGTCCATGTAACTTAACATTTACAACAATATTTTTTTCCCCTTAAACAGGTATGAAAGTGAGGTCTTATTCTACACTTGAGACAGCTGTGTCGTGGTTTGCCTGCAAAGAACTTTACCATGCAGTGGGGGTGTCTTGCCTCCTTGAAGACCATCTTCTTCCTCTCCACGATCAAAGGGATTTAGTCGAGTTTGTCGGAAAAGTGCAAGTTTATCATCATACGCCATTTCATCGGCTACATCTGAAGAAGAGAAAGTACATTACAGTCACACTGAGAGTTGGTTGATTTATGTTCTCTTGTGTTTATTAATTGAAGTACGGCGGCAATTAAATTGCCGTCCTTTAATGGCAGCCAGATACCTAATGTGTTGCCTTGTTATTGGTTATTGTACAGTGTGTGTGATACTATTCCGATCATAATTGTGCCACTGCTAACCAGTAAACACGTCTTTCAAATTGGTTATAATTCAGACTCTCTTAAAAGTTTGTAGTCTTCTAGGTCTCTAATGTCTTCATCAGGGTTAGTTCAAACTTTACAAAGCAACACTAGATCAACGGAAGACAACTTACAACCGTTTCTAGTAGTACGCTCTTTGACTTGTAATTAGACTATTTTTGGCTACAATTGGAAAATGTACTGAACTGCTATGTCAAGAGGTTTAAAAAGTGGTCCACAGTTCTTTTACAAACAAAAACATCCAGACTAAAACATGGTCTGCTTTTAATAGTCAACCAGGAATTGAGGCCTATTAAAGAGCCATGAATGGTAAGTGGCCTGCAATAGATCTGAAGTAGCTAAATGATATTAAGAAACCTTCAAACATTTTTCCCCGTTTCATTTTTCCTGTTACTGGTTCCCAAAAGGATGAGGCATCTTCAAATTAAAACTAGGATTCGCATTATAATAGTGTTTTTGGGATGCGTATTAAAATGGCATAAAAATGAAAACCACGTGAGCCCTCCTATAAAAAGTAATGTGCACAATTCAGATCACGCTAGATGACGACATGACACCAAGCAGGCTGCAAAGCTGGTTAGCAGGAAGTCACTTCTAGATCAGTATCCAAAAACAGACATTTATTTGAACATTTAGCTATACATGTCATCACCGAGCTTGGTTCCCTTGCATTGAGTCAAGCATGAAAACCCGGCAAAGCCTGAGAAATGTCATGAACACAGATTGAAGGCTCACCTCACCGACTGTAACCAATCAGGGCTGTTGTTGTCGGTCAGACTCCCCAACACAGCGGTAACGGTAACGTGTGTGCTTCAAGCATTTATGGTACACATGTAGGATATTCAATGTGAATAATCACAGATATGTTACCAATATAAAAATTGCACATCAACATTAATGCACAAATGCCAGCAGATAAAACTAACCTTAGCTAACTAGCTTGAAAAACAACATAAACATCTTCTTGGACGCTAATGTCGTCTCGGTCTGGTCAGAAGCTTACCCCGTTGTCCACCATATTTATCACTAAAGGACTCGGCCGCTGTTAAATATGTGTTATGGTCGACGCTTGCGGTATAGATGAACAGTTCTACCATTAGCTAAAGTAGTGTTGTTTTGCTATCCGCAACATCATGAGGCTTAAAGCGTCAAGTCATCCATTGTTTTGAAAAGAAAATCGATTTCCGGTTTGTATTTTCAAAGTAAACTATTTTTTGTTTATTGGTGGACTACAAACCAGCGCTCAAGGTGCATGCCGCTACCTACTGTAACAGGGTGTGTTACATCATAACATTTATCATTTAAACACAAGATAATGATAATAATAATAATAAATAAAGTAAATTTAATGCTCCACTCCGATCCCACAGCTACACCATCCTGCCCATCTCTCTTTCCACACTAAACTTCTGACACTCTCAGCACATGTTCAACAGTTTAGTTGCATATCTCACATGTATCTGACACTGTCTGTTTCATGGTGTATAAACTGTCACTGAATCCTGCATGTCAAAACCTTAATCTACAAAAAGTAGCATCTTATTTTCTACATTTAGTTCTATCACTTCTCCCGCTGACTGATATCTGAATTATTTTTGGTGATTTTTATCCTTATTGTCATTATTCCAAATTTCCAAGATGTCACTATTCTGTGATGTATTACTGATTTTGCCTCTGACATACACTCCTTCATATTTACCATTCAGTATTATGAGAAAAATAAGAACACTTTTCATAAATTGCCTGTATTACATAAAACACATGAAATAAACAATTCCTTAGCCTCTTGTAACTGTTGCGTGTTAAGAAACATCATCTTAAATGTGAGTAATGTTTGATAAAAGGTTGCCAAAGCTTAAACGTAATGGTGGGCCACAGGCCAGAAGCAAACACCTATTATATTGATGCAAAATAGAATCTGAATTTATCTTAATTAAAATGTCCCAGGTCTGTGTGCCTTTCTGTCTCTCCATGGTTTTCTTACCTTAAATCCCATCATACTGACTTCTTGCGCAAAATGTCATTATGCCTGCTGCATGTGCTCAGATCATGAAAACGAAATAAATCGTGCTCCTATTAAAGAACATTTTACCTCACAAAAAATAAAACTGCATAATCAGCTTTTTTGGGCTATAAACATCTGACTGGAAAGATGTACAACAGGTGTAAATCAGGCAACCTGATTGCTCAGTTGCATCAATTGGTCAACTCAAGTCCCTGACCTAAATGCTTTGCAAGATATAACATTTTTAGAATGGTTTAAGAAAATTCCGTAAATTTACACCAGGGCCCTGTTTCTCGTACCTGGCTTACTGAGTTAGCGGGCTAATTGTCAGGATAAGATGACGTAGGTCAGGCTTTCTCGGTTTCTCGAAGCAAGCTTAGATAAATCACCATAGCAACACAGCCAAAAATGTAAACCTGCTCCCGGGCAGGTTTACTGAACTTCACTGGATAAGCTGGACACTCCCACGGACAAAAAAGGCAGCTCCCTTCCTCATTGATGAAGGAGCGATATTAGTTATATTAGTTTTATAGGGAGAGAGTTCTTTCAGATCGCCAGGATCCATCCTTTACCTCATCATGACTTCCTGTACGCGGCGCTATAGATTTTGCCGGCAAGAAATAATTTATTTACGAGAGCTTCTCGAGCCGCGGACATTGATCACCACAGGCGCAGCTGATCGCCCGTCTCAGACACAGACTATCAGCCGCTGCATGCCGCTGTTCTTAAGTTTATTTAGTTCTTAAGAAACTTATGGATGTGTTGAAAGCACTCATAATTATATGACAGTGCTATTAGTACACCATACATATCATTATTGTAGAACATGATTAAGGTGATCGTGATGAGAATACAGAGAATCACACACAATTTCCGCCCATACACATATTCAAACTCATATACACATATATAGTACATGATTCATACGTGCATACAGTACATATATCCTCATAAGTATATATTTATTCGTAAATATAATCTGATTGATTTGGGTGATGAAACACTTCAAATTAGCCGATACATTTTCTCAACACTGACGCATTTAACTTGTCTGATATATTTGCGACGCTTATGTCTCGCAGCGGGGTCGCTGTTAAAGTTGCGTTCGCGGCAACAATGTTGCAAAAACGTTGGAATATTCGCAACGCGTTTGCTGTGAATGACTACGGTATTGACTTCCTCATATGCCTTGATGATCATCTCCTGCTTCTCATTAGATAAATAAAAAGAGGTTCCTCTGAGTTTATTTGCCATTGTACTGTTAGAACATTGTGGTGTCAGTGCTCCATTATTATCCCTTCTGAAGAGGAGCGGGCGCGCGCATTCATCCAGATGACTGACGTCTGGCTAGAATTAACGAGACCGTTTCAACGCGGATCAGCCGTGAAGAAACCCAGATAGCCTGATGTCAATCATCTCGCTAATTTAAGATGGAGATTAGGACATTTGCTTGACTTTGTTTAGCCAGCTACGAGAAATAGGGCCTATCTTGTCATTTTGTCTGCCCTGCGGCATCTTCAGTGTAAACATACTGCAATAAGCATGAAAAATACTGAAAATTGACAACTCAGTTTAGGTTATTCATCTATATTTGATCTGGTATAGCCTATCTAAACTGTATATGTAAATAGCACCGCATGTGCAGAATCGTATGGCATCATTACCTCTGCTTTTACACTGGGCTTTGCTAATGATTTGTTTGTATTTATTCTGCAACATTGCATGTGTAAATAACTAAAGCAACTTAAAGTAAACTAAGTTGTGAAGCACAATTTATATAATAACATCATCATAACAAGTTTAGTGTGAAAATATCTTCAGCAGCAGCTGCCAGTCTTCTGAGGCAAAATATGTGCTTTCTGGTCATATAACCTTTAATCATCACAGTTCAAGGTGGAGATTCATCTTCGCTGTGAACAAAACTGTTTTGTTCAGCTACATAAACGGGCCAAGTCATAACCCCAACTGTAAACATGCTGCTTCCTGCAAACACTGCAGTCACAGTAATGCCATTCAATCAATATCCCAACATAATGTATTTACAGTATGGTAAATGCTTAGATCAGATGATGCTGTAGCCTGGTATGCATGAAATTAAATATCTGATTGTCCATAATACATCATAACCAATCACATGCTGGATGGCATGTCACAGATGTTCCAGTTGATTATCCCAGCAGAGGAGAGAGAGAGAGAGAGAGAGAGAGAGAGAGAGAGAGAGAGAGAGAGAGAGAGAGAGAGAGAGACCTGTGTGACCGGACAACTCTTGAATAGTTACCACTGTAACTGAATAAACTAAATGGGCACAGACACTCCTAACATTACTTAGCCTCATATCCTTGCACTTGCATTACAATCTGGCCCATATAGAGTGCTGCTTCTGATGCAGATAGGGGGGGGGGGGGGGATTAGCAGCAGGGGGAGATTAGCAGCTCACAGCCATAATAAAATCCATAGGACTACACGGTTCTGAATGCATAATTAACAAATTCTCACACCAACGCTTCCAATGATGCAGCTTGGTCAGTGTCTATAATGACACCTATAGAGTTACCTTTGTACGTCCCAGTGACGACGTGCGATATACGCTGGCTGCATAGTGTCTTTTCAAAATAAACTCCCTTCTTGACAGGAAATGCTTATACAACAAAACCACCAAGTTAGTTTTAGGACGAGAGCGTGGTTGACTTTAACTCTACTACATACGTGACTACCGAGCAATCGGCGTGACAAAACGCCAACATTTACTATAAATCACACACTTGAAACGAACAGTGGTTGTCCTTTCGTGATTGTCACTTTCTACACCACCGCTAGCCCTGTGAGAACTATCTTGCCATTTAAACTTACTCTGCACTTAAGGCAGCTGGACTCAGGGGAGCCAAGCTGCGTTACTCGATTCCTTCAGTGAGAGCGGTTTGGTATAATCTGGTTATGCAGACATTTTAACCATGTGTTTTGCAGCTTACACCTGAGAGGGGGAATTATTCCTCCAGAGCACCGGAAAATACCAAAACACAAGTTAGTCACCGTCAGTATGGTCACTGCTAACTGCATTGTAGAAGAGAGGGAAACGGCTGTAGGCTGTGGCACGCGCTCTCACGCTGAGGGACAGCTAAACTCAGATTTTACCCACAGTCATTTGGGTTTTTTTGCACAAATATAAACGGCGCACTGTTTCTTGGCTGCAGCTTGGCTAACTGGAACAACATATGTGTGTTTGTGTGTGATGTGATCAACAAGTTTGATCGAGGTCATTTTACAGATTTATTCCAAAAGATTTGACTGGATAAACTTGGAATCTGTGTCAGGTGCATCCTTAGAATGCCATTTACAAGTAGGTTCTGATCGATCCCATTACAGTGGCGATACAATATTAAGAACTATGATGAATTAATGAAGTTGCCACATTTGTAAAAATGCCAATTCTTAATTTGGAGAAGCTCGCATTAATCATAGCTGCTTCTGTGTGATGGCGACAACATGTTACATTGGCGGAAGTTTGAGCGGAAAAAGGGAACGATAACACAAGCTGGGGAATTACACCGCGGGAAATCTTAAGAATTTAAGATTGTGTTTTGATAATTTATACGGTGATACATTACCGATATAATTAAAGAATCAAAAATAGCCACGTGGGAGCTGCTGTGGGGGAAATAGTATTAATGTATTTCATACTTTCTGATTTGAACGTCTTTCCTCACAAGATGAAAGTTATTTGTCAAATAATCTATTAATTTAGCTGTATTAACAAAATGAATAAAGTGAAGTGAATAAACCAGCTGTGTCAAATAGTCTTGCATTCCTCTGATTTTATGTTTTTCTATGTTCCATCTTTATTACCTAATGTTTCAGTGTAAATGTAATCTGCCAGTATGTGCCGTCCTCTTTTTTCTTATCTCCATACTTGTGTTTAATGTCGCATATGAATTGTGGGTAATTCCCAGAAATGCGGGTTTATGAAGAGAGAGTCCTCAAAGACTCGATGATTTGGTGGTGGGACAGCCCCAAACCCTCAAGGAACGCGCATCAAAGTCCGCGAGTCCGTGAGTGTGGAGATGGGATTGGGCCAGAGCTTTAAAAGGGTTTATATTAAGCCTTCGAACAAAAAGCTCAAAGCTTGGACAGACTCCCTGCAGCAACTATCCAAAAAGTATTATTCGGTCCGGGTGACAAATTATATTTAGCCACAGATCACTAATTATCATACTGAAAAATTATTTATGGATTGTTGATTTCAGGCCCTTCATAATCCTCTTGAATAGCAAATGTTGTGCCAAAAAGTTTCAAATACAAGTAATACAATTATGATAATCAAACAAACAAAGACTGTAGAACGAGTGAGTACAAATTAAAAATGAATTAAAAAGAGAGCGATATATATATAGCAATATATACATTTAGCAATATGCTAAATATTTAGAATGTGTATCCCAAAAAACTGCAGACATACCTTTTTCTGAAAATTCTATTTCATTTTTGTAACTCGTTTTCTGTTAACTGTGAGATGGCATTTGATTTATTTTTCTCAGTGATGCTTGTGGGTGAATCAACCCAATGATTTATGAAATGATTTTAAACAATTAAGATGTCTAATTTCTTCCTTGAGGACAGACTGAGGATGTATTTTGTTTCAGTTGGAAATCCCCTTCTCTTCAATGATGGTATTTATTACTCAGCAACTGAACTTGATCATGAGTTTAAAAACATTTCAAAAACGTCTCTGTTGTGTTATATATCAATGCAACTTCTGTCTGCTGTGAGCAAATGTTGTCTTGCATCTCTATTCATAAAATGATGTTCATGTTGCATGTATATGTTTAAGTTCAAGGATGTGAAGTTCTCGAAATAAGTCTAACAATCGGCGACCAACCAATAATACAACGAAAAATCATGAAAAATAGATTTAAAGGGTGAATAATAATATTGCTGCTGTTCCATTAATTTATTAGTTATTTACTACAAACATTTGTTTTTGTTTGGGCCTCTTCATTTGAGACAAATATAGATAAAAATATGTAAACAATTCCAAGGATTACATAAAACACATACTCCTTATATAAAATAGCTGTACAACAGAGTCCTGTTTCATTCAGTTTCAAGTTATCATGAGTTGCATTCTGCAGTTTTCTGTTTTGTTTTGTTACCCACAGCATTTACAATATGTTGAATCAGGTTTATAAAATATACCGAAGCACTGAGTTCCGTGAGTTGCATTGAGATTTATAAAGCAGATATAGAGAACCATACTGTACATTCCCAACTCCCAAGAAGAAAAACCTACAAACTAATTGATGGTATTAAAGCAAAAGTACCATTAACAATACAACAAATATAAAAGTAAATTGAGTTATAATTCAAATTCAAAAGAAAATTACATTAAATTCAACGATTACAGTGGTGACTGTGTGACTCAGCAGCAAATAATCTGGCAAGCAATACAGTGTACAATAGTCTTCATTATTATCAATGCTAACATGCATTTCTCACATGGATCCCATCTAAAGTAAGTATTTTTTTAAGTCTTGTCTGAGACAGCTTGGTCATATGATCTGTGAGTCTTTTTCCATAATTTAGATCAACTGGCAAACCACTTCTACCCCAACAGATATATGGGAAGCAACAATTATACTTTGTGGCTCAAATTCCGACACGTGGCTTAATTTCAGGTTTTCTAAAGGTCACTTAAAGTATACAATGTAGGCCCTATTTACAACAAATCCTTAGGATCAATAAAGAATAGGATATCTAAGTTAATTTGAAATAAAAGAGAAGATTAAAGAATAGTAAGATTCTTAATTTCAAGAGCAATAGGTTGCATCTCTAAGCACATTTCAGAACAATAACAAGTCTAGTCTCATGGCCATTTAATATATCTATTGAATTTTAGCATGTGTGGCAGTTAGACAAATAAGAATGAACTGTATTATTTTTTTACAAAGACTTCTGTACAGGCCACCATGATCAAAGTCCCACTTGTTTGACCCTCATAGCTGAAATCAGGGCCCAAATCTTTTGTAAGTCACCCTTATTAGCACATTTCAGAGAACCACAAACTCCAGGAAATACTACTTTGATATGCCTTCTTTCACACACCCTCTTATGCCCCGGGCCTTTAGCACCAAGCCAGCCAGTTCATGTGATTTTTACCATAATTTCCCCCCTCAGTCATCCAGGCATTTATTTTTGGCAAAGTAATGCATACACAACGGCACTAATTAGACTGCAAATAGAGTTTTAATATGCTGTCATGCCACCACTAACTACAACACTGTTCTCATATACATAATCTAATATCTGAACATTTTTCGTGTAATGCTTGAAAATTCATTGCAAAATTCAATTAATTGTTTTCTATTTAACAGCAGTTAGGAGTATTTTCAATGGAATAAATGCTTATTCTTTACTAAAAATAGTAGCAAAAGGAAGTCTTAAAATGAAATGAAGGGGAGGGCACGAACATTCAATCATCAAACATTGACCTCACGTGGAAATTGCTTCTCTATTACACACCAAAATATAATTTAAGCATTTTACGTCAAAGCTTGTGTTGTGAAGTGTTGAGTTTTATTATAAGCTCCTTCAGAAATTGATCCATGTCCATGTCTGTCATAATGTGGAGACATTTGTTCAGGGTTATTCAAAGAGAAATAACCCATTCGTGAGTGGGCTCACAAAGCCAAAATTGTGTCTAAATCAATTATCAATTATCAATAATCAATTACCACTTTTAATTCAATGAAAGAAAACCCGAGTTGATTTAGCGAGGAGAAGACTTGTACTTGTTTTAACAAGAATACAATGCGTGTCAGCTTGACTGCAAGAGAGTTTCATTTGAGGATCTCTGAATCATTATTCGATTACAAGTTCCGCTGTTTAACAGTGCAGGGACATGTGCACCCAACACAGCAAAATAATCCCCATTAAAGACAGAAGCCATGTGTGGAATTAACCCTGATCGTAAAATCCACGAGGCACAAAAGTTGATCAGATACAGTCGTGCATGAGCATCATCTGCCAGTTCAAGCAAGCATCAGTCAGTGCTTCTGAGACAATGCAGGTCTAGCCGACATTGTTGACAGCCTGATGCTCTCGTTCTTCTAAATTGAACACTGTCACACACTGAAGCACCATGAACACAGGACCAGCTCCTGCAGGGTTTTACGCAGTTCCTGGCTACGGTAGGCGTAGATAAGCGGGTCGATCAGCGAGTTGCAGATGATGAGGATGAGGAAGAGGTTGAAGTTTCGGAAGAAACAGTTGCAGAAGGGGCTGGTGGGGCATGTGAGGATGAGGATGAGGTGGAGGAAGAAAGGACCCCAGCATACAATGAAGACCCCGAGCAGGATGGTGAGGGTCATGGCTCCTTTCATGTTCGTGGATTGGCGCCTGTTTTTGTTGAAAGCCATGATGCGCCTCGAGTGCACGTGCGCCAGGAGAAACATGTGCAGGTACAGCACGGCGTTAAACACCAGGGTGGTGCAGAAGAAGGCTACTAGGCACACAATGACAGCGTTGTCGGTGTGGTACACGATGAAGAGGATGCTGGAGGTGATACTGGCCAACCACACCACCACGATAATAATGACTGCGCGCTGTGTGGTCATGATGCTGTGGTAACGCAGCGCGTAAAAGATGGTGATGTAGCGATCAGCAGCGATGGTGCAGAGGAAGGAGAGCGAGGACACCACGGAGCTGCAGATCATCACGTCGATGACGTTGTCCAAGTGGCGCAGCATGCCGGGGTGCACGTCCATCAGGTCGTGGTCGTTGAGAAGCATGAAGATGGTCTCCACCACGTTGCTTACACTCACCAGCATGTCGGACACCGCCAGGCAGCAGATGAAGTAGTACATGGGCGAGTGCAGGTTGCGGTTCTTGATGATGGCAAGAACCACCAGGATGTTCTCCACCAGGCTGATGAGCCCCAGCGCCAGGAAGAGCTCCTGCGGGATGCGGATCTGCACGCAGCCCAACGAGTCTCGCTCTCCAGCTGTGGAGTTCGTTTCGTTCTCCTCCATTAAGTAATTTAGCGGGCTGAGCTCCATGTGGTGGATGATGGAGTTTAGGAGAGACCTGTTGGTCATTTCCATGTCTGACTTCTATATGATGACCAACTGATTTACAAGCTGTCCTGCTGGAATTCAAACTGCAAGCAAGTCTCACCACTTTTCTTTGTTTTACTTGGTGTTTTCTTGAGACGTTGTACCGCAGCCAGTTGGAAAAATCAAGCGAGTTGTTCAGTTATGGGATCCATCAACGCGTTGACTGTCAAATATCCACAAAGCATTATTACAATCTATTTCAGCCATTAAATCATAATAATAATTTAATAAATACTTGAAACAGTCCAATTCATTCCTGAGAGTTTGTCCGTGTGAAAAGTGCGTCTCCTCCCCACAAGTTTTCTTATCTCTTAAGGATGCAACTTGTCCGGTAAGGAGATCCATAAAATGCCCCTCTGCATCACAACAATGTACTCACAATTAATGTTTTGTTCACTCTGATCCGGCCACCCGCAAAACTGCTTGTATCGACTGAGTATCTTGGACATTTCACACAGTGATGCTGGATCCTGAAGGACCTGAGGCGACTCCTCCTCTCAAGCAAACGTCAGCTGGGCTGTAGTCATGTCTCACTAATGTCCGACAAGCGCGCAGTTTTGAGGAAAATGAAGAGGAAAGCATGGTGGGGATGAGTCTTATTCCGCTTAATGTTTCATCTTTTGTCTTTTTGACATGTTTGTTTGAATAAATGCTGTAGTTTCCTATTTTCAATTTACAAACGTGGTTTAATTTTAATAGTAATAATGACGGTGATAGATTGTCCCTCAGCAATACCGCAGTGTGACCACTTCACCTGTCAAATCATTGCTTTTTATTTCAAAAAGACATTAAAAAAAAAACATCAATCCGTGGTTTATATCATTTCAGTTCATTCTAGTTCATTCCGTTGGTTTCTTGACCGGAGACGTTAAGTTATTTACAACTGTTTGTTTTAAACAGCTGAAACAGATAGAGAGATCAAATTCTGCAGGATGTGATCTGCAGATTCTCCAGTGATGCTTTGCAGCAGAGGGATTTGGTGAATAGATTTGGAATCTGTGTGAAATTGTCTTGCTTTTTGCCATTTGGTTTCTTCTGATAGCTCCAACCTACGGGATGCTAGTTCCGGAAACATGCAGAGTGGGCTGACTCATGACAAAATTATAACTATTTTATTTTAATAATTATTTTAGTTGATGTTTGAGTTGTGTTGAAATGGCTGACTAATTATAGTAGCCCAGGTTTTCTTGTTTAATTTGATGTGTAGCATCAATATATTTGTTCATGATTATTGTAATGTTTTACACAGTTTAACTAAAATATCTAAAAAAAGGACCTATATAGGTTCATTCAGGGCTTAAAGTGTTTCAAGGACTGTTAAAAGTTATATTTGTCTTTCCATATTTGAGTACAGTGTGAAAAGATGACAACAGCCCAATGAACATTTTTTGGGTAATTTGCCTTAAAAAAAGACATCCAAGTTTTAGTATGTTGTGTCATCAGATATAGACTTCAATCACTTCAAGCATGCATCAGTCATGGCTTCTGACAGATATTGTTGATTAACCGATGCACTCATTCTCCTCCTAAATGATACTCTATATAAAATGCTATTCCCAATCAGAAGACAAAACATGCAAGAAGGAAAAAAAGCAGTCATCTCAGTCGATAACTTGTACATTATAGCAAACTCTACCGTGACAAAAAAAATAACCCCATGGTTCCACCCTGAAAAATATCTTTCTCTATCTGTCTACTCTATTGTTGTTGTTTTCCCTCATCTCGTACAATACTCCAACCATATAAACAAATTAAAAGCAGACATCATTTGACTATCATAAATTAAGAACACCACAGTTTAATCACATCTTCTCTGCCCATTTGAACTCCAGAGACGTAGCCCTATAAACAAACATTTCTCAGTTAAAATAAAGCCATCACAGATCCAGAAGGGCAATTTATCATAATACATATCACAATACACAACAGCCCAATTACTATTGCATGCTTCTACATTCCAAATAATGATGACTCCTTTTTCCACATTTGTTTTAGCCCTCTCTCCAATCTTTCTGACTTTCCCATAATAATCTGAGAAGATTTCAATACCGTTATAAACCCAACATTAGATCAAATAATTCAAACAGACACGTAACTGCCAAACCACAGAAACCATTAAACAGTTCACATGGGATTTTGGTCTTGCAATGGTTGGTGATTAAAACACCCGACTGCTCGACAATTTTCATTTTTCTCACCGGTTCATCACTCTTATTCCCGTATTAACTTAATTTTAACCAGCAACTCAATCATCTCCCCGTTAAAGCATCAGTATCCCTTCCCCCGTCTCCATCATCAGTATCAATCATTCTCCCAAACCATCCAATAGATGGCGATTTATTACAGCCCCTGACTTTAATTAATTAATTAATAATTATATTAAGCGAGAGTGGGCGTCCTTCCTTGACATAAATGATTCCCTGGAAATAGCCCCATCACTATGGGGTACAGGGAACGCAGTATTTCAATCAGGTGGAGAGACCTGTCAAATAAAGAAAGGATAATTGTTTATTGTAAACAGATGATGCTGATATAGTCTCGACAGTCTTTGGCGCTTGGACGGAGATTTGTAATTGAGCGTCTGCCCCGATCAGCAACAAGATGAATCCCCCGTGGAGTCCAGACTTGTTGGTGGTGGTGATGATGATAGCTGATGAGGCTGATGCAACGATGAATTGATGAGGCTGATGGATCTGCAAAGACTGGGCGGAGATGGGGCGGTGGAGGGGTGTGTACAACAACATGATTGAACTGAAGGTAGAGAGACAGTCATATTTAAAAGAGACAGCGGCAAGATGATAGGCTAACAATGTAATTGCTTCGTTGTGCTTATTGGATAGAGGCAGCTGATCTACACAGCTGGTGTCATGATTGGCAGTAACTCAATCTATGATCCTCTCAGACCAAACCAAAGGAAAACACTCATCTAATAATAACCTAAGCAAACTATTGAACTTAATCCATTACACATCTCATACAAACTCACCAACAGCCATCGTCTCATAAGATGAAGAAAAGGCTTTGAATAAAGTAAACAGGGAATTTTATATTTTCTACACTAAACAATGTAGTTTTGGTGAATAATGTATCCACTGGGTGAGGATTTTGTACACATCATCATTGGCCACTATCACCACCAATGGATTAATATCACAACACTTCACTTTGCACAGGTGCACTAGGCAAGGATGCGCACTCTCCATCTTTATTTGCCATATTCATTGAACCACTTGCAGCAGCCATTCGTCAAAAAATAAACATCACAAAAATCCCAACAAAGAATATGCAAGATGACATGCGGATGATATTCTACTTTACCTACAAAATCCTTCCTCTTCATTACCCAAAACTATCCGCCTTATAAACACCTTCTCAGAAATCTCAGATGTCCAACGTCTCTCTCTGCCACGTCCCACTTTCCCCTCCTCTCTGCATAGTTGGAGACCTAACCTCATTCGCGCGTTTTTTGGGATAAAACATGTGAAGATGTCACCTTGGGCTCTAACAAATTGGGATGGGATATTTCTTACTAAATGATTAATAGATTAATCATGGAAATTATCTGCACATGAACCGACAATGAATATAATAATTAGCTGCAGCCCAGCATGCATTTGCCCTTGTTTGACTTATAATCCTTTTACCACAGAGCATTTCCCCAGAAGTTCGGTTGAAAGAAGTCTTTGTCAGATTTCTTTGGAGCGGTTGAGGAGGATATGTTACAGATTTAGATTTGCTGCAGGTGTTGTATCAATTGTTAGGTCTCGTATCTGTTAATGTATACATTAAGTGTACAGTAATGACAGATTGTTCGACGAATCCTTTTATGATAATATGTTGCAGCATTAGTAGCAACATGGAGTTCTGATAGACTCTGATCCTAACACGCACAGCTCCCTTTGAGGCAAAGATATGAAAGCCTTTCGATACTGCCGACGATCACATGGAAAGACCTCAGACACTCAACCATAGCTCCAGGTGAACTAGGAACAATTACATCATTTGACAATCAAGCACAGTCACAGTTATCATGTGGCTCGCCGAGTAGCCAAGTAAATGTATGAACAGCTACAGTGTAGAGCGGGATTTGTTCAGTGTCTCCAGAGTTTATGTCCTCTGTGTGACTAAGAAATCTTTAAATTGACTCTAATTTTATGCTTTTTATATTGAATACAAATTGGGTGTAGTAATTGTGACCAACAAGTAAAGAGATCAAAAAAAGTGTACCGGTATGACTTTGTGACATTTTTGTCAGAGAGGTTTAACAGGAAGACAAAATGAGAACCAGGTCATGAGTACCTGACGGCGTGTGCAAAGGAAAATAACAAAAAGGTCTATTTAGGCGACATTTAAAAAATATGTCATACTCTAGCACTGATCATTAGATTAGATTAGATATTCGTTTATTAGTCACGCAGTGGGGACATTTGTAGTCATAACATTGACTACAGCAGATTACTGGAAAAGAAAGTTGGGACAATTCTTTGAACTGTTTTATTGGTTGGAGTAAGACACAAATATTCAAAAAGATGGCAAGTCAAATCAAACTGAAATGTGGAATTGATTTCCAAACAGAGTGGGAGCAAGGGAACATAACAGAGCAACAGCAGACATCCTGCGATAGAGATATGATTTACACAAGAATCTAAAACAGGCAAGTCGAAAATGTAATTAGAATCTCAGGCCGTGGTCTTGAAATGAAATGGCTATGTGACAAAATAACCATTTAACCAATATATTTCTTCATTGGGTCAAACAGAAGAACAGGATACCAGCATTGTTACAGTTTCTATTTAGAAATTAGCAGGAAACAAGACTAAAATTCATTCTTATTTACGGAAAATTAGATTTGAATAAATGGTAAAGGCTAAAATGAGATCTATCAATGCATTGCTTAAAACTCATCAAGATTTGTTTGTCATTTTTATCCAGGAATAACCTTTTGCTTTTCTAAAATAATATGATAATTTAAGGCATTGTTTATAGTTCTCAATTCATTTATATCCTTTTTTTGGAGTCCCTCGCCATATTTCGAAACTTTTTAGCAAACTATTTGGTAGGAAAGCCCAGTGGTCGGAGGAGAAGGTATTTATAAAAAAGAGTTTTACATATATTTCAAAAGATTTGCAAATAGAAACTTTCTTTCCGAGTCTGTGGCAAAACAACTAAAAATGTTAAAGTGCTGCTAACCTAAATGTTGAATGTGTGACAGAACTTTCACTCAAAATAAGATCCGTCTCAATGTGGTTCTCATTTTATAAATCAGTCCACTGTTAGTAAACATGAAAAACTCTCAGAAAGCCAAAAAGCCAGAAACCAGAGACAAGAGTAGCGCCCAATGCATTATGAGTTAGTGCTGCTCACTGACAAAGACTGGAGATGTTGGAACTGCTAAATGTTCATCACAAATAAAACGGTCAACTTGAGTCATGACAAGTTCAACAAACCCATCTGTTTTCTGACTGACATTTTCTGAATATTCATATTGTCTGGATTGTCCCAGAGTCTTTTTTTAAGTCACCTATTCCTTTCACTGAAGTATTCTGAGAACTGTGATGAAAAAAGAAGGAAAAAAAAACTACCCAGTTGTTTCACTTCATCTCTTCTTAATTATTATAAACCCACCAACACCATTAAATATTTTCAGATTTCTTAATGTCATTATGGCTTTCCACCTGTGTCTTCCCCCTCTCAGTCCCACTCCTCCTCATCTCTGTAGGGGTTGTCCTCTCTTGGTGGCTCTTGAAACCTGATGTTGGCCAGCATGTCCCTCATTGCCACCATTAGACGATTCACTTCCTGGTTCAGCTCCTGTCCAGCTCGAGCAACTTCCATGTCATCCTCCTGCCTCAGTCCAGCCTGATCACGAAAAGAGACATCAGTTAAAATACAAATACAAATACAAATATATATATATATATATATATAAAATCACTATGAAACGTCATTCAACATTTGTGTTCTGAATAAAATAGCAGGATACTCAAAGTTGTGTTAAATAACACAACATTATGTTGGCAGATACGTAACTCTATGTCACCATTACCAAAGAAGAACTGTGCAGCAAGTCTTCCCTAGTCTTAACTTTGTTTCTTTTATCCATATCACATCTCTTCCTCTCCTTAAATGGATAGATAACATAATCAGGATGGATGAAACTGTCCTGATGGAAACACGCCTCAGGGCATCTGGTAACTTTAAGCTGACCCACAATATGTTCATTGTGTGTGTGTACCCGATATATGCATCTCAATGTGGCGGCAGTAGTTTTTTTGCTGCACACTGGCAGTGGACTAAAAGACCAATGAGGAGTTAGAGATAACGCAAACTCTTTACATAACATTTATGATCCCATGGGTACACACTGTTCCATGTTAAACACCTTGTACAATTGTCAATGCCCCATTGTTTTAACCCTGATTGGACAGAGAGCAGACTTATTCTGTGCTTGGTCTGGCACCACCAAACTCTTTTAACAGCAACAAGTAGCCTTTGAGTCTGAACATTATTCACTAATAAATATTAAGGACCCTTATGGATTGTTGTGTGATGACAGTAATCTTACAAATGATTCTGATGGCAAGTTAAAATGAGACAAAGAAAATGAGCCCAATGGAAATGGGTTCAGTCCAATTGTTGCTTTCAGCATATTTAGCGAGTACATTTCTCAGTGCCCTTTTTTTAAGCTTAAGTCAGAAATGTTCAAATTCTACACAGTGTCTTTTACAGCACCGATTAAAAATGTACCCTGCGGAGTTTTCTTGTCCACAAACAAGTTCTGTGTACATTCAGTGTTGTTCGACTCATCTGCATCCTGGAGGTCTAGCAAACATTTAAATGCTTTCCCTTCCCTATAAAACATTTCCAAAACAGATTTTTAAGTAAATAAAATGCATGAGTCGTGCATTGTTGAGATCCATGTTTACTAGCTTGTCGTCTTCATCCCTGCCTTAGCTGGTATCTAATGGCATCACGTCACAGAAAGTCACCCATTGATGCCATAAAAGACCAGATTCACATCCCTCGACGGTTCTCTATCTCTTAAACAGTGATGATCTACTAAAGATTGATGGCACCTTGCAAATATGTCTTGAAGTCACATACTTTCTACATCGCAGCAGTCAACAACTGTCTGCAGTGGTTTTCTACATTCTTATCTTACTGTTCTGCTCTACATTAAAATGTGTTTGTCGTCAGCCATATGAAACAAAGAATAAGCAAATAATATGGAGTAAACGAGCAGAAAGAGCAAACAGTCTTTTATTGCCGAGCACAATATGGACTCGGGATGACTGTAGAATTGCGGCAATTGACCAAAATATTTCTGACTTTTAAAACAATAAAAAATCTTGTTCAACTCTGGTCAAAGTTACTGTGAGGAACTTTTAACTGGTCATGAACCAGTCTCAATATATGACCTTCATAAGTAAATGGGACCATCAGCAAGAAGATTGGCCATTTCTATTTAGTCATTCTTAATGCTCGTCATCGGTGCCAAAACAACATGAAAGTTCCTAAAAAGTAGCCATAAAGTAACATGAAATTCTTTGACAAAAAGATCTTAAGAAAAACCCTTCTTTCTTTCAAATGTGATATCTCAAACACAAAGTAAAGTCAAACTTGTACCCCACACAAGTTCACAAGGGTAGCCATTGAATGTTACATTCCAATGTCTGTTTTTGTTTCACTTTATAAAAAATATAAAAACTGCAATATAGGCTGCAGGACTTCCTGACAGTATAACTAAATTCAGCCATCACAATGAAGGCCAGCTATTGTGCGAATGGTAGAAATGGTTTGTTTAGGTTGAAGCATGAAAATGGAATGTCCTCAACTGACATTAGACACATTCAAGATTGTGTTCTTAGAAATACAGGTAACATTGAAGGTTGCAAAAAGTCAACATGACATGGCTTTATAACTTAGCCCTATACATTAATAATGAGGATATGTAAACATATATAAGTATCAAATTGAGTGTTGAGTGTTAACACCAAACACGGTGCGAATTTGATGCACGACCAGATTACATGCAAAGTCAATGCACAGACATGATAGGTTGCGAAAATGCGGGTTTTTTTTCGCCGGGCGGCGCAATAGACATGTATGAGGCGGCGCGAACAGAGCATTTGACGCAATATTTCAACTCCGGCGGAAAAAAATCGTGTGACGGAAAGTTGCGTCGGCCAATCAGCGTTGAGAAGCTCGTCATCACGTATAAAGCAGAACTAGTGGTTATTTCCATGGTGGATGGCGGAAACAGTATCTCTTTTACGGAGATAAGCCAGACACAGTTACTGGAGGAGTCGGTGAAATTCACCGAGCTGTATGCGGCTACGTATGGTGTTATGAACCCAGACACGAGGGCGTTAGATTATTAGAAAAGAGACAGCAAAGTTCATGAATATGGTTATTGTCTTGTTCTTCAGTGACACGGTTGGACAAAAGTTACTGCAACAAGGTCATATGCCCTCTTTGATATTTTTTGCAGTTGTCATCCCCTTAGGGTAACCATGTGTCTTTGGGGGAAATATTGCATCAGTCAAGCATGTATGGTGAGTTGTTTACCAAGATCTATTACCAGTTCATACATTTCCACCAGCCCTGGAAGGTCCCGCTACTAATTAGTACTCCATGTTATTTTAGTAATAGAAACCCCAACCTTTAACAGAATTTACACTGTGCTCATTGATACATTTCTGAAAATAAATCCTTTGAAAACAGTCAATTGTTAGGACATCTGGCTGGAAATTAGAACATCAACAGGAACAACATTTCTGATTTCAGTTGACACGCTTCAAACAGGTCAGTTCACAGAGGTTTATTCACCGACTGTGAGCTTACACAATTTATTACAAATTAGTTAAATTTGAATATAGGGTCAACAGCTGTTATTATCATGATGTACCCACATCCACATCATGGGTTCCTTTGTAGAGTTCTACGAAGTTTTTATTATACATCGATTCAGCAGCACCAGGATTCATCTTCAGATGACATCACTAGTTTGCTCTCCAGGTTGAGGACTTCAAATTCACAAATTATGACTAAGATCCAAAGCATAAATAACATCCGCTAATTCAGTTTTAAGGTTTAATTGCAGTTCTTTAAATTTATGGAAGACAAGCATATTGTGAGTCTTTCAATAAAATGAGAGTACAATTAAATTGCCAAAACTATTTCCTGCCACCTCTATTTTGCCTGATCCCTTAAACTCACCTGAAGGTTGAAGTTTGGCAGCAAAGACCGGAAAAACAGCGACAATGTACTCTCATTGGCTGCTCCAACGTGCTCTCTATACAGATAAACACACAAACAAAAATCTCATCATAGTGTAAAAGAAAGTTGCATATATACAGCCTGCTGGTTTGTAAAGCACAATATTTGATCTTCTCATGTACCTCTCGGGTCGGGTGTATGACATCACAGAGTCCAGTGGAGGCAGCGGGTCAAAGCCCATCACAGGCTGACTGGTCACCTCCTGAGGTTTTCAAACACATACACAAGATTAGAGTAATTTCCTCAGGGATGCATGAGTTCAGAGATACATGAATACTAAATAGGTGATCAGATTCATATTGATCCTACCTTAAAGTTAAGTGTGAAATCAAGTTATCGAGCAAAGTTTAACCATCTTTGCAATCACACGTAAACTCTCATTGGATTTGTGAGGATTTTCTGTGTAGTACAGATCATATCATTGTCCGAGGGTTTATAAGTAAATATTGGTTATCTTTCAGGATAAAATATGACACATCTTAAAAGGTGCTCCTTTCAGTGTTTTTCATTGTGAGACCACACTTATCATCCAGAGACAAATCATTCTGTTAAAAATTATACAATTTTATATAATTACATTTGAATGGATATCGATCTAAAAAGTTCTTTAACATTTTTCCACAGAGACTAACTTTCTCCCACAGTTTTTAGTCTGTTATAGTTAAAGGGAAATAACTGCACAACATTACAATAATACAAAGCCGGTCGAAAATCCTTTCAAGAAATACAGCAGCAAGGCTCTGCATAAAACGTGCAAATGTATGTGAAAAAAGAAATAGCAACTACGCTAGCGACAAACCAAATTTATTAGAGAAAGTTTGATCTATCAGCTTGTTGTGTTTTAAAAAAAAAAAAAAAGTACAAATAAATATACAGAAACTAAGAAAAAAAAAGCCACATGTGGTTAGACTTATGAAGGACTATATCTGTGATTACATCCACGGATGTTTTTTGTGCATGAAATCTGATTTTAAATCAGGAATCATGGGAGCATACACTCAAATAATCTCAAAACCGACATTAAAACAATCTCAGAGTGGGACCTCAGGGAGGCCACGTTTCTTGTAGTGTGATTATAAATGATTCAAACTCATCTGGATTGTGAGGATATTTGGAAAGCCTTAGTGTGCATAAGAAAATGGACAAGATTTTGATCTTATTGATTCTCATCACACCTCTAACGTCTATGGATGGCTGGACTGAGGTCATTGTGGATGAAGTGAATTGTGTTTAAGTGTGTTAGATGATTGTTCCTTACTAGAGGCAGACTTGAGGTGGCTTCTTTGATCTCAGAGAGGAGGACGTGACGATGGATGTTCCTTGGTGCACACTTGTACCTCTGCTTTCTGATAACACAGAGTGACGAGAGTTATGCTAACGTATGGCGCATGATTGCATGGAAATATGACAGCAGAGCAGCTCAATGAGATCTTACTTGTTTTGGCAGTCGTCTACCAAAGGGTCCTTGGCATCAACTCGACGCAGCACCTCTTTCACAGTCTCTTCCAACCAAACCATTACTGCCGCCTCCCTCCACATGCTGTGAGTCCTCCCCACATACAGAGCGGTCAGTTCAGCCAGGGCTGGGGGCTGCCTAGGGACAGCAAAATTAATACAACATGAGGATAACAGTAGGTTATGGGCCATGAAAAGGTTTGTAGTAATAGTATGAGGAATATGTTATAGTTCAAAGCTACCGCATAAGAAATGATAGCATGCTACGTGAATAGAAAAGGGTTGAATTGCATGATAATCAAAACAAAGGGAGCACACATTACCCAATCTGGCTCTTTGGGCCAAAAAAGGCATGTGAGCTGACTGTGGCATCTGGCTGCACAGTACACAGATCCAGTAGAGGAATCAAGACTGCAGAAAACACATTTACAGCAACACATGTGGGTGAAAGTACACGTTACCAAGTTTCTTGAATGGCATGTAAATCAATACTTTATTATAGACATATTTTTTGTCGTGGCATAAACAATGTGAATAAGTTACTGAAGGGGAATTCTGTTGAAATATTCATAGACTGCGAGAGTCTAACCTCCGGGGAACATGATGAGAGCTTTCTGCAGCATCTGGTCAGCTTTTTGTCTTTCTTTCTCACTTTCTTCAGGATCCACATCTTCCTGCTGACTGAGATGGAAATGACAAAGTGCAGTGGAGAATGCAAAGTTTGGCAGAAGGCACAGATTTCTGTGCACCTATAATGCAAAAACAAAGCATTTCTGAGTCAATAGATGAAATGTAAAGCACCTTTTATACAGATTAGTGCAGTACAAAGAGCTTCACAGATGACTGACAAGCAGAAAATTAGAACCTGCGATCAAATAAAATCTGTGTCAACTAACAAGATTTGTTTATTAATCAACAGATCTGATAAAGTGAGTTTCTCCACAAAGAATAACACAAAAGCATCAGTTTAAATATTGTGTTTGCCAGAGATGAGTTTCTTGAAAACAAGTAATTCAGCATGAAAAAATGATTTATCCACTTAAGGGGGCAGTCCAAATAAAAGCAGATAGAAAAAGTGTAGGTCGTATAAACACAGAAAAGACTAAACCGTTTAGGACATACAAATCGGGTAGAGTGACACATATTGTCGTTGTTCTTGTGTAGCATAACTGAGTTGATAAATTATATAATAACGTGATATTGGATTGGTTGCATACTTGCAGTTACCCGATCCAGCATTTTATGCTGTATTGGAAGCATTTCCAATACTGATATCGGAAAAACTAATATTTTAGTTAAGTCCAGAAATAAAGTTTTGTGAGGCACATTGACCTTTGATGTATGGACGGACAACTGAAGACATTATCCCTCAGGCAAGGGCTGTCACCTTGTCGAATGTGCTTTAAAAACAAGTACAATATTTGTTGTATTAATATGAAATCTGATAAGCAACCAATATAAGGACTTCATAACAGATGTAATGTACAAGTTGAGGCTAATTAAGAATCTTTTTGGGTAAAGACAGACACATGCTTTACCTCCAAGTCCTCATGTAACTGGAGAAGATACTGGTACTCTCGGGAGCGCAGCGTCAGAAAGTCAATGAGCAAGAGCATGCAAAGCGGGTCAGCGTCTGGGTCCAAACTGAGCGGCAGAGAAGACCAAAAGTTTATTATTATGAATGAACAGGTCACAGAAACTTCACCGAAATCACAAACATCAGAATCCAAGTATAACTAAAAGTCTCATCCCATACTCCAGGGTGAAACAACTTGTGTGACACCTTAAAAGCACTGTTAGTTAAAGATGACATTTAGCTTACTCTAAAAAGTTGCTATTTTAGTGTAAAATAAATCACGAGACCAAATCAAAATCCCACTGCTCTGCTATTTGCTTTCAGAGTACATTTTAAAGCTTAGACAACAGACCAACTTAAGTGGTTCGTGGAGCTGCTCTACTGTGCACAAATTGCTACCGACAGTAATAGTGAATTCATTTTATTTTTCTGGTTTCCTTCAAAATCCACCACAGTGTATTTGATACTATCTGAGCATGCATGATGATATTAAATATGTATTTCGAAAAAAAAAACAATACAAAAAGGGGAATACAATTATAAGCACTGTTTCTTTTCTCAAAACATTGACAGTTTTAATCAAATCATATATTTGAGACCATTCTTCAAACAGATTCTTCTTTCCATTTTAGGCTGACAGTGATGTATTCACTACTGGTTAAACAGGGGCAGCTGTCAGCTTGTATCCCTCCACTGCTGCTTTACAAAAGGACCACATCATAGCAAGTAAGATAAGCATTGACCTAGGGCTGGGCGACATACCGGTTCAACCAATATAACGGTTTCAAACGGTATGAATTTACCTGCATAGCCGTCATCTACCTGCATAGCTGTAACAACTGTTGTCGCTCTTCGGCAGGCATATAAAAGAATTTGAAAGGTCTTATATGAAACGCATGTTCAATTATTTACCACCTTTTCTAGTCTTTGATCGGTATTAGTAGTCACATATAACAATGTCATACAAGTAAGAATATGTTGCTTTTGGACTTGAACAGGATTAACACTGTCAGAATACAAACCTAATTGTTGAGTTCTTCCAAGTCTGATGACTGCAATTGGTGGTCAATTTATTTGGGGAAATAGGAGTTATTTTCGTTTAGCTAACATGTGATATGTAATGCTATTCAATGCCATTTCAAATAAAGAAACTAAAGACATAACAAGGGGGAAAAAAGCAATTAAATTTCTGCCTTCCTTATTTTTGTAGGAATAGAGCGCAGATAAGAGGTAATAACTACTACTAGAATATGAGTTAGTCAGAAAGACACCAGGGTTGTATGACGGTAAAAGCTATGATATTGGTCAACCTTTAAATGGAGAAGCATGTGGATTTTTCTGTATAAAATTACTTATACAAATGTACTGTTTCACTTTAACTCTATAAATCGTCTCTCCCAGAGTTCAGGCGTTTCCCTCTGTACCTCAGAATAAGTTTGCAGTACTCCAACGCCGTCCGTGGGCATCCTCTCTTTTCCAGGAACATCATGTGCTTATAAAGAGCCAGATAAAATGCCCTGCAAACAGAGATGATTGAATCATTCAATTGCTGAGTCCTTCAAACACAATTTGAATCATGAACAATATTCTAAAGTCCAACGGATGCTTCACAAAAGCAAAAAAAAAAGAGGAAAAGAAATTACCAACCTGTTCTCTGTACGCAGGTAATCAAGTCTGCTGGTCCCAGATGTCAGACTGAATAAGGGATGACAGGCGCACTCAAAGCTGTACAAGGCCCGCTCTGGGAAAAAAATAAATCCACAATTTACTCATATTCACAACAAAAATAATAATAATAATAATAATAATAATAATACTAACAATTACATTTTCATTGAAGCATCATCAAACTGGGTGTAGCACAATGTGCATCAGTACTGAACACAGCTGTACAGCGTGGCAGGTGCTGCGCTCAGTCAGTTATGTTATTTCACATCACCAGCAGGACTTCGCCAGAAGGAAGCAACCGTCTTACTTCTGATGTTAAATTTCAACAAATTTCGTGTAACAAATAATTTGAATAAATATAATATTGCGCTTTACCTGGAGCAGGAACTTTTTCAGATGATTCCTCTGTTTACTTTAAGGATGCTGGTTCGCACTAATTTATACATAGTGCATGTAAACAAAGCCTGACAACTTTGATTATAATTACTCAAGGAATTTGGTCACTTATGATATTGCTTTTAAACTAACAAGACAAAAGAACTAAAAACCATCATTAGGGCTGGGCGAAGTTGAAAAAAATGTAACCGATTAATCGCATTATTTTTCTGCGATTAATCGCATTATGCGCTAAATTCAATAATGAATGAAAAACTAGTGTATTGCACGCTTTTATTTTAAAGTAATGTTATCAGAACAATATAAACAGGCACTCTAGGAGCAACAGCAAGTTAACATACATCTGTTTTATTTATTTTTTATGAACAGGTACCAGAAGGGAAGAGGGAACAACATGAACAGTCTGTTCAGTAGTAAGGGTCCCTGTTAGGGACAAGCAACTCTTTCTTTTCTCCATGTTCAGTTTGTTGCTTACCTTAAAGATGTATGTTAAAAGACCAGCAATTGATAAACTTCATACAAAAGCAATAAGCGCTTTTGATGTTTTACAGTTCAGTTCAGTTTTTCTTACTGAGTGAGAAAAGTTCAGTCTGTCTTGGGCTTGAACAAGTGCATTGAAGTCTTGTTGAACGTCTGAGGTGGATATGTGAAGGACAGCTGGCAGATATCAGTAAGAGAGGGTCTGGACCTTTGCGCATGCGCGATTCATTTTCAATCGGGAAGCGGAGACTGCAGCTGGGAGTGGACCGCCTGTGAGAGCTTTGGCACAGCGGAGGGGCTCGCAGCAGCACCCGCTGCTCGTTGAGGACAGAAACTGCATAACAATACGTGCTTTCACTTCAGTCTGCAAGTCGTCAAGTTGGCAACACTGCCTGTCGGTGAGGCTGCGTAAGTGCGCGCGCACATACATAACTTGCCTTCAAAGTAAAAGCAGTGCCGTTGTATTGCATTCATGGCGTTATTTATATCTTATTTATTTCTTTTTTGATTGACCTCACGCGGGCCGGACTGGGAGAGCCGTAAAATGCTCAGGTCTGAACTACGCCTTCTGGTAGAGATTTGAAGTGAAAATGTAAATTTAAAGTGCAGCACATGTGTGCGGCAATGTTAAGCCCCTCCCAATGGTAAAAAAAAACATGCTGTTAACACATGATCAAATCATTGTTGGCGTTAATGGATTGCTGCATTAATGCATTTATAACGCGTTAACGTGCCCAGCCCTAAACATTATTCATTAAGGTATTTGGTATGCGACTCATATTTTGTATGAAGATAGTAAGTTCAATAAAATATATTGCCTAATTACAATGTATTTATAACAAGAATATCAAAACATTTCGACTCTGTTGTAAAATACCTAAAATTGTAAGGGCAAAGGAAAAACGTTTTTAATGCACTTAACAAAACAGATCCAAGCTGCATCCATGTTGGGAGAATTAAGTGATTAATTAACAAATATACTGTTTTTGTCTGGTCCTCTTAGCCTTATGGGTAAAAACAAACCTGGACATGGAAAACCTAATTATGTCTAAAGAGGGACTGTGTCATTTTATGTGAAAGATTTAGAGTCGCGCATAACATTTTAACAGAAGGAGCAAAAACAAATTGGTTTAGGTTTAGTATTGGATCATAGCTTAAGATGTAGCTAAATCAGTTGCTCTTAAACATATTCTGATTTATATTTTTGCATCTGAGACGTTGCTGCGATCCAAACACATTTACAGACTTTGGTTTAGAACTGATGTGGTTTACAGAAGGAATGCATGATCCTCACCGATGAGGTCCCTGGCCATCTCCTGATCCTCCTGTATGCGGCAAACATCAGACAGCTGCAGCAAGGAATCAATATGGTAGGGGTTAAGCTGAAGCAATGCCTGGAGAGAAAAAGAGAAGACAAAAACAGAATACAAAAAATGCTTTTAACAGGAGACGAAAACATGGGTCATGAGAGATGTGGACAGATCACTTTTAAACTCAGTGAATGGACATTTTTCTTTTTCCAACCACAGCGCTCATTGGGAATAAACTAACTTCTCTTCTAAAATTTTAGGTACACACAACATTCTGATACGACTTTGAACAAGGTTGTTTTAACTGCAGTTGTGGATTTTATGTACTGATGGTGATTCAACCAGATTGTGTCATGCCGATTCAAGAGTTGAAAAGCTTAGAATAAATAACATCACACACTGATTATTGTATGCACCCCTGGCAACATCAATACACTGTCACCAAAGACAGAGCGTAATGTGTCTTACCACAATGTTGTTGGGATCCATGGACTCGACAGCATCCAGGAACTTGAACTGTACTTGTTGGTACTGGCGGCCGTGCTCAAAGGTGAAGTACTGAATGCCTTCCTTTGACTGCAGTAGGGTCATCGAGATTCCTTTGAAGGCATTAAATAGAATTAAGAACAACAACACAAAGAAAGACACATGGGTGGTATGTAGTGAATATATATGTAAGTCACACTAATGGAATTGAAGAAGCAAGAGTACATTGCAGATGAGTTTTTGAAAATGATATAGTGTAAAAAAAATTATATGAAAGTCTCATATTTAGTGAATTAATATCAGGATCACAAAGCTAATAGCATATTCAATTTTAAACAACACAAAAAGAGAAAAGCAGTAGTCAAGTGGGATACAAATAATATATACATGTATCTTTCTATTGTATTATTCTACAGTTTATAGACAGCTCAACAAAGAGGACTGTCGTTAAACTTGACAAACAACAAAACATCAGTTTCAGCCAGAAATGATACATTTAAAAAAGCAACAAAATACATTTCAGAGGACTAGAAGGAAAAGCCTACCTGGGCGGCTGAAACGAGGCCAGCTGTCCTTAGGATTTGTCATCCAGGTGCTACGGTGAAACTGTCTGTTTCTCTGTCGAGGTCTGTCAAAAAGAACACACAAAATAAGCAAATTAAAATACTGCATACATACAGACGACATGGGCCATTTCAATCCAAACAGCCTCACAAAACTTTTCACTACTCTTTTTACCTTTGATCCCCCTGAACAGCTCGAGCCCCAAAATATCTCTTCAGCTCCGTCTCTGGGTTGAGGTTCCTAAAGAATTGACACAAACATTAAAATCTTGGCAAGCTAAGTGATGACGTGGGCCAGTTGAGGAAACGCATTCCATACCACTTATCCGCATTAGCTACAGCTGCCCCAATCATATGGTTGAAGTTACATGAAATGGACACATATTTGATAAAATTATTTTCGGGACACTATCAATGACAATGTGCAGTGACAGGTGAGAGAACTGGCTTGCTCTGTATCAGCATGGTTGCATCACTGAAAACATCACATGCTTTCTATCAACACAGGGGATTTGCCTTCGAAAGCTAATTGAAATAGCTTGCTCTGAAGTTACCAGATGTGTGGCCATATTTCTAGGCGTTTTAACCTTTTGCAATTCTGTATTGATTCAATGCATCCCTGAGACAGAGAGCCTCCAAATAGTTAGTTTTTCTTGCGTGAGCAAAGCACCACCACATGGTCGCAATAAGGAATCACAGAAATGTGCATAATAGAAATTGAGGCTACTGAACTGAACACTGCCAAGTCATGTCAGCTGTGCACTGGTCAGGGGCTTTTTTAGTACTACTAAAAGTGAATATAAATATATTCAAACATAATTATGTTTATTTTGAACTAGCTTAAATGTATTCAACACAATAACAAATGTACTAATACAGTAGACATCAGAGTGTTGTGTGCATGTAAATGTACAGATTAATAATTCTGTTACAGGCCAAGCTAAGTCTGGGTGGTGAAAAACAATTAACAACGAAACGCAATCTGATCGGAATTTGTCTACGTGAGAGATGTTGTTCTCCTCACCTGTGCTCCACATGTAGCACAGATCTTCTGTCGGAGCCACTGCAATCCTCATTTTGTAAACTCAGACCATTGGACTGCTCCAGATTTTGCAGCAATAAATCTATATTATCGTTTGGTACAGCCTCCTGAAGTTATAAAAAAAAGGGTTAGACAATGTTTAATTGGCGTTAGAAAGGTTAAAGAAGCGACAGTTCTGTATTTTTGGTGTTTAATGTATGGTTCTGAAGAGTGTTTTGTAAGACAGAGTAATTATCAGAACAATAGTGTCATTATATGTTGTGAATGCAAAATATGAATTAGGTTGTCATTAATTCTATGAATTGATTTATTGTTATTTGTTCTATTTAATGTCCTACCAGAGCAGAATCCCTATAAAATTACCTGTCCATTTTCTGACGTCACTTTTGTCTTTTTCTTTTTCTTCTTCTTTTTAACTCTGTCTCCAGACAAAGACTGTTAAAGACAAGAGAGATTACAGTTTAATATATGGAAAGACGATCAGAATAATATTGTTGAAGTCAAATCTCGGGATCACCAAAGGACATCTTTCTTCTCGCTTTGCTTGATCTACCTTTGTAGAAGTTTTCTCTTGCTTTTCATCTGGTTCCTCCGTTTCTCCGATATCATTTTTTTCCGAGCCATCTGTTTTATGTCCATCTGGCTTTTCTGCCTCTTCGTCAGGTGAGATGTTCTCTGCTTCATTGTCTGCATCACCGATCTAGTAAAAATGTGACATTTGTAAGAAAGTGTTGGGTAAAGCAGTGCTAAAAGTCCATTAGAAATCCCAAAGCTACATGGAACATCGCAAAAAAGTTTGTCCAACATCATAACAAACCTTTTCCTGAAATCATGACATGGTTACAACAACCTAATGCCAACCACTAAACATAGGCAACATTTGTGTGTTCAAGGTGACACATAATATTGTCTCAATACGCAAACTCAATATTGTGAACCGCAGTTTATCGATGTTTTATAGCTTGAACAAATAGTAAGTGTAGAGTTCACATATAAGGTACGCTCACACCTTTAATAAGATTACTGTTGTGATAAATAATATACCTACAACCTGAGATGCTGGTGACACTTTGTCACAACTTTTAATATTAAAAATGAACTGAAACATGTATTTTACACAGTAAAAAAGTAATATTTCATTTTAGTTACGCTTTATGATTTTGACAGCAAAACGTTGATCCAAAGTAAATCTTAGTTTGATATAATAGCACGCCGATGTCTTGATTTACAGTGATCCTTTGTTTCATAAACACAAAGAGACCAAATTAATAACAGATCAAATTGAATTTGTTTAAGTTTCACTCACTCACTCTTTCTACATTTTAATTCACGTGTTAAGGTAACTACGTGATTATCATCAGAGGCAAGGCCTGTACGAATCCACAATCAACTTCACTTTACTAGTTAAGAACATTCACATCGGTCCACATTTTAATTAGCAAAAAAAAAAGATAATTGTCTGAAACTTTAAACAGAGTTGCATCATGTGCATATTTGTTAGTCTCCATTTTGATTGATAACTTGGGATTTACAGGCTGGTAGACATGCCTGTTGTACAGTATATTAGTCCCTTCTTGTCAGTGTTTTCTTCAGACTGCTTCTGATCAACATATTGTTAATTTAGCGTTACTTCAACCTGAATATAATCTGTTTTAGCTTCAATGAGTCGAGAAACGAGCAAACGTTGACGACACACGGCTAGCTTGATTAGTGAGGTTCATGACCGGAGGAGAAAACATACAGCAGCGTCACGGGAAAAGTAACATGTTTAGACAATTACACAGTCTCCTTACCAATTCATAAATGTTGCTGACGTTTTTCTGAGCCTTGTTTTTCTTTGCCTTTCGGCTGCTGTCTTTGCTATTAGACGGAGGAGAAACATTAGCCGAGTCCAGCTGCTCCTCCGAGCTGTCCCCCAAAGTTAGATCCCCGAGGTCCAAGGCCTCCTGGCCCCGCTGTTTACCTTTGAGCCTTCGCAGAGCCCGGGTCGACATTATTGTCCACTGCTCATAGGACACATACACGTAAGTAGCCGCGATCAAAGTAGTTACTTGTTAGCTAACAGACACAACAACCCAACGCAATAAGGGTCAATTCCATTGGTTTCCCTTTCTTCTTCTTCTTTTTCCTCCTCTAGATGTTTCAACCCTGCTGGGCGTGTTACTGCCCTCTACAGGATAGATAGAAATTGCAGCAAAAAATATTAATTTTCCTCCACTTTCATGAAGCGTAGGTTCCTGTCATCATTGTAAATGTGCTAATGTTTGTTTGCAACAGTTTTTTCGGGGACCAAATATTAAATTAGCCATTAAGATAACAATAAAACAGACGTATATGCCAAATCAGAAAAGGAAAAGGCAGGTGATACATAAATCAGATAAATAAATTAATAGAGGATAAGGCACAACATACAGTAATGTCTATGACAAGCAATATGTATAGTAGGAAATACACAATGCCAGTGATTGACTAAAATTAGCATACACTTGTATTCATATGCATACAGTCTTGTATTCAGCTCTTAGTACATGGTGCTCATTTATTTAAGTTGTGAGAGTGTTATAATTCTTCATTCTCAATGGGCTGCACTTTGATTTTGTTTCTCATAGAAATTGGCTCTAATGTTTTTTTTCTTTAAAAGTTAAACTATTTAAGTACTTTGAAACAGCTTCAGTGTATGACTTGTGCTGTATGAAGTACCTTGTTTTGTCTCACTTTGCCTAAAACTCTAATGCAATTCATGCTGCTCCAAATTAACTCAATCTATTTGTTGTTTTCTAATTCAGCAGGAGGTGGCAGTATTAACCAGAGTAAAACACTGTATTGTCTTGATACCTAAAACAAAAAAGTAAATGAAATAAGAACACTGATTTCATACAAGAAACTACAGAATAATTACTTTAAAGTATTTGTTAGAAAACATACACATGAAATAATAATACTGTAAATCCAATAAGTGCTGTATATTGATGGTGTGTCTCGCATGTTACAGCCCCACAAACAAAAATGGGGAAGTATCATTGCACCACTGTGGTATCCACACACAGTACAGCTGCTGAACAGATCATCTGTGACCAACACAACCAAAATCTACATTAAATCAGAAATTAATGAATAAACATGCAGAACTTGTCTAACAACCAGCCATATAAATTAATCACACATTCCATCATGAACCAACAAAGAGAAAAGAAACAATTGAGGGAAAGGGAATTCCTGATGTATTGAAATTTAGTGGGTTTGCGAAAGGGAGAAGTTGCAAATGTCCTTTCTTAAAATAACTATCTAAGGGAAACTTGTAAACTGAGACATATGAAAGTACAAAACCAGGATAGGTCATGATCCAAGGCACATGAGGCATTTATTTATAAGACATCAAAATACGGACAACAAAATAATGATAAATGCCTAATATAATCAGCCTAATACAGCCAAAACCCAATATGTCAATTTAATCCAAACAAACATCGCTATGTTGTGCTTTCAGGATTGTGATCAATTGACCTCAAGAAATACACAAATACCCAAGGGTTAGGAACAGAGTACATATTACAATATATTGTTAGATCTGTGCATGGTTACACAATACAGTGGATGCAACACAACTTAATATGAATTCTGGTGGTGAGCACAGTAAACAGGTATTGGTTTGCACTTTTAGAACAGCAGTACAATCACTTACAGTCTTTTGACTAACTTTTGTAAATGGTTACCACTTAGCAGCTATGGTTTGCATTTTATTTATGTGGCAGGTTTTCTTTTCTGTTTCAACAGTTAAATTCACTTCATCCATTCTCAAACATTTTCAATGTTCTCTCTCAAAGTACAGTATTTACAGGTTGAGTAAGGAGGCGTGGACCCAACATGTAGTCCAGTCACTACCTTCACTTGACTTCAGAAAACTAATCGTTTGTCCAGAATAAAATACTCTTGTGATGCCCCACTGTGAATGGTTTTGATAGATTTAATTGTACCAAGCTCCCAGGCAGGCAGGGGAAATGGTACAGAGGATGGGGTAATGAACTGGTTAGTTATTCGCCAACAGGGATGGGGTTGTCATAGGCGGCTCCCTCAAGGTCATCTACCCGTTTTCTGCGCGTCTCAGGAGGAGGTCTTGGTGGTGGATTCTGGGGAGGATTCTTAACGGTGTCCGTTGCCTCTCGGCTGATCTCCTTCCTTGGAAGAATGGGCTCCCAGTGTTCACCTCGGATAGCGGCCTAAAAGCAAGAAGATGACAAGACAGTAAGATCAAGTTAAGCATGCCTAAAACCTATTGTTCAAATCCCAACAACAGTAATGGGAGGATACAAAACAGTGACCCTTATCCTGTACACTCATAGTTGTATGCATAATTATATTAAGATAAACTGTACAGTGTGTGCCACACTTTATGACTTCGGTTACCTCATCTAGGACTTTTGAAGAATTCAGGCACACCCCTGACGGGTCAGATTTCATAATTAGAGGGCCATGTCTCAACCGAGGAACCAGTAATGAAACGATCTCTTCCTTGTTGCCATTTCCTTGTTTCAGTTAACTGGCTACTTCCATCTAACAACTTTATGAAATGTTACCTGCTATTAGAGATTCATGTGGTAAAAGCTGAAAACTTACTGCAAGGTAGATAAGGCTGGCAATGCCGAGGCAGACACATCCGAGGACAGTTGCAAGCATGAAACCTCCAGGTACACAGATTCTAAGAGAGACAGACAAAAGACCATAAAGACAAGTAGTTTGTCTATTGTTGGGCTGTGAATGAGAGGAATGCAGTCCAGCAAAGGAAAGTCTCTGTCAACTCACGCAGCATGTAAAAATGCTCTGACATAGTAGTTCCTTGTCAATGGCCCAAAGGATTTCACACATATAGTGAAGCAGTACTGGCCTCTGAGGGGAAACAAGAGACAGGACTGAGCAATATGCTTTACTAGCAATAATAACAGAACTTGTCCATTAAAATATGTATACACATAAAAAAATATTATAGGAAAAATACATCACTTACGTTCTCCCCACACTTGTGCCTTTGGCTCTCTTGCTTCTGGGATACTCCAGTAGACACACAAACGCCCCAGCAGCACTAGTTATCTGTCAAGGCTGTTTCCTCTCACAAGGTTCACTCGTCACATAATAACTATGACAAGACCTCAAAGCTCATTTAAAATGAACATCTTTGGCCGTGAGAAGGTTCAGTGATATTCAGAATGATGGAGGGACTGATTGTTTTGGATATAAAGGAAATAGTAGAATGGAGGAATATGGTAAAAATGCCAGATGAAAAAGAGTTTTCAGAAATGAAAAACTATATTGATTAATGTATCCAAATGGAGGCAACCCTATTTGAGACATACTGGTTCAATATGTGCAAAAAGTAAATATAGGTAGTGGCTTTAATTTACTATTTTACTGAGACGACTTGAGCGTTCAACACTACTTTCAATTAAACTCAATCATCTTGGTTAACGTATAAAGGATACACAGCATAAGCAGCAAACTGCCAGCCTCTGAACTGTCCAGCCACCCCGACAATGCCTCCAGTGAGAAGAACTGAACGAAGGAAGCAGGAAGTTAAAATTAAAACGTATTACAATCATACCTTTAATGAATCCACTAAAATAGAAAAGCCTATGTTAAATTATGCAACACTTTGACTTAGAAAAGCATTTTAAATAGTTATCAAAAGACTTGAATTTACAGATGCTTGATGATAATGATAACGATTGCTGTGACATACATCCATATATATATATGAAAATATTCTATTTGATCAAAATTGTTTATGTAAGTTAATACACAATACTTACTATGAAACTCACTTTTGTTAAACCCTAACAAAATGTTTATATACTTACTGAGTCCTGAGGCCAGAGCCTGCTCATTGGCCCACATCGCCCACTCGATTTTCCCCATTGCGTTTATTCAGTAGCCTCTCTGCAAATTGCTGGAGCTCACGGGGAAGCGACTCACAGCTCTGATAGTTTCTACAAGGAAGAAGAAGTATTTACGTGAAGTGAAGTGCGTGTGCGTGTGTGCGCGTGTGTGTGTGTGCGTGTGTGTGTATGTGTGTGTGTGTGTGTGTGTGTGCGTGTGTGTGTGTGTGTGCGTGTGCAGGCTGAGAGGCGGAGCGTACGTGAGCCGATCCCCATTTCAGTCGTCACTTCCGAACAGTGGAGGAGTCCAGTGGAGAGGAGAGGAGGGGCTCACCAAACTTACCGAGCAGGTAAAATAAGTATAACACGGACAGTTGTAGAACGTTCATATCATGATCATATCATATCACTCATGCTAATTGTTGTCCGCTTTAGTCATTCGGTATAACGTTTATAAACACAACTATAGAAAGACGTTTGATTTTTGCCATTAATAAAATAAAATAAAATGATCTCATGGTTTTATAATAGATATATACTGTAACGTCCACAGGTATGACTCGCAGACGTTGGTTTCTTTAACTTGCAGGTTTATTCCCAGGAACTCACAGTAGATCTGACAAGGTACTTCGCTAACAGTTGCTAACCTGAACAGCTAACAAGCTCTCGTTGCTTAGCTCACACTCGACATAACAACACACACACACGCACACACCGTCACTCCACCAATCACAGGGCGCAACCCTCCCAACCAGCACGCTGCTTCCCCGTGATTGGCCGGAGAGAGTGAGAGGCCACCGCCCGACCCCTCCCCACCACAGGTGCCTGAACAGGGTCGCTACTCGCTACAATAACTTTATTCATCCCCAGAGGGAAATTTGTATGTGGCAGAAGCAAGCATAGTTACATAACAGACGTAAAAATATTAAGTATGAAAAATACTCAATACATACAATAAAATAGTAGAGCGTATTACATTTAGGAAAGTTACATAATAAAGTGCAAAAATGCTAAGTGTATATTGTGTATATATGAAGTGTATATAAAGTATATACAGTGAAATAGAAGTATGTACAATGACTAACTAAACGACAAAAGCGGTGCTAGGGTTATTGATATTGATTAAATTGAAGGAGGATCTGCCCAGAGGTGATTTATTATAAAGTCTTATTGCGGTTGGCAGGAATGTTCTCCTGTATCAGTCCTTGTGGCAGTGGAGCGGAATAAGTCTGTTGGACAAAGTGCTCCGCTGTCCCTGCAGTAGGAGGTCCAGGTTATCCAATGTGGACAATAATGTCTTCAGTGTCCCCCTCTCCACCACCTGTTCCGGACAGTCCAGTTTGCAGCCAATGATAGAGCCGGCCCTCTTCACCAGTTTGCTGAGTTTGTTGGTGTCTCCGGCTCCAAGGTTGCTCCCCCAGCAGACTATGGAGAAGTACAGAGCACTGGCCTCAATAATAATTTACTCATAAGTGATTTTTAAAAGACTTTTTTTTCCTTCCGTCATTCTGAAAAGTTCTGCTTTTAACGCAAGACATATTTTCTTTTTCTTTTCCCCCCATTTGCATCTTTCCCTGACAAAAACTTTATTTTGGAAATCTCAAAAGACAAAACAAGAGACAGCTATATTGACTAAAATATATTTTAATTAATGTTACGGAATACAATTGACAAAATGAAGTATGTACTGTAGGTTTGAGATTATGTTTTCGCAAGATGAAAATGAAAACATAATTAAAGAGAGATACATTTCAATTCTCGTAGGCACAAGCATGTACTCAGATTGGACAAAGAGCAGGTCAGCTGCAGTACTGAACTGCATTCATTGATCAGTGTGTTGCTCAAGAGCACACAGGCAGTACCCTTGAGCAATGCCAGCGTGTCCATGTCTTTACTACCTCAAAATCAGCGCATGCTCATGTCTACGACTGAACCAGTGAGTGAAACACCTCTAAAACAGTATGCATCTGTAGATACTGAGAAATGACCAATTAAGAGATAGGGACATTATTAAATTTTGAGAATAAAGGGAGACATATTAGCATCCACAATGGTAAGGAAGGTGTTGCTGGGATTTGTAAAAATGTAGTTACATATGAAAAATGCACATTTGTATCTCTGCTGAGTTGGCTTTATTATTGCTCAGTGGAACTTTGTCCATTTTTGGCTGCAGGGCATCACACAGTTTTCTTAGGCAACCCATCAGATCCGAGTAGATGCTGAGAGGGATCCTCCACAACACAGGGGCCTGGTCCAACCTTGAACACAAAACAAGAAAAGGTCATTATACAATAGAACTCATCTTTAGTAAGTTTGTTTCTGTGTTAACATGTACAAATGCATTTCATAAGCTTTTTCTAATAAAGTCTAAACCTGAATAAAGGTAAAATACTGAATAAACCCTAATGTCACATCAGTGATATAGAGGAACTAATGTTTGTCACAATATGTGCCACAATCTTCAACTGAAGTATTGCAACACAATATTTACATAAGAGACACAACTTTCTGCTGCATATTGTGCAGCCTTAAGATAGACACACCAGGTAATTTAAAACCAAAACAGATGACATTGACTTTCAGGTTTTGATAAAGTAAACTGATAAAAGAACTGAGCTACAGAGTGATGACATATGTGTTTACGTGTGTACCTTAGTACTAATAACGTAGCTTATTCCCTTTGACAAGGGCTCTAGACCAATACTGCGTCTCAGGTCCTCCGACAGAGCCACATGATTAACTGGAAGACCTTTTACAAACCTGCAGAGAAGAAATAAACATTCAAGGACTCATTTCAAAAAGACTGAAGCAAACACACCTTAATAAACAGCATATTTGGAGACAAAAAAATACTAGGCATGTTGTTTGGCAGCAATATTTTGAAGCGATTATGTAGTAAGTCTATTAACTGTCAACTCACTGTCCTCCATTGATCTCTGGCGGAAAGAAATGTTGAACTGCCTGAACAAACTCAGGAACATGCTGCTGTAGCGTGTAGATCACAGCATTGGGTCCTGCGTCAAATGTGTATGCCAACTAGAGGGGAACAAGGAGACTGCAGCCGTCATATGAAGAGGGTGAAAACCACCCCACAAGTTTCACATCTTCGTTACACCATCTCAGAAATGCAGCTGCATAAACTGAGGCCAATTTGTAACACAAGAAAAACTGAAATGCATTCACAGGGAAAAAAAGTGAGGAGGCTACAGTTGTGGAGTAGATTACAAAAGACATAGACACTGCAACAGACAAATGTACATGTGTTTGCTTATGTACTGCACTGATATTTCCCAAACCATTTTAAATTGATTATAATGTTCAAAGCTCCATTTTTCCATTTAACATTAATTGTTTTTCTTTCTTTATTGTTGATTAATAATGCATTAAATAAATACACAGCTGTCCAACACTGTACCAAGAGGTGTAAAACATCAATATGGTTCTGCTCTCTCAGAAAGTTACTCACCCTTGTCTCCCCGTAGTGTCTGTTGTACCGATGCACCAAATTGATAACCTGTTGAGACACACTGCTGAGGTAGAAGATAGGTGGGTATGTGTCAAGGCAGGTTGCATGGAACTGGTTACTGTCCTTCATGGTTAGTTCGGCAAATGCAGCAAAGTCCTTCCTTTGCACGGCTTCAATCATCTCTGCCATCCGGCCTGGGACGACAGACTCGGCACGGTGCTACACACACGCAGAAAAGATCAACATAGGCTCTCTTGTGAGTAACAATGCATTAGCTTTGAATACACTGTGAATGAAAATAATCTCCACTTTTAAACAGAAACAGTAATTTTAGTACACTGAATAATGTAAGTTAATGCGAGTACCTTTAAGAGACGGCTTGTTTGAACGCTGGTTTGCATCCCAGAGGTGCTGCCCACTGGCTTCCTCTCAGCACTGGCCTAAGAGAAAAGCATGAAGTACATGTGATATCACTTTTTTACTATTTTCAACTTAAGTGTGCATTTTTTGTACTGGTAAAGACACTTGCAATACATGTTGCACAAAATTCCGTAATTTATAGAAGTTAGAAATAGCATGTGACTTTCACAATAGAGCCAAAAGTGCCAACTCATAACTGACACATCATTCTGTCAGTCTCTCTCTCTCAAACACACACAAGCTGACCTACCACTAACACAAGGACTCTGAGCTCAGGCCAATGAGTCTCTGGTGCCACCTGCTGGGCTAGACTGTCCTTGCCATCGTCTTTCTGTCCCATGATCCACTGGACAAACCCTCCATACATACTGCGGCATGCGCTCCCGGAGCCTTGCCGAGCAATCCCAGATAACTCCCCCTCCACGCCAAACACCCGGGCAAGAGTGTAAACTGCAACACAATAATAAAAAAAGGGAGCAGAGGAGACACGGTAAAATGGAAATGTATCAAATATGAGATAGACATGGTATATTGAAGAATGGGCACAGAAAGGAAACATAGTTATTATTCTAAGATGAAAACCAGCAGTTGAGTGTTCAATCAAATTAGTGCTCTAGTATTATTAGTGTAGTGTCTAGGTGAGTACACACACTCACCTAGACAAGCGAATCCAGCAGCAGAGGAGGCAAGCCCGGCAGCAGTGGGGAAGTTGTTAACAGAGCAGATGTGGACTTTCTGAGAGAAACCCATTGAATCCAAAGCAGGGTCCCCATCATTACGTCTCTTCCTTGCAAGTCGTCGAACTAAATACAGAACACAGAAAAAGGACATGGTCTCAAAAATCAGAGAAATCAAAAACTAAAGAACTAAAACAGACGGGACTCACTCTCTCTTAGACAGGACTGTAGTCTAGGATGGGTTATGTCCTCTTTTTTGCCATTTAGCCACATTCGATCTTCCTGAAATGACCTGCTGGTTGCAACTGTTGTGGTAGTTTTCAGCTGAACAAAAGGAGGAAGACAAGGCAGATTTATATTAAATCGCAGCTATCGTATCACTCAAACAAAGCCAGATTAGAAAATGTAAACCTCACAATCTACATATCATATAAAACACCATTTATGTAACCCATTTTAGCACAATTGAACAGCAAGGTCAATATTTTCTATAATCTGAATCATGTATTTGTACTATCTTGTTATGTTTCCATTACATTTACAGCGACCATGGGATACAAGTGTTGACACTATATTCTAAGACCAAACAAAGGTTACTACATAGTTTTTCCCAATGGGGTCACAATGCATGAAATATAACCAGTGTCTCTAATTATTGAATGACTGACCAGCCTCACTAAAACTATTGGTTCTCATAACCATGCTATGAAAAGCAGATATCAATTAGCGTCTCTTTTCAAGATGTATTAATGGAGTCTTTATATGATGGCAGGAAAACAGACAGAACAGATGCAACAACACTTTGAGAATATTGAATGTTTTTTCTACAGACACAAGATTAATAGTCTGATGATAATGCTGTTTACTTAAATACCTGGTCTTGATGCAACGTGACGCTCAACGATGAGTTAATGGGGAGAATTAATTCTTCATTTCGCTTCCCCCCTAGAAAATAAGTTGTACACGAGTAAAACAAATATGAATAATACATTTTATTTGTATAGCGCTTTAAAAGGGTACTCAAGGCACTTTACATGTTAAAGACAAACAATAGAAGCAGCAATAAAACAAGAACGATGACAATAGTGAGAAACAAAATAAAATATGAATATGCTCGCCACTGAATCCACCCCTTTAGTGCGCAGTATTCAGTGGGACACCATGCACAAGTTACCAGACCATAACACATGTTTAATCGTTAAGGCAGCAATTATCAAGTTAGTTATCGTTGCTTCCTAAAGATACACCTAGTTTACCTACACAAGGATACACATACGTCGAGGAGATACTTACAGTATTTGATGACAGCTATGTTCACAGGAGCAGTGCATGTAACTGTGTTTGGTTTGTCCATACTATCCCCAGGCATAGCTCTTTATGTAAACCGACGTTTGTATTGCTAAAATTGTACCTGTATACTTTGAAGTACACTTTACCAGCTGCTCTCGCGTTCAGCAGCTACAGTTGAGCTAATGCTGTACAACCTTACTATAGCTTTTCCTCGTTGTGTCCCCTGATTGGCTGATCTTGAACATGTGGTTAATCCCGCGACCAATCAGAGTCGAGCCAGTTGTAGTCCAAAGTCGGAAGAGCCAATGAGAGATCATCTGACCACGGTCGTGCGAAAATGGGGCAAGGAGAGAGACCGTCCCACTCCAATGTATGTCACAATGTTTTATGAATGATATGAATTAGAAACAAAATCAATTTAACAGTCTATGGAAGGTAAATAATTATGAATTTAAAAAAAATCCAACTGCCCTTAAATATTGTAATTGTATATCAAAAGCAGTGGTAACAAGTTGTACTGACAATTTTAATATATGTACACTTGAGTATTTTCATTAAGTATTACTTATTACTTCAATTCCACTACTAAAACCAACAGTGCAAGCATTTGATTGCAATGCATTAATCTAAGCAGTACATGATTGCACCATTCAAATATGTTATATTGTGGATAATACGGTTACCTTTACTTTTTAGAATCAGAATCAGAACCATTTATTGCCATGTATGTTTTCACATACAAGGAATTTGTCATGGCGGGTGGTGGATAACATTTAACAATAAACTAAATGCAAAAAATGGGAGCATGTTTAAATTTACAATTACATCTACAATGGAATATACAATAAAAATAAAGTGCACAGACAAACAGATAGCAGTACTTTAAGGGGACATGTAAGTGTAATGTGAAAGTGACAAGTGTGATGTGAAAGTAAAGTGTATTTAAATATGCGGTATGAAGGGATGTGCAGGGGAGTGACCAGTAGTACATTGTCCTGGGGGTGACAGGACGTTTGTCATGAAGCATTTTTACACTTTACTTAACCTCTTAAATAAAGGATCTGAACACTCTTTCCACCAATAGTATGAGGGTAACTCCTTTTCTTGTAGAATTAGATAACTCTCTTATTCCACTTGGCAATGCAGGAACACAAAAGTGCAAAGAAATTATTAAAGTAAAAAGGTTCAGTTAATTATAATGTTCATAAAAATGAATGCTTGTGAAGCTATGCTAACTCTAGCTAACTAATTAATGGTGATGCAACAGTAATGCAACTATTTCCTTTGGCTATTTGAGTGGCTTACTAAATGTTAATTGTGGAAACAAAGCTTAGTGTTATTTAACTTGCAATGGAGCACTAGCAAAATGTATCATGTTCTCTTTCATGCTTTCTATTTTAAAAGTAGTTGGATACATTTAGCCATCTGTAAACTCTAGTTGATTCAGAAGAAATAGTCAGTCAATCTATAAAAGTCAAACTTTTCTATGGTGGTGAAGATCATGTGTAATGATACTGCAAAGTGTTTCTGTTCTTGCATTGAACATAGTCAGATAATTATGTGCATTGACCAAAGGAACACAATCTGTGAAAAAACTAGAGACCTTTTCAAAAGGGTTGAACTCTTTTTCATAAATGAACATTTTAAAAGTGGTTCAGTAGAAAAAATAAATATTTGAAATTAAGGCTTCTTTACATTTTTTATTTTGTTTAATGTAAACCTTTAACATACATGTCAGCAAAAAGAAATGATCAAAGTGTAACAACCAAAGTGAATGGGATGCTGGTCCTAAACACAGAACAATGTTTTGTATTCACTGAACATTCTGGATAAAATAAGTGTGTTTTGTATTTTATCTAGCTTCTTGTGATTGAAGAACAGAAGTCAAACATGGTAAAAATTTAATTAAAAAAAGAGTTACTACAGAGAGGAACTAGAGGAGTCAAACGATGTCATAAACTGTCAGGGGTACGACACAAGAAGAGCAAATTTGTAGCAACTTGATGGAAAAGAGATCATAAAAGAGCCCCTTATTAGATCCTGTGAGTATTCTACCCCCCCAACTCGTACACCACAATGTCAACTCCACTTTGTTCTTCCCTCCTGGTAATGTAGTTTCCAGAGACACAGAGAACTTCATGTGGCATCCCAGGATTCAGCGAACAGGTCAAAGATGGTATCAAAGTCTCAGTGAAGCATATCCTCTCCAGATTTCTTGGCTTGTTCCACAGTTACCATTTAAAGTTAGTAATCCTCCTCATCATCATCGGAGTCCATCACCTTACGCCTGTTGAACTGACAAGTACAGAGCATAAGGATGTACGGTGGACAAGTGACTGATAATTGCTCAAACATAGGTGACAATTCAGTGGCACTTACTTTGACTGTTGTCTTCTTGTCTATTTGCTGACTGACTTTTTCTAGAATCTCGATCAAGCCCGAGTCAGAAATCTGACAAAAGAAAAAAATCAACTCATGACACTTCTGGCATGTGGAATAATAACAACATTTGTGCTTCAAGCATCAGAGCAGTGTTCATTTTCTTACCTTTCCTCCCAATGATCCCATACGAGCCATTTGAATAAGATAGTTTTCAACTGCATTGGCCTTTTCCGGCTTCACCAAAGCAAGATTGTTCACTGAAAAAGGAAAATGAGACCACCTTGTGTTCACATTTGAGTGTCATTTACAGATGTACATCACAAACTATTCAACACACAATATAGTTTCAAAGGAGCACTGGACTTTTTTCGTGAATAGAAACCACTCTTAAGATGTGTTACAAACTTTACTATGATTTTTTTCTACAACATTTATAATACTGTCATGCCGGTGGTGACTTTGTTACATACAGTCGCAATTATGCTACTGAGAACAGGTTTTAAAACGCATGTTTCTCTCATCATTTGTAATATTTTCTGTTTTACACCCAAACTTTTCTCTTATTATTTCACATTCTTAACATGCCAAATAAATGCATCTCACTAAAATGGAAGGAGTCTCTGTTCATTCAATCGACTTCCCACTTGACGGGTATATTGGTCTTGAGATCTATGTGACATTATTAGTATTTATTAGTAGTATGTAATGTATACACTGTGTAGTCCATTGAAAGGGGACTCCTATTAACTATTACACCGCCAAAGGCATGTTGGGTACATGTATTCCCTGTCAATGTTTGTGTGAGCTTTAGCGCCCAAATGCAGTGTCGACTCTAGCATTGCTAGTGGGGGCAACTATGTCATGGCAGGGGAAATGCTCAGTAGGCTAAATAAATCTCTTAACAAACTTACATCTGGCCCGGGCAGACTGGTCCAGAACTTGAGCCAATATAGAGTTCCTCATGTCGGTTTCTCTGTGAAAAAAGTAACATTACCACGTCACCACTACATACCACTGTTTGGGATAAATGCTGAGACTAGTAAAAAGAAAAAAGAAAAATGCTTGTATTAAACTGTCTGACCATCAGAACACTGGCTCAGTCCAACAGCTACACAGACAGGTTAAATATGATAGTAAGTGTTAACTTTGCTTTCAAATATATTGAGATTGTAATAGTAATCATCACAATAGTTTGTAGATAATTCAGTGCATATGTGCTCTTTAATTTACAAGTCCATGTATTTGACTAATAAAGACACCGTACTGTATATAAAGTAAAATGCATTTACTATGCGTCTGTGCCTTAAATCAATTACCACATCTTACCTTTGTTTGGCCTCCTCTCCTTGCTGCTGCTTATTTGAAGTATCCTGAAATAAAAAGTTAGAAAGCACTGTCACAAATACACTAGGTTGTGTCTCTGCATTCAGCTAACTGGGGGATATATAATAAGGAACAATATTTAATCTCAAATATTACCAGCTCAATATTCCGACAACTTTGGTAACACCTCACACATTATCGTAATAACTGTCAAAATGAGTTTCCACATGCCGTTTTATTATTTTATTGGTCAGACCTGGTTAAACATTTTAAAATGTGAAAACAAACCCCCTGCCAGGACCCCCTGGAGGGCAAACTAGGTAGTGGTGACACTGTTTATCAATTATTTCAAATACATCTTTAGCCTTTCTGTACAGCAATGTATTGCACTTATCTGGTACAATCTACAATGATACCAATATATCTGTGATACAATAATATCTTACTAATTTCATCAATGGGTTTCTGCTGAGTAGTGTGTATATATTGTGTACAGTTTAAGATGTTCACATATGATGCCACTATATCAATATTTAGTAATAGTCAATATACAACGTTATTTATTAGAGTCACATAGTGCAACATAAATAATGTCTTATTAGTTAATGTTTCAGTTTATCATGTGGCTAAAAAGAAAAACACGGATGGTAATGAACCGGTTTTGTCTTTTCACTTAACAGAAATCTAACAGATAACCTAAGAAAATACTCAACTCCAACTAAGCTCACCAGTCTACTGTGTAATTGTGAATTTGGCCGCTCATAAAATAAATACATTTGACATAACATCATTGTCAGAGGGGTGTGCGATCTCTTGTTGATGAAAAGCTAGCAGGGCCAGTGAGATGATAGTTATTACTGTGATTTATGTTACTTACTACTGACTTAGTTGCAGTTCATTTACACCGAGCATGGCTCACATAAGTGGGCTATATATATACACATATATATCCCCTGAGCGACAGTTCAATGAGTCTAGTAGCTGGTTTCGCCACACTAACGTAGCTATTAGCAGCACACTGAACTCAGCCTCTCTTCATAGCGCGGCGGCCGCAAACACGCTTCCATGCTCGCGTGTTGTCCTTACCCCGTGCTTTGCCTGTAGTTCCGCCATTCTTTGCCGCCTAATTGCTTCTAATTCGTCGTCTGCCATGGTTACTAATAGGGATATGGACCTAATAAACAGCAAAGGGACGAGATAACGTCAGAAAATATAACCTAAACTCCCAGCAGAGACAAGGCCCTACCCAGTTCAGGAGAGTGTAATCAAAGTCAAAAGCACCGAGCGAACGCTCAGGCTAAAGCAATCGAGCGTAGAGTGAGGATCACGTAAGAAAGAGAGGGCAGTGAGTACTCCTACTGGACAGATTCATGACTAGTATAAATATATCTACTATAATATAAGCACATCTTTTCTTTTCTTATTAAAATACACTTGCCACTTTTATGGCAAGTGGTTTTTAATATATACTTGTTCTAAAGTACTGTTATCTGTTTGTTGTTTACCATATGTATCTATTATTACACTATGTTTATTGTTTGTATTATATTTGTATTATTTTATTGTTTTATTCTATGTCTATGTTTATTGTTTTGCACCTTTCAGTCAAAATCCTGTGTGCAAAGTACTTGACCAATACATTATTCTGATTCTAATTCTAATTCTGATTCTAATTCTGATTCTGATTCTAATTCTGATTCTAATTCTGATACTGATTCTGATTTTAATTCTAATACTGATACTAATTCTGATTCTGATTCTGATTCTAATTCTGATACTGATTCTGATTGAGGATGGGGATGTGTTACAGGAATTTACAAGGTTATGTCGGGGTCTTCTTTTTGAGAACAATGTACATGTACGACTTTATTTAATGGTATTTGTTTCCCAGAATTTTTGTAATTTAGTATAAAATATTAAAGTACTGAGTTTTTTGGGAGAAGAACTCCCTACCATGTGGATTTGCATGCATGTTGGCAAAAGACCAAAAGAAAAAAATTGACCAAAAGGACCCAACTTTATTTATTAGGTTAATTAGACCAGTATATGCCTTAATAACATAAAAAGGCATTTTATATAAGGGTATCCTTATAAGTACAATGTATATAAGTAATGTGGTTTGTGTAATTGCAAAACAATATGTATTTATTACAGTATCACATAATTATTATTATTTCAAAGGGTAGAATCATTCAGATGGAGCATTGTGTCTTGTCAATGGGTTCAGCTGCATGACACTTGATTTCTAGCTCCCTCTGTACGTACTGTAGGAGAAACGACTCAGGAGCAGTGGGATATGGTACTTTTGGCCTGGGTCATTTATAGTGAAGACAATCTGCAACAAAACACCAACATGAAAGAGATCAACAATTACAAGTAAGACATGATTGTTAGCGGCATGATATGCCTATGCCAAGTTAAATGAGGGTACAAATTCATGAATCTAGTTACAAAAATAGAGTAAGGTGAAGCCATAAGCAAGTAAAGCAGCATTATAAAGATCATGTTGGCACATAACACTTCATGCCTTTCCTCACCTCAACATACGGGTAGAAGCCGGTCTCGCCCATATTCTCCCAGTACTGAGCAGTCTCAAAATGCAATCTATACACCCCGGAAGTAAACGTTTGCGTTGTGATGAGTCCTGGGCAACGTCCATCAGCATTAGTGATCCTTTTGAGACAAAATATGATTAAAGACCTATAAATACAAATCTACAATAGCTAGTGGCCTGTGACCATATTTTGGGACTATGTGAGAGGTGTTTTGCTTATGACTGTTTTCCTCAGGTTTTTACCCAGTGGTTATCAAACTCCAGGCACTAGAGGAGGGGTCTTGTCGATAGAGACTGAGAGCTATGTCCGCACCAGGGACCCCCATTGCAGTGTTCAGCACATGGGTGGTCAAGGGGCTAGCAGGGCCTGTCATTGCTGTGAACTACAGAACAAGAGCTTTAGACTTTTAATCGATGTGCTTAAATCTGAAGAAATCACATTAGAGTACAACATTTAAAATTACACTGTTTTGACAACTGGCAAACACATATTCATACGGGACTAGTTTTCTTTAAGTGGCATTGGTTTTGAATTTCTTTGTTAATTTGTTCCAAATTTACAAGATCACAACGCTTTAATCTTACATTTATATAGCCCAGCTTTTTCAAAGTTGTCAGACAATGTCAAAAACTAAGTTGAAATTTGACATCCAAGTTTTTCTGACACATGGATTTGAATTATGTGCTTTCTTCCAGCCAGGGAACCTTCATGCATTTAAGCAATATGTGGGATTTAATTGGGAATGCAGAGTGAACATTCTGCTTTAGAACACCACTGATAATAATGCTGATTTCTTTTTTTTAATGCAGATTTATAGTTTGTCTTTCACCTATTTAAAATACTGAAAATACAAGTAGCAAATTGTACATGTAAGTTATGAGTTGCTATGTATAAAGGGTAATTGAATAACAGGACATGTAATTCCCTAAACTAGATAGTTGTTTAAACTAATTATAACACCTGAATGAAACCTTTGATATAATATGTATATTTTAAATTTGATTCTTTTAAATCAAATGTTTTTGGGGGTAAAATGTATATTTCAATGACTGAGTATTGACTGCTCCTGTTGTAGCGTCTCTCACTTCTCATACAATATATCCTCAGTCATGTTGTTGCTATAAATTACAATATACGGTCCATACAACTTTATGAATATAATTGTCTATTCTATTGAAGGAGATATTCTATTGTATTATATATCTATTAAAAGTGTTGTGCTTACCTTATTTCCAGGCAAAATATGACCCTTGAGTTGCTGCAGCCTGTACGCACTCATGTGTGCTGATGAATAAACTGGGTTAGTGGGTTTAACGAAAGAATATATAATTTCATGGTTTATTAAACACCATCAGTTGTTTGTCACATTTTCTTCTTGCAATTCTGCACAATGACCTATTCCGCATGACATTCAGTGCTCAAGTGCTTATCTTTCTGTCAACAGAAGACTGGTTGTGCAAGAGCTCCTTTTGTCACACTTTGAACTTTGTGGAAATGGATGAAAGGGCACTTCTCGGAGGCCGAGGCACATGCAGACGAGGTCATAATAATTTAGGTAAAAGGAATGATTTATTTCCTTTATTTCCTAAATTATGTGATTTATTCTTGGAAAGTACTGCAGTAATTTCCTTTAACTCTCATGTATACATTGATCCCAAGAGAACAATGTTTTTTCAGTACAAACTTTGAGCATTTCAGAAAAGTATCTGACATTTAAGCCATGATGAATATTATGCTAAAATGCAACTATATTTATTAGTTTTTCTGGGAAACATCTGTCAAAAAAGTCTGTGACATGAACTGTGGTACACATTCTACACTGAAGGTCCATTTACTAAGCTATAGCCAGAGCTTTCTACGATAACTGTTTGACTTTATCAGCAAATGGAACTTCAGTTTAGGACAGTGTGCCATCAGTAATTTAAAGAAACATTAACATTAATTATTACAACTACATTTCCTGATTTGACAGTTTCTAGTAAGCTAGCATGTCCTATTTCTATTTCCAGTTTGAATTCAATATTAACTGAGTAACCACACCATTTGACCACATGAACATCTTAAACTGTGAACTCTTTTTCGCACAATTTTTACATGTTTTTTTTTTTACACCAAAATATTTTTAAAGGGTCACATAAACCACGATTATTTTCTCCCTGTGGCCCTAGTATATCAGTCATTAACGCCGTCTTTAGCTAAAATGGCTTTTCAGAGACACGCCTAGTGGTGAAGATACTTTCTTGAACACGTTTTACACCTGCTTTATCTTCACCACTAGCCGTGTCTCTGAAAAAACAATTTTCAAAATATTGTAGAACACTCCTTCCAAACTTGCTTAAAATAACTGTGCGCAGAAAATGTACTGTACCTCTTGATCTGTTTGGACCTGGCTTCCATGTTGTTCTGACTGGAGTTTGAAACTCAAACAACTTTTAGAAACTGCTGCAGTTTGAGTCTGCGCAGTGTTGGTGGTTTAATCAGGTACATGGCTCTCAAAACAGCACACACATATGGATGAGAATGTACAATTCTGACTGAGTGTCCGGTGGACCTATAGTTCAAACCATCCGTGCACCGAGAATTACAGATGTTGTGGGTTCAGAGAGACCTGCGATCTAGCTCTCTGACTTCCAGCAAGCACAAGGATGTTTACAATTATCAGCTTTCCTCTGTTTGATATGGAGTATATTATTATATAATGTATACATTTCGGATTATTTCTACACTGTAAGTGGTAACGTTTTGAAGCAGTACTTTCAACATTTTATGATTTCTGATACGTATATTATTTCCAGTAGCTGTTTCTCTTTCTCCATCCATGTCTGTCTTGGTCTCTCAGAAAAAAAATACACACTCCCATGTACTGTATTTATACTCAATATGAAAATACCTTTACTACTGTGACAATGAGTATTTCCACTTCGCTAATCTGAATAATGCAAACAAATAAATGTAACACCATAGCAATAACATTATTGTTTTCTTTTAAAAAAAACACATGAGAAGTCCTAAAGCAAGATTAAAATCAGACAGTTCAACAATTACAGTAAAGTTTACAATATTACACACTGACCGGGGCCTCTGCATATCTTAAAAGTGCCAAATCCATGTTGGAAGAGAGGAGTAACATTTCTCTAACACATTTAAAGTAGAGAAAATACATTTGTTTGAGAGAGTATAACTGATACTGATACTTACAAGCAGAAACCTGTTTCTCCTGAATGACCAGCGTTAGTATTCAATCTCTCACTAGCTGAATTCCTATATCTTAGAATACAATATGTCAAAATACTTTGAGATCCACCAAAGAGATTTCCATTTTACAGAACATGCACACACTATTCCAGTTATACCATCATTCAGAAAGTTATAATATTTAATTACGGTGTTAACGTGGTTTATAACTGCCCACGCGTCATTAATATTCCTGGTTCTATACTTTTTCTACGTTATTTATTTCAAGATACAATCATTTTGTTCTTGCAGAAATTGGTGAAACAGCAGAAACATTGCATCACCTCTAGCAACATAAATTATTGATTTAAAATATTACTATATGTACAGTCTGATGCTGGCTTGTGCTGCCTGTTTCAGAAAAAGGCTATACATGTGGCCGACAAGATAAATTGGTAAGCTAATTACACAAGGTTTTAAATCAGAAATCCCTTTGTCTCATTTGGATTCATTATGCAGTATTTGGATTAAGACTGGAATATTATCGTTTTTGCCAACCTTCTTTTACAATTAAATAGGAACATCTCCTTATAAGCGGGATACTACCAAGTTAAATTTAACTACCGTTCTTCCAGTTGTCCTTTATAATTACACTCTCACTCTTTCAGGTCAACCTACCAAATTATTTTTAATCAGATGTGCATGTCCTTGGTTTGTATAAGTCACCTGTGTCAGTGTTGTAGTTTGACTTAAAAGTATGGTCACAGAAACCAGGCTATTGTGATACAATGACATACATGTATTGTGTTATCTGATAATTTAAGCTTGGCGGATTTTGTTCTCTTCCTCCATGTTTGGCACTTAATCCATTTTAGTCTTCTACGTCTTCTCATGTTGCTTCCTCATTCATATTTCCTCCTCTAGGTCAAAGCTGTGGTTGCTCATCTGTAACAGACAGACAAATATGTTTTCATGGCGACAAGACATTTCTCTAAACTGCAAGCTCACAATTACTCAAGTGAAATTAAATGACTACACACCAGTGGAAGAACAATCCACTCAGCACTTTTATTATTATTATTACTTTTTGTTAAATTTCAATGCGAAACTGAGTTTTCCTGTGTCTTATTGCTCTAAATTATATTTCTTTGCATCTACAAAATGACAGACATACGGCTTCAGACAAATCAACAAAATGGTGGTACCATTTAAACCTTTGTCATGAATCTCAATAATACCAGAAATTAGCATCAACTAGTTGTAAGGACAACAAAACCAAAAGGGATGGCCCACGCTGATACACTTTTCAGTCATTCAAAACAAGTGCACACAGACTTCAGGTGCATTTACCGTGTGGTGGTCATCATTGGGCTCCCTTGGGTCAGGTTTCTCTCGGTGGATTCGATGGCGGGAGCTGGGTGGAGAGAGGGAGGAGAGGGAGTGCTCGGGGCTGCTGGCAGACAGAGCGTACAGTGAGCCAGCTGGACTGTCCTCTCTCAAGGGAGACCCTACAGCACAGGAACAAACAGATGCATGCATGGAGTTTAGGTGAGGAGCTTAGGTCCTGTTTCCTTTGGAGAACAAAAAACCTGTTTTCTGTGGTTCAAAGACAAAAAACATCTATGCACATCCCACTGACTTTGTACTTGATGACAGGCAGGAAACAAGAGTGGGAGTGACAGGATGAAGGACAGAGATGAGGAGATCACGAGGGGGAAGCAAGAGACAGCAGAACTACATAGTGAGAGGCAGGGGAGTCAAGTAGAGCCTGTGATAAATATGAATAATAGAGCTATCCATCGGCTAAGGTCAGTCAAAGAAGGTATAACAAACACATACACTGTGCTGAACGTGATCTCTTACAATTGCAGTAGCCAAGACACATTTTCTTTTTCATACACAGTCTATTTGTATATTCAGCCTGATCGTGACTTGCCGGCAGGGGTGGACTCCCTTGATGCCACTATGTTCAAAATAACGCCGCAAAAGTGTCCTCTTAATTGCCACTGTCATAGATAAAACATGATAAAGTGCACTCTTGAATGCCCCTAGATATACAAAGATAAATTGCCCTCTAGGATGCCCCTCCAGTGGAGAAGACATGATAACGTGCCATCTGGGTGCCCTTAAAATAGAGAAGACGTGATGCTGTGCCATATAAGTTACCCTACATGCTAGAAAACTTTTTCCAGCCCTTGCTTCACAGACAGCCTAAGTCCTCACCTCACCACACACACACACACACACAAACACGCACACAAGCAATGCCGGCGATCAGATGAGCAAATCGGTGTATCCAAGTTACTTTCAGAAAATGGCAGAGGGGTGCCAGTGAACCCACTTTAACCAACGGTACCAAAATAAAGTCCTGCACAGACAGTGAGATCCCCAAAGAAAGCAGAGGGTTTGCAGCAACAATGCCGACACCTGCGAACCCAGTGAGGTGCCAGTGGCACCAAGAGAAAGGCCAGCACTGAAAGTGCGCTAATTAGTAAGAAAAGGAGAGGTGGCTACACTGAATCCAACATTGGTGAACCCACTAGGTGTGGTGGACGGATGGGAGCAGGTCCACAGACGTAAACTGATCGTGTGAAATAAAATTAGATATCTACCAGATTAGCAAATCTACCACTCCTGGCTATCGCTCGGCCCAAGAATAGTCTAGCATATAACTCTAAAACTTTTTTTTACACTTTTTGTACAGATTAAAATCAATGAGACACCCAAAAAACACCAACAATGGTGGTAACTTCATATTTACAATATAGACATCAGAGTGGTATCAATCTTTGCCTCTAACTCTCATCAGAAAATCAAATTATTGTATTTCCTAAAATGTGAAAATAGTTGTGTGTGATTTAAAGCAAACTGCAAACAAATGTTTGGGGGATTTACACATGCAAAATATTGTCGGCTATAATGCTGAAGAACAGTCTATCCCTCGAGTTAACAACCTTTGGTTTCAACCATATTGTCCAGATTTAGTTTAAACATAGAGAGGTTGAGGAAATATGTTCCTCACAGATATTGTGAAACATGAATCTCTGTTTGTGTTTGTGTATGTAGCCAGATTTGAGGACAAGTACCTGCAGTTTAAAAAGCTCGGAGAAAGAGGATTTGGATCAGTGTACGCTGGGAAAAGAAAAACTGTTAATTTACCCGTAAATGTTATGTATGTATTCTCACATCACACATAAAGACAGTGATCGCTGCCTGCACTAACCAACATACTGGTGTTACCCAAAGTTGGTGTGAAGATTCGAACAATGTGAGTAATTTGATTGGATGTCTCAGCATCAACTGTTCAAACCATTGTTGACCTTTTTTCCATTTCTAGTTACTTTTTTGTTGATGAGGAAAACACAACCACATTCATTAAAACACTCATTTTGTTCTGTATATTGTTTCCTCCAGGTCTTAAATGGGAGGACACAAATGCGCTCCATTGAGGCGCTCCTCATGTTGAGAGCAGGAGGTTGACCGGCGTCTGTGTTATTAATAGACTGGATCTGGACCATGCAGAAAGTCCTCCTGGTCACAGAGAGACCAGTGACCTGTGTGGACCTGTATACCTGGATAACAACAACGGTCCACAGACCAGGCCAAGGTACTGAAGCTGGGTGAAACATGTCTCAGACTCCGAACATCATAAAGTAGCTGATTTTTTAAAATGTATTTCACTAATATACTTATGATCATAACATACACAGAAATGGGAAGAAATGTGGCTACCTTGTGGTGAAAGAGAGCTAAAAACATATGTAGGAACACTAAAAATCACACCCTGTGCAATTGTATTGTTGAATAGAAAAAGTTTTGGAAATTGAGAAAACAGAGAAATGGTTACACTTTCTAACCAATTAGTTAACTGTAGCGATCCTTCTTAAAAGCCCATTAACATTCAGCTGAAGAGTGGATTGATTTAATGCTACAATATTGCCATTATAAATAATGTAAAACAACATGAAACAATTGTGTCAATAATGAAGATGACCAGATTGATCTCAGTCCTATTTAGATTTTTGTTTTTCAAGGAATATCTTTGCTTTGTTATGTTTTTTTTTAATTGTTATGGATGTTCATGGCAGACGCAGGGTTTGAGAAATATGAATGTCCGAAAACTGAGCTCTTACGGAGCTTTGGAGTCATGAGAATCTGGTTAGACGTTGCAATAAATGATACACATAATAATCTGAAAATACAGAGTTTGGATTTGAATTATTGGTTTTGCAATAATATATTCATACAATAATACTATACTATTACAGTGTTATTATGCTAGGTGTTTGTGTTGTTAAATTGAGTCTATAGGTTCCACTGTATAAACCAAAAAACATCTATATTTCTGTGATAGTGACATAGTTTGGATCAGGTGAACCTTTTTGTGTTATTCGTGAACAACACAGGGAAATAATGCTAATTATATACTGGGCACAATGCCCAGTACTGCTCTTCCTCTCTAATTTTTTCCATCCCCTTTTCTATTTCTATTTTATTTGTGTCTCCTCATCTTGTCACGTATCTCTTCCTTTACTAAAGCGGAGCTTTGATTGACAGTCGTTTCCCATTTGTCTGTAAACACATATAGGCTGTATAGTGGTGAAAATGAAAGTGAAACTACCTAGCAGGCATCACTTACACTATTGCAACCACATAGGTGCTATTGGTCTGTGAATGAATGCCATTTAACTACTAGTAAAAATATCTGGTTACCTAAATCCATCTTTCTATGGATTCAGCTGCCTGTCCGGTTTTAGATTAAAGGTTAAAGATAGTTTTTTAACAAGGACATGTGAGTGTGGCAGCTACTAAAGGATAGTGGTTTGCACTATGTTTGACTTTATGATGAGTTTTATTAAGATTCCAGTAGAACCAATTTCTTTAGGAAGGATAATAAAGCCTTGTCCTGTTCCTTCTCTGAGCCGTAGCTGTTGTTGGCAGACGCAGTAGCAGTCTTGTGTTCAAATGTCCACAGGAGGGCAGCAGCAGCTCTTCCCTCCATGCACAATGATTTGCTTTTCTTGATATTTGTCTGTTTTCTGAAGCTTTATCAGTCAGTTCCTTCAATCACACTATTTGTTCAGCATGTTCAATAATTTGCTCACAGCCATAAATCCAGACAACACACTCCAGTATAGAAATCGGCCTTGCTTCAACTTTTATTTATTTTTTTTATAAATAATTGATTTGTCAGGTAAAATAGGAGTGGCTCTGCAGTACATGCCCATTTCCCAGTTTCCCCTGGGAAAACCGATCCTGAATCATTTTGATTGGGGTTGTGTCTGGTGGAGCTAATCAAGCAGAAATCTGGTGGCATATTGCCAGAGTCCACCTAAAATGTTTTTGATGTGCAAATGATTATCTATCAGTTGATCTCGCACCTCCCTGCCTCCACTGTCCACAGTGTGAATGAATGTCTCACCTTTGTGGTCATTCCTCTGTGTGTCCATTTTGTCAAGACTGTCGAGCAGTCCATCGATCTGTGTCTTTATCAGAGTCAGCTCCTTTTTAATCACCTGCAACTCCTCCATTCCCACTGCAGGGATGAAGACAGTAAGAATGTAAAGGACAGGAGAAAGTTATTACACAACCTGAAAATATCTTTAGGGATTAGTTAGACATATTGGTAAATGCACGTATTTGAAGATGGATACCAGACAAGTATCAACCATCTTATCTAACTGTCTGCAAGAAAGCAAATAAGCAAATTCCTCAAAATATCTAACCATAACTGCTAGATAACAACTAAAATGTGACAATGAACGAAGAAAAGTGCATGCAAAGTAAACCAATTTCGGTATCTGACATCAAAAAAGTGTATGTTGGCATTTAACTTTGATCAGCATGTGCAGAATTGATTTTAGTTTCGGATTCGCAGGATTGAGTCATGCAGCCGTGGTTTTGAATACAGCTAATTTTCCCCACTTCATCGTTTCTCTCTTCAAAGAAGCGTCACAGAAAAAAGGGTTAAAAAAATGTTTGAACTTTAATACCTAGAGATTGTGCGTTGTGACTTCAGTAAACACAGCATATTTTGTCTGTGGTGGCGTTGTACTGAAAGGATGAGAGGCAAAAGATCTAATGAGGTTTATACTCATCATTTCATTTTTCATGTAAAGAGGCATTCCCCTTCCCAGCGTTTTAGTCAAACACTGTAAATCTGCATCATCTAATGCAATCTTTTTTTGACTTCAGTCCATTCATGTTACTCACACTTGGCTGTAGATGAACTAGTGGAGTGGGCTCTGGAGCTTTTGGAGTGGGTTCTGTCTCGAATGCGTCTGTTCCCAGAGGAGGAAGAACGGGATTGCTTGGCCAGACTAGGTCCCAGTGGCAGAGGAGACAGGGAGGCCGGCACACGCTGGTAGTCATACACCCTAAAAGTTCAGTAGATACAATTTTAAAACAACTTGTCTTTAGCTATGTGCATGCAGCCATTTTGCTGAATTAGTGGGAAGGTGTGCTGTGATTTAATGAAATCTAGGTTTTTGTTTAAGATCAGCGAGAAAGAGAGCCTGCTCACAAGCATAAAATGGCAAACTGTATTTTACTCAGACATGGCTGCTTGTGTTTAGGCATCACCTAAATATGGGAACTTTGGCTCTACTTAAATTAAAAAGAAAGAGTATTTTAGAAAAACATGTTTATGTTCCCTTAAAATATTTATCAAAACTTAACAGGCATTGTATTGGCACTAATGTTGAAATAATTCAAGACCAGCCCAAAATCACACATGAGGGGGATACAAGCTGGAAAAAGAGATATGAAAGGAAATATGTGGCACTTATGAAAACCACCTGTTCAAGCAATATGGATATGTATATTCTTTTGTCTTTTACTTTCTACCTGTTTTCTGTCCCCGTGTGGACAGCTCCATGGCTCTAACTGTCACTGAATGCAATTGGTTCTGTCAGGGCCAATCAATAGCTTGCTGCCAGGCTAGTAGTGCTGGTGACATGAGGAGTATCACAGTCACACTCTATAACGCTTACAGAAATCACACTGTGTGTTGTTTGTGCATGTGTGCTTGTGTATGTTTCAGTAGAAATAGAGGTGATGTTGTGACTGAAGCAGAAAATGATTTGACCGAAACACTCATGCACACAACAACCACATTGCTGCAGGCTGAACACCAACCAACCTATCAGGAATGAGCAAAGGAAGCGTGAGAAGGCCAATCAAGTCTATAGATGATTATGTTGCTGTTATGTTGTAGCAATGAGAGAGAGAGTTGGCTCAAAGAACAATTAAAAAGGATAGCCAGGGTGTTTACTGTGTTCACCAAACTAAAGAAAAAAACTTTTAAAAACCATACTAAACTAGTACCACATAATTAAATGTAATGCCTTTTTTCATGGTCATACCGCCGGTCAAATGATGATGTGGGACAATTAGGCCTACAATTATCTATTAAACAGGAATTCATTGACATTTATATCATTATTTTCAGGACTTCTCAGTAGTTATAATATTCAATTAGCATGGCTTGGGTCAAGATAAGTGGCAGAATATTGATGAATGCATAAACCAATTAAAAAACTATTAATTAAGATTCTTTTTTGCTAAAATTGACACTTGCCCATTATGAGATGATGAGCTTCCCAGATACTGTAGTGAACAGTAGTGACAGTGTTTGCTTTAGGTCTGATGGTGTTAGCTGAAACGGCACAAAACTTTATTGAACAGACTCCTGCACGCACAGTGTATAACGTCTCCTGACAGCCCACAACCACACAAAAAAAGTTATGACTAATGTTAGTGTCTAGGGCAGGAAAAAAATAAAATTGTCAAGACCGTAGAAAATTAAATCCCCGACTTTCTTTCCTGATAGATCTGAACCGAGTGATTTTCAGACCTGCAGGTAGCAAAACCGTGATAATTCTGATCAACTCAATCTTGATTCTATACCAATACTGATTGAGCTGATAGCCAGTTAGCCCGACCCCCTGAAAAGTTTTCTCTATTTTTCTCTTTCACCTGTTATATTCTCCAAAGCCTCTCTACTTGATACTGAGATTTCTATGTTCTTCTCACATCCACAGTATGCAAACAGACTCACACGCATCAAAATGTCACGTATGGATAAAGTGTATTAGGCCACCATAAGTGTGTGAGATTAGAGGCTTTGAGCATTGTCCGTGCTGAGAGACACAAAGACCAAAGACTTATGGGAGTTTAAAGTCCTTTAAAGCAGTTTGCAGGAGCAGATAGACAATGTGTTGTTACACCGGCTTTGAAGTGTCATCTCAGAGAATGGAAGCTTAGACAATGACAGTCTGTGGACGAGTGAGGATTATAGAAAGGTGTGTAAGTGTGAGAGAGAGAGAGAGAGAGAGAGAGAGAGAGAGAGAGAGAGAGAGAGAGAGAGAGAGAGAGAGAGGTGTTTGTCTCTATGGATTAGACCCTACAAGGAAAGCAGCTTTGTCAGCTGAAGCTGTTATCTGTGTGTTGAAAGACACTTTTCTATCGTGTTCGCACAAGAGGACAGTGGACAAAAAAAAGTAATTTCGCTCTTTCCCACATAATGATGTTCTACAAAACAAACAAACACAGACTCAAAACACACACACACACACACACACACACGCACGCACACACACACACACACACACACACACACACACACACACACACACACACACACACACACACACACACACACACACACACACGCAGAGGCATACACATGTGCACACATAAGTATAAACAAATACGCTTCCACACACAGCTGTCAATAGTGCTATACTCAACAGCATGGTGAATAATAATGCACTCTGTTTAAAACAAATTGAAAATCAGTTGTGAGTGTTCGCCCTGAGCATAGACGGCAAAATGCAGAGCAGGGCAAAACAAATGCAAAAAACAAAAACAAAGAAAAGATGACAGTTAATACTCGGAGGAACAGAGCATCGATATGTGTGAGAAAGGCTCTGGAATGAGGTGTGTATTCTGTGTGTGTGTGTGTGTGTGTATATATTATGTGACTGCCGGCTTTTATTCAGATGTGCTGAGTAGAGTGTTTATGATTGAGGCCTGGGGGTGTAGGAAGGCCCCTGCACCATTTCAGTGGTGGACCAATAATACAGAGTTACTCATAATACAGAGTGTAGCTCAGCAACCAATGCAATTAACTGCACACTGCACAAGAGTGTGTTCTGCAGTAAAATAAAAAGGTAAACGCACACTGCAAACTAACACACGTCCCAAACAATATGCTCAGTTTGAGTGTTTTTATTGAGTGGTTGTTGTCAATCTGTTCTGGCAGCTGGTGGGAACTGCAAATGTACTTTAACGGAATCTTAAGTGACCTGTTCATGTTTGGCAGTGATTTTCAATTATGTTTTTGTCTCAATAATTCACAGACTATAAGTTTTTGTAATAATATAGTGAATCAAAAGTGAAGGAGTTTAGCTTTCTTAGTCTTCCGATGAAGATTTTATTTTGGTTCCAGACTACTTCTTTCTTATGCCGTCAATTTGGTTTAAAGTGTATGAAATAAAAGCAGTTTTTCACTACACAGGGACACAGGTAAATGGTAAAAAAAAAAAATCGGGATGTACCAATAATGTTTCAACTTGAAGATTTTGCAATATAATAGTCATTAGCTTTCACTTTTATGAGGAACACTGATGTGAAATGAACAAAGAGATCATAAGATCATTTATATTGATAGAAGATACTAGTAACCGCTATGCCAATATACTATGTAAGCTACAAGAGCTGTCACAATATCAGATTTTCACAACACAATGATAATGACCAAAATAATTCACGATAATAATTTTATCGCAATATATATATAGATAAAGAAAAAAGAAAAAAAGAATAATGTCATCAAATTCATTGTCAACTTTGCTTACTGTTAGTTGTGTTTCTTTTTTGGCAAGTGAATTACAAATGTAAGGAGGTGGAAGTAGAGTGAGTCTTTCATCATAACTGTACCATCATATGTGTGTTATTAATAAGAATTAAATATCGGTATAATGTGATTTAGAGCTATGTGCTGCTATACACTCTGAATGTATTGCCTTTAAAGTTCAAGGCAACATCTGTAACGTTACATGGATGCATCTTAAGCAAACGATATGACTAAGTTTGCTAAACACAGAGTAATTTGAGATTCAGCTCGAGTTACAAATCACAAAAATTACAAATCACAAATCCACAAGAAAGTGTGCACTTGCGTGTCTGTGTGTCACGAGTGAGCTCCTGGCTGTTGAGTAGTAACAGCCAACATGGTAAGCAAAGACAAGATGATGGACGGCTGTGTGGCTGACAGTGACGGGGAGTGGAGACTATTGGCGACAGCAAGGATGAAAAATCCACTTCAGCCTCTTCCTTTAGCCTCCTGTGACACGCAGACAAGCAATAAGGTGTGTGAGCTGCCATGCGTGGCTTTCTGACATTACCTGTCATTGTAGTCCTCGTGGTAGCTGTCATAGTCCAAGTCAAACTCAGATCTGCAGGTGGAGAAAGAGATGGTGGAGGTGGTTAGTAAAGTATTTGTCAAAAATACACCATGCGCTTTTACTGGGGCGATCACACACATTTCACTTAACAAACAGCAAGCTTCTTTGGTATATCAGTGTGTAAATGTACGTGAGCCTCAACAGATTTATACGGTACAATCACTTCATCTGGAAAGAATGCAGTGTTTGTGATCTCCAGCCAGCTAGAAAAAGACATTGGATTTGTTTTGCTGCAGCATCCAAGATAGAAAATCCATAGAAATGTCTGGTGTGCCAACTGTACCACCCACTGAACATCTCATCTGATGTGTGCGCTTGGTGAGGTGAGGCAAGCAGTGAGGCAGGTGAGTGATGTAACACGAGAGAAATGAAATGGGCTGGAAGCTGAGTGTACCTGCATAACAGACCAGAGGAAGTGGAGGACAGAAAAGTGACACTAAGCCAGAGCGAGATCACATTCTGGTGTGTCAGACCTCAGCATTCCTCCCTAATCCGCACACACAGTCCCTAATAATCCCTCCATGTTTTCTCCCTCCCTCTGTCTCTCTGACTGACTCACCCCCTCAATCTGTCTTTGCCATTCTTTCATTTCATACTTTCTCTTTGTTTGAACTGCATGATCTCACTCTTTCCATTTATCTTTAATTTATTCTTGCACTTCAATTTAAGAGCTTGCCAGATAAATCATTATGTACATTGTAAAAACAAGATTTATGTATACCGTTATTGCATTTAAGATTATTCAATCAGTACATCAAAACTGACTTAAACTCAGGCAGCAATCTTCTCACTTAATTTATTACCTCCGTAAAAACTGTAAACATGAGTTTATGGTCTCAATTGCTAGTTTCAAGTCATCTTCAATACAGTATGATGTTACTTTAGTAGATTATGGTCCAATTTAGAGTAAAATACATAGCAAGTGTGCTTTAGTGCGTGGCTATCTTGTGATTGACAGGTCGCTACCACAATGTTGGTCTGGGAGTTGTCCGTGTTTTTGTTTTACAACTTTAACCCTTTTACAGTCAATTTAATGCAACTTATTTTGTATAGCCCAAAATCAAAAATTTGCCTCAGAGGGCTTTACAATCTAGACACAAATACACATCCTCTGTCCCAGGACCTCACATTAGCACAGAAAAACTCTCCCCAAAAAAACCTTTAACGGAGGGGAAAAGGGAAGAAACCTTTGTATGTAATGTAATGTATGTAATTTGCACCAAGAGATCTCTGCCATATTTTAGAGTGACTTGTTACCATATATTCACAGCCAAGTGACAGCCCATGTTTAGATAATATATTGGTAAAAAATATTTTGGGAAAATAACAAACCCAAGGTCCTTGCCATCTGTTTATCTGTCACTCAGGGAGGCAGTGATTCTCCTGGTTGTCGTCATGCTGCTCATCTCAAAGAAGAGAGAGTGTATGTCAGGATAAACAGCAGGGGACTAAACCAAATACTTCTCCACATTCAGAATTACACCCAGATCTCCAGATCTAAAGTGAAGACTTATTTTGGAGTGAACCAATATCTCGTCTCCTCAGTGTTGTTCTCATGGGCTCTATTCTGTCTCATACCAGCTGGTTTTCAGAGCTCAGGAGGGAGGAAACCACAAAATAATTCAGTGATCATGTCTGAGCTTCACACTCACCAAAAATACAAAACACAATTTTAAATCTAATTTAAAGACTGCCCTCTGGTATTCTATTTTTAAATAGAGGAAGGCTACATATTTTATTAGCTCATTGTGGGTCTTGATTCTTTTGCATTTTGGGACACAAAAGTAAAAAGTACACACAGAAAGGCAGAAGGACAAGAAAACAAGAACTCCATGGTCCTCTGCTGAGCTGAGCATTCTGCTCTTCAAGTGAATTCAGCCAGAAGAGAGAAAGAAAATAACTGCTATTCACCGAAGTCCTCACTGAAGGGGAAACATGCTTCTGCTCTTTCTCTGCTTGTTTTTCTTGCATTGACATTCACTGGTTTACCTTCGTCATTGTACATTGTGTCAGCGTGTTTAGGGCACTGCGTTGGACAGGGTGATTATCAATTGTTCTATCTTTAAAAAAATATACTTTAGCTTTCTTTTTTTTAATTTGCATTTGTCTTGTCCTGTCTGTTGTTATTACATGCATTCGACTGCATATATTTATAAAATATTTCTTCATATCTAAATTCTACTTGTTGTTATGGTTGGTCACTATTACTTTATCATAAACACTTGAAATGTAGTAAATAACAATGAATAACAATATATTACTATATATACACACATATGTATTATTTAATCCTATATTTAACCAGAAAGGCCCCATTGAGATACAATATCTCTTCTGCAAAAAGAGAAAAAAGTTTCATAAACAAAAACAGACACTGAAGGTATGGCAATGAAAATGAACTCCACAATGTTCTCTTAAACATGAGTGAATAATAAATAATACAATATGCACATTTAAACAGTAGAGATCATACACATCATGTTTTTTTATTATTTAACCACTGAATTTTGAAGAATAAAAATTCTTTCTTCATTTAGTTGACCAGTATTTTCATATTGTTTAGTGAAGCTAAATCTGTGACAGGTTAGCACAAACCAATTTGACTGTAATTACATTCAAAGTGAGCAGCCAAGTGACTGGGTCACTGTGTGTGTGTGTGTGTGTGTGTGTGTGTGTGTGTGTGTGTGTGTGTGTGTGTGTGTGTGTGTGTGTGTGTGTGTGTGTGTGTGTGTGTGTGAGAGAGAGAGAGAGTGTGAGTGTGAGAGAGAGAGATAGAGACAGCAGGGTCACTTAAGGCTAATTAATTTCTTTTCATAATTTCTCAAGTGCCAAAGCAATCCATTAGACACGGCTGGCTATAAATCATCTCAGCCTCGGTGTGTGTGTGTGTGTGTGTGTGTGTGTGTGTGTGTGCGCGTGTGTGTGTATGTGTGTATGTGTGTATGTGTGTGTGTGTGTGTGTGTGTGTGTGTGTGTGTGTGTGTGTGTGTGTGTGTGTGTGATGCATTATAAGATATTTAGTTCAATTGACTTAGAGCCTTGACAAAGTGACATTTTATGTGAGATTCTTGTTTTCTCAATTGTGGTACATCTTTGGTGATAGATATTCACTGTTGTAGTCTTTTCTCCTGCACTTCTTTTCCAATCAATTCACAACATTGTCAACATTTCATTGAGTAGTTATCGGAATGGAGCAAGTTGACACAATATATGCATGTTATGGTACAAATAATGGCAGAATTTCAGCTCGTCTGAAAGTAACCACATCTCCAGAGATGGAAAAAAAACATGCCACAAACATGATATAACTGATAATAAGGTTGTCTCAACACGATACTATTAATATGTCTGTAACATATACATGGAGCAGGTTTAAGTCACGGTATTCAACAGACAACAGAAACTGAGTATGGGCCGAACCTGAACAAGTCACTGAGTATATTTTACTTTAAAGTTAGCAACAATTCTGGTGAAGAGCCACACTGGCATTCATCTTTAAACTCCTTTTTATATTTGAACGTTTGTCAAGGAAAATGTTGAGTTTTGTTTTAATTTTTTTTTTTGGGGGGGGGTGAGGGGGGGGGCATTTCTGCTTTGTTTCATAGTGAGACGGGCAGAAAACACGCGAAAGAAACAGGGGATGGCCTGCAGCAATGGGCTCTGGGCCGGACTAGAACCTGTGCCGCTGCAGTAAGGACTCGCAATCTTCCCGGTTATCTATATGGGTGCCACAGTAAATGTTGACTTTTGAGTTAGAAACTGTGTCTTTTTTTTTTTTGCAGTAGCTAAGCGTTTCCTTTTTCACATAAAATATGTTCCTTTATGACTGTAAGCAATTAGGTGTGCATGGACACGTACACACACATAAAATGGTACAACAATTTGATATCATTGATTGTGTATAGTACAAAGATTTGTAAAGCACGTTTGTTGAAATTTAAGAAATGTATTCTAGTTACTTAATTTCCCTCTGTCCACCTCCTGAAAATGCGATGGTCATTGAGGACAGACATGAATAGGAATAGAAATAATCCCTTAATAGTCCCACAGAGGGGAAATGTATTCTCTGCATTTGACCCATCTTTAGTATTTTAGGGAGCAGTTGGCTGCCCCTAGTGAATCGCCCGGGGAGCAATTTAGGGTTCAGTGTCTTACTTAGTGACACTTCGACATGGAAACTATGGGGAGGCTGGGGATCGAACCGGCTACCTTGTGGTTGTAGAACAGCCCATGACTATGCTCCTTTGAGACTACAGATTTAAAACAGGACAGAAAGCAGGTTTAGTTAAAAAATAAGCATCACAGGATGAAATGGAATCGTCCGCAAACAGATGTACTTAACAATGCACAAAAGAGACAAAATGTGTTTTTTTATAAATAAGAAGCACAAACCTCAGAGTAAATATACTGCAATACACTGACTTAGATTTGATAACAGTTCTTAAACCATTTACCAACATCACTCCTGAAGATGACAGATTCTAATCATATTATTATCTATTAAAATATAGGCACCTTTTACCTCTCTTGTTGGAGCACTACAGGGGTTAAATGTGTAGGGAAGCCTCCCAGCATGCTCTGTAGAAAAGGATTAATGAAGCTGAGTCTCATGTTATGTGTGTGCCTCCATTTTAAATAGTGTTAATGTAATCCTCATTGTGTTCCATAATAATATAGCCATTGTTTTCACATCTCACCTGTTACACACTTAGTCATATATGAGCAAATGCAGTCAGATTATAGTGATGCTGTGTGACAGTTGGTGACATTCTCAAAGTGAATACAAAGGTGGGTTTATTGCTGAGCTTATGGTGTGCCTGTTGCTAACAATAAAGCTGCGGTTCAAATTGAAATCTACCGCTAAATTCTTCCAACTTGTGAACCCCAGCTCATCATATTACTGTATTACTAAAGGTGCAAAAAAAGGACAGTTGAAAAAACAATACCATGAAATGGAATGAGAAAGACCAGACCTCACCACGTTTCTTTCTCCTTTATTTCTCTGGTTAACTTCTGTCTGACTTTTTCACACAAATCAACACACTTGGTTCAGTCACGCTTAAGAAATAATTCTAGGATGAGCTATTCCCTCCTTTAAAGTGCAGACAAATGTATCCACTGCTTTTGTGTCTTCATGCTTAGATTACTGCAATTATTGATATACTTGCCTCAGCCAAGGAGTGTTTTCAACGCGCACGCACGCACGCACGCACGCACGCACGCACGCGCAAACACACACACACACACACACACACACACACACACACACACACACCTTTTACAACTCGTCCTGAGGGAGAATTAACATTTGACAAAGAGCATCTTTATTATTTCCTGAGATCCTACTTAAACATGTAGCGATTACACACTCTGCTGCTTTAATCAATGATGTGTGCAGGCCAGTAGCCTATCAATAAAACATTGCCATGTAATCTGCTCCTTGACATTCATTACTGCTTGGCCCACTGGTTCGCATCATTTGGATGTACTGTATGTATTGTGAAATGGTGATGTACAGATACAGGCCGGAGCATGGGAGGTACGAGAGTAATGACAACTCCAGGAGCTCATAAATTCATATCCTGCATGCATCAAGGTTAAATTATAGCCTGGGAGAAATGTATTCAGTCTGAGAAGTTGAGGGTTATTTTTCAGATTGCACTCATCTTTCCTCACTTTAGTTTAAGTAGCTCTGAATGGCTGACCGCCCTTTAGGTTTGATTGCCGCCACATCAGAAAGAGGAGCAGAAGAGAAGTGCATTGACGGAGAGGAGCTTGGGAGTGCTGGCTGCTGCATCAATAAGGCACTGAACAGGGACTAGGACTACAGCTGGAGCGTAACAGGCAGTGCCTATCAGACAAAAGACATGCATCAGGGAACAGAAGACTCAATAAAGAGTGTCCCAAAGGAGAATGATTTTTTCTTTCTTTGGCCCATTTGTCCATCACAATGCATCCCTTTTGTCCCCTCAGAGGTGAACTCATCAGTGGTAAACTAACACTCAAATGGCAGGAGGAGGCAGAGCCAACTTGCCAAAGCTCTCAAACAAGAGTGGATAAAGTGAAGAGGACAGGCAGGGTGATAAAGGGTGGAGTGGCGTGTTTGTTAAAGAGACAGGAGGATGGGGACAGAGAGAGGGATGAGTCAGATTCCCCTACAGCTGTCGGGGTGTGGACATTCCTGACTGATGCAGCCAGCTTGTAGGATCAGCCATGGCAGGGACAAAGTGGGGTGTAGCATGGTATGGTTACTGTTTGATTAGCCAAATAATGTCAGAGTTGGAAATAATGAGAGTCTCATGAATCAGCCTGGGTTTTTAGCATTATTACAACCAAACTGTGATGGACAACTGACTGTTTGACCAAACCGATTCATACGAGAAAGCGTTTTTAAATGTTTTTCCCATCAGGGTCGAAGACAGTGTCTTTACAGTCTGTAACCATTAAACCGTAATGCCACCATTTGCCGCTGGGCTTTGATCTCACAGCAACTGAAGAGGTTCCAAAGACTGAACAGAAGCTCTGCAACACTTAACACATAAAAGAAACATAACAGAAATAAGAAACACTGATGTTGCAGATACAGTATGGAGGCGAGGCGCTCACTATACTGACCCTGGACCGTCTAAACAAAAGATTAACATAATCTGTTTTCAAATCAGGCGGTTTTACAGGTGTTTATTGTGAAAGCACAACACACTTTTATATTAATTACTCGTTTAGCACTCCAGCTCGCAGGACAAGATATGAATAAATGAATAATACTGCACATGTTTTGTAGTCACAAAGAAAACACTTATAATATACTTATAATCCAGTCTGATCAGGTGCTACAATTGGCCTCAGATACAGGAATACAAAGCAAGTCTAATAATAATATCAAAGAGCCAAAAACTGCAACTTTAAATCACTAGAAGACATGCAGTATAATTTGTGTTTGTGTGTGTACTGCAGTGATTCCTGTACGAGTATATACAGTTTGTGGGTGTAGGTATGTCTGCGCACTATAAATATGTGCATATGTGGATAAGTGTGGGTTTAGCTCGATGTGCTACAGAAAAATGCACCCCTCAGTAGCGTCAACAATGTGGCCTAATCCTCCTGCAGGCAGAGGGTTTGGAGTGGGATAAGACCAATTCTTCTGCATGACTTGAGACCATCTGCACAAAACTCAACACGCAAACAATGCTACTTTATTTAATTTTTTTTACCAACTTTGAAAATGTTCTTCTGAATTAAAGCTTGCTGCTGTAGCTCATGAGGGAGTGAACGGTATTTGACATCTGCCTGTTGGTGATGCAGTGCATGTACTTCTTCGTATATGAATATGTGTGGATTCTCTCCAGGAGGGCCAACTGCTTTTGCTCGCTGTCATTCATCAAAAGCTCAAGCTCTTGCTGGGAGCAGTAATTGGAAATTTCCGAGTTCAGGTTATTTAGAGCTTATTAGCAGCATTACACAGCAGTAAGGTGACAAGTGACATCCAGGGCCACTCACAGAGAGACCCCTCCCCTCTACCCATTAACCCGTAAAGAGCTTGAGGAGAACATACACACTTCCTGGGTATATACAGGGGCAACTACCCCGTCAGAGCCGACTTAGAGCGCAAAGTTAAAAGGTTACTCAAGGCTGCCTGGAGTAGTTGATCCTTTCAGTCTTTTCAGCTCTGTCAAGCCCCTGCATCGTTTTGTATGCAGTTGTCCTGAAATTATCGAAGAATTAAAAGCTAAAAGTCACTTCAGCTCAACTGCATGAAGGGCAAAGCAGCATGGTTACACGGAGCACAAATTGACTTCTTTGCTCGCTACCAAAAGGAAAGGAAAGAAGACAAAATACCAAAGCTTTGTGTGTGTGTGTGTGTGTGTGTGTGTGTGTGTGTGTGTGTGTGTGTGTGTGTGTGTGTGTGTGTGTGTGTGTGTGTGTGTTTGAGCAGCTTTCTCTAGTTAGACTTTGTCATCCAGCCACAGAGCAAACAAATCCAGTTTTCTCCTTGGACAACAAGATCTGAACATTTAGCGGAAAGAATAAGCTGCCATTCAGAAAGGCACTCAGAAGAGCTTTCTGTGGTTTTAACTGTGATCGACATGACTGACATTTGTCGAGTCAACCTCAGACTGCAGTCTGCGAGCCTCTCTGGACAACACTTAAACCTCAGCTGACATTAGCTACGTTAAGTCAACAACATCCCTGTATGTCCTTCACTTTTGTCAAGATAGAGATTGAAAAAGGCAGAGAAATAAAATGTGAAGATACAGGGATGTGTAAGAGGGAGACAAATGTACGAATTGTACACGTTTGTACTTTGACAAAGACTAAGAAGTCTGGTACTGCAGATTGAGCCATCAGCTCAAGTTTAAGGAGATCCAATAGTCGAGCAGAACTGGACAGAAACAATGCAGCAGAACTAATAGATCCACGACTGATTAATGGCAATATAGGATTTGTATGCAACTCATGCATTAATGTGATTTAGCATTGCACTCCTATACCTTTATTGGTTCACAATGGATAGCCTAAAAACAACGCATTTTCTGTTTTTTTTTAAGCAAATATTTTGGCCTAGTACTGCAGGATAATCCGAGGTGTTACTCATAACTCATGGCTCAACAATGGCTCTGTTCAATTCAAGTGACTCAGTTTAGTCAATAGAGGGAGGTCCACGAAATGATAAAACACCAGGATGTGAGCGTGTTATTTGAAGGTCATTTGTCAGTAGGCATCACAGGGTAGACTAAAAGAGTGTACAGTAAAGCTGCAGAGAGGTGACTTTGAGGTGTGTGTGTGTGTGTGTGTGTGTGTGTGTGTGTGTGTGTGTGTGTGTGTGTGTGTGTGTGTGTGTGTGTGTGTGTGTGTGTGTGTGTGTGTGTGTCTCTCAGGGAGGCCAAAGGTATAAAAAAAGGTCTGGCTTGTTTTTGCTGTTGCATTCATTAACATAAATGTGGGCCTGTGCACGAGGCACTGTGACGGAAGAAGACATGGCAACATCAGGGTGTCAATGGGTGTTAATTGGGTGTTCAATGTTCAATGGGTGTTAATTATCTGTTAATTATCTGTCTTAAAATTTGTCTTTGTATCGTAGCAGGTGATTCTGCAGAGTTGCTGGTTTCCCTGTCCTATGAGATGTTTTTTTTTGTTGCCAAACATCCTGCCAGAATCCATTTATATTACATGCTCTAACTGCTTATCAATGCAAGTTCCCAAAGAGTCATTATTTGATTTTGTGAGCGCATGCATACATGTATGTTCCCTGAGGGTCACTGGGGTCACGGCTATTCTGTTGTACCTCTTGGGACATGCAACCACTTGTACTTACACACTCACACTTTTTTGTATATACTCACACTCTCTGCTAACCCCCATTACCCCACTGTGCTGACAGGGAGCTTTTACAGTCATGGACAAGAAAAGGCTCTCCTGCTGCCTCCCAATCGCTGACAAAGATAGCCCTCCCCGCCTCATTCCTTTTCACCCATTAAGCAATATAAGCAGTTGCTTAGGGCCCTCATTTTTTGTAATGAACACAAGACAAAGTAATACAAATAAAACTGACATTTCATGCCATTTTTGCCAAAAAATTATGAAAAACAGTACACTCAGAGATGCGCAAAATGGAGACCTTTGGTAGGAAGGAAGTAATTGACTGTCCCCTTAAAGATAAGTACCTCAAGGACTAAAAAAATAAAGGAATAAATAATTAAATATATTGTACATAATAATAATAATAACAAAAAAAATAATGGAAAAGACCAGAACGTCAACATTAACTGAGATAATTGTCTTTGCAACCTATTCTTCGACAGCTTGTTAAGTTAAATAAATTACACTTGAAGGTCGGTTTAAGAAAGTGGTACAATTATTTTCATATAGCAACAGCCAGATGTTTTGACCTTACGTGTCTGCATATTGGATGTCACTACAACACATTATAATTAGAAGTTCCTCATAAGAAATAAAACGGAATAGCACAAATGAACTTTGAACCCTGGTATATAAAAGGTCACTTCAATGTTATGTACCTAAAATGGTTATGTTT
>NC_136592.1:15912896-16065396 GCF_910589615.1 Taurulus bubalis | reverse complement strand
TGAAATATCTCAACACATTTTTAATGGATTGCAATGGAATGGTGTACTCAAAAATCTCTGGTGATAATGTGAGCTTTCCTTTAGTTCCTCTTTAACTTTGGTGACCTAACTTTTGATCTAGCACCATCATTGGGTCAAATTTGTATTATATTAATGACATTCTCATCTAACTAAGCTGTACTTGGTGTATTATGCTAATTAGCAAACATTTGCATGGTAATATATTAGCCTAAGATAGTGATCATGGTCAATATTATACCTGGTCTGCACGTAAGCTTTGTCTTTATGAGTATGTTAGCATGCTGATGTGATAATTTAGCTCAGTACTATGATTTGAATATTATGCCATATTTAAAATTTAAAAAATAAATTCTAATATAAAAGGTTTTGCAAGATTGACCATGTGCTGAAATTGTTTGTATTATCATTACCAGGCAGCAACGCTGGTATTGTTTTCCCTGTGTGTGTGTGTGTGTGTGTGTGTGTGTGTGTGTGTGTGTGTGTGTGTGTGTGTGTGTGTGTGTGTGTGTGTGTGTTTGTGTGTGTGGATACGGTCATGAAGCTTACATGTATGTAGTAGACAATAAAGGTCGACTTTGAAGATGGTTGTGGTTTGAGCAAGGGCACCGGAAGTAGGAGGATAGAAATGAGGAAGGGGCCGATGGCCTCAGAATTTAAGCCCCTTGCTGAATTTGAGTTTTCCTTTTTACAGTGTTTCTCAAAAGCATTTTTACAGTTTCAAAATCTTCAAAACTTAGTTTCAATCTTGCAAAACCTTTTCTTTATTATATTTCAAGCCTTCAAACACTGAGCTTCAACCTTTCAAACCTTTTTTTCAATTTGGAAATATGAGATTATATTAAACCCCATAAAGTACAGCCACAAAGAGATATGGCTAGGGACTTTTAGTCTTGTTCTTTAATATATGTGCAGGCTAGACAAGTTCTCTGGTTTAGTCTTCTATGTGTCCGTAAACCTGAAATGGCGAATATCGAAGCTGCTAGCTCAGGTGTGTTCCATTTGTGGTTAGTCATTGTGTGTGTGTGTGTGTGTGTGTGTGTGTGTGTGTGTGTGTGTGTGTGTGTGTGTGTGTGTGTGTGTGTGTGTGTGCTGTATGACTAATCTCATTAATGCATGGCTGCACGTTGTTGAATAACTACATGGTGGAATGAGCAAATAACGTTTGGGGGCTTAAGGTTTAAGGGAGTGGACGAGGGAGTGCAGGCAGAGATTAACGGTTTTGAAGGACAAGCTGGGGACATAATGTCCCATACTGCAATATGTATAACTCTACGTGCTACTGTATGCTATGATGGAACTAGCACAGGGACGGGAAATGAAGCTGCCAGGAATCTTTTTTTTAATTTAAATCTATTTTGCATTCTGGTGTCCTCGGGTGGATGTCCTGCAAAGTATTTCAATATTATGTATTATGTTTACTTGAGTTGCTTTAATGGGAGTATTTCTCCTCTCAATAAAACATTTTCAGCAAAAAAAGCCCTGTAAGCCTTAAAAGCTTCTTTTTTTTTTACATCTGTGCAAGACGTGGAACAAAATATAGATTTTCAGGAACCCAATAATATATTGACATTTTTACAGTAACGGTGTCTCCTTTCTATTTTTCCGATTATGTGATGTTTTCTCAGGGCCTTTCTTTTCATGTCCATTGGTGTATAAAGGATGACACCAATCCACATCCAGTGGACATATAGGAGAAAAGGCATTGTCAGAGTCAGTAGGGTAAGAGCATTTTAGTGTACTTTCTGTGGTTTGTGCTCATTAGAAGAGATAAAGGCCTATGAGCTGCAGCCAGGGTTGCAGTTCAAGGAGATAATTGGAGGTAAGAGTTATGCAAGCCAAGACATTTAAAACTATTCAACTATGAAATAAAAGTGAATACAATTCAAAATTAAAAACTATTACAACCTTAAGTCCACACACTGCTGCTTTCCCACTGCCCTGCCTTTCCTTTGCCAGCTATCTAAGCAGACAGTTAATGTTAGTGTAGCACCACGGCACTGTATTGAACCACCAGCAATAAACAGTAATCAGCTCCAGTCATATGTGTGCACTACATCAACAGAGAGATTAAAACATTGAGGGATGGAGACAGCACCTCTGGCTAAAATCAATAGCAGCTTACATACACAGTTGGTATGAAGCTAACAACGAATAATGCGGCATTGATTGCAACGTTGAGGTGCATTCATTGAGTTACTGATAAAAGGTTGTAGCAAATAATAGAATACATGATTATCTCAGTGTGTGGGGGCAGGAGTGTGTGTTTGTGTGAGTGTGGGTTTTATACTCACCCATAAATGGTGTTGCTGGCCCTCTTACTCGCTGCCCTGGAGCGGCTGGACTTCAACTCTCCACTCATGCTCATGTCTGCATGGAAGAGCAACTAATTAACCTTGTACTGATAAAGTAAAGAGCATCAAAATAACACAACACAGAAGGGGAAGAATATTCAGATGATTATCTAACCTGCAAACCCTCTACGTTGTCTTGTCATGTTTATCCTAGACTCTAGTTTACTCATTATTTGAGCAAAATTAACCTAAACTGTTGCACTTGCTGTCGTCATTTGACATGATAATGATTAAAGGGCTGTCTGTTTCTCACATACATCTATCAACCATCACTCTGCTTCTGCCACTCTGAGCCAGCTGTTCACCTCTGTTTGTCTCCCGTCTGCAAGCGTACATCAGAAATCTGGTGCAACTTTAGAATTCAGTCTCAAAAGCCAAACCCTATCGCTCTGTTTTCATGCATCTCTCCTGCAAATAGCTCTGCAGACATGTTCCAATGGGGCGATTAACCACGAGCCATCTTGATTACAGGATATGTCAACAGCTCACTGCTCGTGTTGGTCGGGGCTCACCAGTGATTTTCCAAAGGTGAGAATAAAAGAGAGAGAAAAAAAGTGAATGAGCAAAAAGAGGAGGAGAGGAGAGGCCGGTCTGACATGGACAGATGGGTGGTGAATGGAGTGTGACTGGGCCAGCTGCACATACACTCACATCGTGTGACTGTCAAATGGCTAGAAGCTACAATTAATAAAGTAGGGGTTTGAATGTGTGAAATGAAATTTAGACACGTGTATGTGCCTTTACCTTCCACAGCAGAGATCATTTCCTGACGATTTTAGTCAAACAATGACCTGCTTCTCTTCAGCTAACTCTGCTGGTGACGAACTGGCCCCCACTGCTGACACCTTAACTAGTACTTGCCTGAGCCGGGCATGCATGCACACTACTACTGTGACTGTGTTTTTGATATGTGGAATATAGGCACAAATAATATTTAAAGACATGTTTAAATAAGCATTAGTTTGGCAAAATGTGGGTGAATAATTCTGGCATTTCAAAAGATAGGTCAAATATATGACAATGTGTTTTAATTATAATGCTCAAACAAGCGGGGCATTAATTGTTAATTTCACAACTATTTCAGAAAGTCGTAATGCAGCCTAGCCTCTAAGAATGTAAAAGAATTTACTCTAAGTGATATGATATTATTAGAAATAGTATTGGGACTTCTATCATGTTGCGTGCTACTTGCCATACTTAGTATTGTGTAATATGTTCATGGCATGTAACTACACCTTCCTCCACTATGACAAAACAGAAGAAGAATTAAGTAAATCTTTAAAGACATACTGGACATTTCCTTATCTACACAGATTGGGGCTGAAGTGATTGTATGGCAGAAAGCAACAAAGTTTAGAGATGTATAATGTGTTTGCTGAGCAACAATAAGAATGTATGATTGACTGCATGAAGAAGCCATGAGACAGGAAGATGGGAGGATACTGCTGAGCACAGTTGTCTCACAGTATGGGAAAAAACGTTGGAGGTAATCAGCTTGCTATTTGGTAAACAAAGTCCTATGTGCTACAATTAGCTTCTTCAGTGAAGACACGCACACACGCACACACACACTTTTGTTAAATGTATTAACTGCAGCTCTTACATTGTAAATTGCGTTTTTTGTGGCTTTGAACTGGATTTTCTCTTTTGAGTTTGGTCTTAATTTACACAGATAACGGTTTATGGATGTTAGAATGATGGCACAATGGTGACTATAATGCACACAATAGTAATGATGTATTTTCCCTGACTCGAGAACTGATTCCTGATTTTTGAAAGATTATTTTGTTATTCCAGTGGAATGTTTTTTTAGGGGCTGAATCAATTAAAAATGATTGTACATTATATTGCATTTCACAAAATTCCCTGTTTGGTATAAATATGTGTATGAATTTTAGCTACTTAACCTTAGCCCGTGAAATCAGTGTGAAAGTGCTTTGAGTGGTCGGAAGACTAGAAAAGCGCTGTACAACTACAAGTCCATTTACTTTGCGGGTTTGAATGGATTTAAGGCTAAGTGCTAGACTTCATACCAAGCCAAAGAGAGAGAGAGAAACGACTTAATCAGACTACCTGGAAACAAAATAACAACATGGAAAAGCGTTTCTTGTTCTAAATACATCTGCATCTCTAGAGGAGGCCTTTGAAGACACCGGTCAGTCAGTCAGCATCCACCGGGCTGAAGTGTCATTGAATTCTCAACGAGCTCCAGGAAAGCTGTTCTGTCTGAACCTGTGCTTTCACCTCCCTGCACACACTGAACAGACAACTCCCCTATCAGGGCCAACTATTAATTGTCTTTTTAATCACTACCTATTAGGCTTTAGGTGATACTTGTATGCAACCTTAACACCCATGAACAAAACATCAAGACAGTCAAGGACTCACATGAAACACATGAATAGAGGGAATTCGTGCACAGCATGCATTTTGTGTTCACAGACCTTTTTGGCAAGCAGCCTCATCTTCTGTACAAACACAAGTGCACACACACACACACACACACACACACACACACATACACATACACATACACACACACACACACACACACACACACACACACACACACACACACACACACACACACACACACACACACACACAGGCCACTTAAATGTATTATATATTGCACCAGATGAATGTCATTTAAGTATTTGTATATACTTTTGTTATTCCATCTGTATATTTAATATTGCTACTGTATTCTTCTTTACTGTTTTTATTACTGTTGTACTGTTTATTTATATTACTTACTTTACTTTATTTACTATGTGTCTCATTGTGCAATGCTGCTGCAATCCTGCAATTTTCCCAATGTGGGACTAATAAAGGATTATTTTATTGTATTTTATTTTACACACACACACACACACACACACACACACACACACACACACACACACACACACACACACACACACACACACACACAGCATTCTTGCCAGTAATAAATCCGTCATCATAAATTGCCTTGAAACCTGGCACTCACACAAACAAAAAAAATTGTTAACATAATGCACATAGGAAGATGTAATTTACTACCGTACGTTCTATTAATCCGTGCACTTTGAAATCACTGATGTGTGGAAGATGGGATAATAACACAATCAGATAAAATCATTGCCTAATTTTTTTGTCTTCTATCATCATTTTCTTTCATCCTGATTGTTTAATTTTTGGGTGCACCCTTAAATTGCTTATATATTTTTTAATTAATCTCTAAATCACACAACTGATTTTAGAGCAGAACACAAATGCTTAAGCTGATGACTGAAACAAATATGTTTCACTAAATGCAGATTGATTTTAAGCGTAACGTACAACTCGGAACACAATAGACAGATAAATGAAGCAAAGCAGATAGAAAAGATATGAAAGGTTAATGAGAATAGATGGCATGTTAAGACCAGAGGTGTTGGTGTGAGCTAGAAAAGTATCTCTATCAACAGCAACAAAAAAGGAGGTGAATGAACAGTGAATATACATGATCTAAGTTTCAGACCCTGAAAAGATCCCACATTACCACATACCATAGAGAGACAGCCAAAGGTGAGTTTACTTCCACTAGAGTCGTTCACCTTGTATTGTACAATTTGTATGGACTTCACAGAAATGCATCTTTGTGAGCAAAGCGCTGTTTCTGAACTCGTGTGGAAGTTCAGAGTATATTTTGCAGCTCAGATGAGTTTACAAGAGATGCACTATTCATATTCATCAGTTGGAGGGAAAAAAGTAATGCGTTAGTTCATTACCAGAGATAATTAAGCCACAATTAAGCCTTCATACGTTTCAGTTTCACAAGCCGTCATGCCCAGAGAGCAAGTGCTGACCTTGCCAATGTGGGAGAACGGTTTGGTTTGAATGTATATACCTACACAGTTTTAATAAAGTTGTCAGACACACCTCAATGCATCACAATGTTTACATCAAAACCTGAAACATTCCATAGATCCTTCTGAAAACCACCATCTGATTGGGTCAATGTGTGGTACGGACAAAGAAAGAAAAAACAGCTCTGGGGCAGAAGTGAAAATGAACCTGGGATTCAGACTAGCAAACAAGCTGATTCTATGAACAGAGAGGCTTGTAGAGGGGAAACAGAAAATGGGAGGGTATAGCAAACAATGAGAGGCACAGTGGATAATATTGTCTTTTAGACACACAGTGCTGCATGCAAATATCCACTAGTCCATTCATGAACACAAACACATAGGGATAAACACTCATATACTCACATCTTGGGCTGAACAGGGTCATATCAGGGATGCAAAACAACCAGGAAACTGAGAGGCTCAAGAGCTAGCCGAGGATGTCTTTGCTTCTCTCTTGCAGCTCTCCGTTTGCGTCCTCACTCTTGCTGTGTGTGTGTGTGTGTATGCGCTCAGGCTGTCATTTCGGCTAACTGCTGTGATACTACTGAGTCAGTGACAAACCAGCTAGAGAAGCACCAATAGGACGTACCACATGTTTTCCAATGGCAGGGGTGCATAGGTGGCACTGGGCTATTCCATTAGCGGGAGAACTGGCAGGAGGATTGGATGAGTGTGCAGCTGGTTTCCCCTCAGCAACAGGAGCTTGGCTGGAGCTCAGGGCTTACAAATTGCAGCTAGGCAAAGAGGAAGCTGTGTGCGTGTCCGTGCGTGCGTGCGTGTGCGTCTTAATACACATGTCAAAGAGCAGGGACCCAAAGACACAGATGTGCATCTCACACTGACAATGTACAGACTGACTGACTATTCATTCACAAAATGGTACATGCACATACTCTCAAGGGGATTTGGAGGAAAAAAAGAGACCATATTTTTAAGAAGATCATTTAGGTGTTAATGAATGATTATTTAAAAGAGGCATTCATGGATTAATATAGGCTTCACACTGGATATGCACACACATGTCCTGTGTGATTATTTGAAACCAGACATGAAGGGATTAACAATGAGAGCAACCACTGCTGTCTCATTACACTATATGTGCAATTTTAAGTAGAAAATGCTCAGACAAGCAGGGCCTTAATCTCCACACTAAACCTATATATTGAATAGGTGAGCTATGTAAACAAACTGAAGCTTTTAATAAATCTCCAGTAGTATTATTATTACATATCACCTGAGATTAATACATAAATTAATACAGCATCTGATAACACACCCAGGTGAGTCACTTTTAACACATCGCAGACTGTGCATGGCGTGTAATCATTGTTGTGCGGTAGTTGGAGAGAGAATACACATGAGGGTATTTAATTTGTCTGGCTCCCGAGGAGAGGCTTTCACGAGGGTTTAATTAGCTTCTTTAACAACCAACATAGAGTAAGACAAACTGTATTCTTGGTCAAATGATTATTACCTCTTGTCACCCTTGGCACGACTGCATTATTCAACTGTTAACCCTTGGAGAATCAGAATCAGCTTTAATGGCCATGTATTTGCACATACATGGAATTTAATTATTACACACAGACACACACACACACACACACACACACACACACACACACACACACACACACAATAAACAAGATAGATATAAAAAAGATTTTAAAAAGACATTAAAGACAGTAGTCAAAAAGTGCAGATAGTGCAAATGGAAGAGTCTGAATTGTTCATCAGAGTGACGGCCAGTGGAAAGAAGCTGTTCCTGTGTCTGGTGTTTTTGGCATACAGTGCTCTGTAGCGCCTACCAGAGGGGAGGAGTTGGAACATCTTGTGTCCAGGGTGTGAGGGGTCTGCAGTGATGATCTTTCCAGCCCACTTCCTGGGGAGGGGGTGAGGGGGGGGTTGTGTCGTCTGCAAATTTCAGGAGTTAAACAGACAGGTCCTCTGAGGTACAGTCGTTGGTGTAGAGGAAGAAGAGCAGTGGGGAGAGCACACATCCCTGGGGGGCGCCAGTGCTTATAGTCCAGGTGCTGGATATGATTTTTCCCAGCCTCACCTGCTGCGTTCTGTCTGTCAGGAAGTTTGTGATCCACTGACAGGTGGGGGCTGGTACGGTGAGCTGGGAGAGTTTGGGTTGAAGAATCTCTGGGATGATGGTGTTAAATGCAGAGCTGTAGTCCACAAACAGAACCCTTGCATAAGTCCCCGGGGAGTCGAGGTGTTGCAGTATATGGTGCAGTCCCACATTGACTGCATCATCCACCGACCTGTTTACGCGGTAAGCAAACTGCAGGGGGTCTAGCAGGGGCCCTGTGATGTTCTTCAGGTGGGTCAACATCAGTCTCTCAAAGGACTTCATGACCACAGACGTCAGGGCGACAGGTCTGTAGTCATTCAATCCTGTGATGGAGGATTTTTTGGGGACCGAGATGATTATGGAGCATTTGAAGCAGGAAGGGACTTCACAAAGCTCCAGTGATCGGTTGAAGATCTGCGTAAAGATGGGGGACAGCTGGTCAGCACAGACTTTCAGGCAGGAGGGGCCCGGAGCCTTCCTGATCTTCTGTCTCTGAAAGAGCCAACTCACATCCTCCTCGCAGATCCTCAGTGCCGGTGGGGGGTTGGATCGGAGAGGTGAGGCAGATAGTGAAGGTGAATGTTTTCTGATGGGGCAGTTGGGCAGGGTGGAAGTGGGCTTTTCAAACCTGCAACTGACGAGGGGTCGTTGGCTGAAAACTTTTTTTTCCAGCTCATCAGTATAGCTCTTCTTAGCTACCTTGATCTCTCTCGTCAATGTGTTTCTGGCCTCGTTGTACAGAATCCTGTCCCCACCTCTGAAGGCCTCCTCTTTAGCCCGACGACGCTGCCTGAGCCTTGCAGTGAACCAGGGTTTATTGTTGTTGCATGTGCAGAAGGTTTTAGTCAGCACACACATGTCCTCACAAAAACGGATGTATGATGTCACAGTGTCAGTGAGCTCATCCAGGTCTGTAGCAGCAGCCTCAAAAACACTCCAATCAGTAGAGGTAAAGCAGGACTGTAGTCCAGCATGGCCTCATTGGTCCATCTCTTCACAGTCTTCACCACAGGCTTTGCAGATTCTAGTTTCTGTCTGTAGGACGGGAGAAGATGAACCAGACAGTGATCAGAGAGTCCCAAAGCTGTACGAGGGACTGAGCGATAAGCATCTTTCAGAACAGTGTAGCAGCGGTCCAGTGTTGTGTTTTTTTGTCCCTGGTGCTACACTTAATGTGCTGTCTGTATTTTGGCAGTTCTTTGCTGAGGTTTGCTCTGTTAAAGTCCCCAAGAACAATGAGCAGGGAGTCTGGGTGTTTGTGCTCCACCATGGAGCACAAACACCCAGACAGTTGATCTGCTCTGCCAGGTGTTGGAGTGCCTCACTCACACAGGCCTGAGATGGGATGTACACACTGACCAGGATGAATGAGGAAAACTCCCGCGATGAATAAAAAGGTTTGCAGTCTATTAAAAGAGTTTCTAGGTGAGGGCTGCATGATTCTTTTAACACTGTGGCATCTGTGCACCAATTACTGTCTGTCTCATGTAAAAAGCAGTGTTTCTGTTTCATTATAAAATGTGAAGACCTTATGATCTTAATGATGATGATGGGTATATTCAATTCAGTAATTGTTTTTTGTATGCATGTTAGTCAATGACATCCTGTATCCAAATATTTGAATCCAGATTAACATAACATGAAAACATGGCATGTTTGCATTAAAATATAATTACATACTGCATGGATATTCCCTTTAAACAAACAGGTTGTAACCAAGCTGCCTTGTCCTTGTTCTCAGCTCAGATGTATTTGGTGATATTCATATTTCATCCGACCTCACCTTGTCCAAAAACATCTCCCATCAGGTGGGGAAGGCCCAGCAGAGGCTTTACTTCCTCAGGAAGCTGAAGCAGACTCACCTTCCTCAACACCTGCTGATAAACGTCTATCGGGCAACCATTGAGCGCCTCCTGACCTACTGCTGCACTGTGTGGTTTGCTAGCTGCACAGTGGAGGACAGGGGGGGATCTGCAGCGGGTGGTGAGGATGGCAGAAAGAGTGATTGGGACCACATTACCCCCCCTCAGTGACCTATACGCTGGCCGGCTCTGTAAAAAAGCCAGCTGTATCTCCAAAGACCCCACCCACCCTGGACATGCACTGTTTGCTCCCCTTCCATCTGAAAGGAGATACAGGACAATTAAAACACGCACAAACAGACTACAAAACAGCTTTTACCCACAGGCTGTCAAATGTATAGAACCCTCCCTCCCACCAAAAATGCTGAGGACACTAGCACTAACTGCTGAACAATATTCAATGGCACATGCACTTCATGATGATCCACTTATTTATCTGTCTACTTGTGATGTGAATGTTTCTATGGTTGTTTTCAAGGTTTGTCTTTACTGTAAGAGCTGCTAAACTGTTTTTCGTTGTTTTCGTGACAATAAAGTATTCTATTCTATATGTAATGCCTTGTACAAGAACATGAGGATAAAATAGCAGAGCTGTGACTGAATGAGGTGCCGGAGCAATCTCCTTTCATGTTTACAACCAATACATTGAAGGCCCATCAGCCGACAAAGAATTATCAATAATATCAGTGAATATTCACGTATTTGAGACCAGGTTGTCCCAGAGAGTGCCGCTTGTGATTTTCCATGGAAATGACATCACAGCAACACTACTCATAATGCTGCAAATACAAGGAGTTAATCTGTGTGCCAGGGGCTCAATCGCCATTGTGTTATTAACATAAAAAAAACTCCCATCCATCCATTATCAGTCGCTTATTCAGGTCTACTCACCCAGTGGTACCTTACATTTGTGAAAGTTGTTTTGCTTGCATTTATTCGTGAAAATGAAATATATATATATATATATATATATATATATATATATATATATAGTAGTGTCACAGGCTGTCGCTAGGACAGGCTGGCCTGGGGCAGTGCAAAAAGAGAGCTGGACACAGGCACATCCAAGGGTATTTAACAAAAAGTAAAGGTTTATTTCCCATCCCACCAGCAAGGTAACGTCCAAACAACAAAGTATTAAAAAAGGGTCCAGTTAGAAAACATCCCGGAGGAGAAAGGGGTTAATTAACCAAACAAAACTTCAACACTGGTGAATCCAGGCTACGAGGTCCTCTTCTTTGTCGTCCTCTTCCAGGTGCTTATGGGTTCACCTTCCACTTGTGTTTCTTCTCCTTCCCAGGTGCTCTCTCTTAAGTCTTCCAGCCCTGCCTCAATCAGGTGCCTTAAGCAGCTGCAGCTGGGTAAGCGGTGAGGCAGGCTGGGAGATGTAGTTCTTGCACTGGCGGCTATTTTGTAGCACCCCTCCACTACCTGTCCCCTTGTGATGCCACAATATATATATATAGATAGAATGCAGGACTTTAGACTGCAGTATTGTTAATTTCACTCAAGTAAAAGATATGAGTACTTATTCTACCACTGTAAAACGGACATAATGGATTGTAATGATTCTTAGATTATTTATAGCTAGGTATAATGGGTACGCTGGTGAGTCTAAAGCCTAATTTATGGTTCTCCGTCAGGTCGACGGCGTACCTACGCCGTAGCTACGCCGTCGACGCAGACCCCTACGCTGTAGCCTGACGCGCACCTCCAAAAAAATCCTAACTACGCGTCGTGTTGACGCGGACCACAAGCGCTGTGATTGGTCCGCTCAGAACGTAATTTCCGGCAGTTGCTTTTTCCCAGCCTCGACCGGTTTAGTGGTACAGACCACCTCCGCAAACGACTTCTCTGCCGCCTGCGCTTCAACATTTGCAATATAAGCATTTGCTCTTCAATATTGATGAGCTCCAACTTTAATGCAGCCGCTCCAACTTGGTCGCCATTGTTTAGTGTGACCGGAATTCGGCTATAACCCCTGAAACCACACAGCCACACAGGCACACCCCCCTGGCGGCATGGCGGTTAATTGCAGAGCAACGTGGTCCCTCGACGTAGAACTTCGAATGCTCAACGACGGCGTCACGTCGACGCCGTAGGTACGCCGTCGACGTGACAGAGAACCATAAACTAGGCTTAACGCCACCGCTTTTGTTTGGTTAGGTTTTTGTTAGTTTTTTCTACTATTATAACTACTATATTATATTACTATATATTTTTTTTCTATTATTTATTCAACAGTGTAGTTAAGTTTATTCAACGTACTCTACTTTCTACTGCAACGTTTCGTCCTGGATTCGTTTCCTTGCCTGTTGCACCTGCTCTCCTCCTATACCATCTACTTCCTGCACAACTAACTAGCTAGATGACGGCATCTCGCTAGTCAGCCGAGTCAGCCGGCTCCCTGCTGATACTCCTGTCCATGTTCCTTCTCTCAGGTGCGTTGCCTGGATGGCCTCTCGACTGTCCTGCGGTGCTGATCACCTGCCTGCTGTGGATTGTCTTGACGTGCCTGTCGCTTCACCTGTCGCTTCATGGCTACCGTGGACAACTAGCTGGCTGGCCGGCGGTCTCTCGCTGGCCAGCCAGGCAGCTGTCGATGAGCCGACCGGCTCCCTCCTGTCCGTGGTGCTTGCTGCTGCTCTGGGCTGGCATAGTTCTGCAGTGCTCCACCTCGCAGCTTCTCCAGCTTCTCTGCTCCTCTGTTCGTCTCGGCCATCAGGCCACTTGGACTCCTCCGTCGGCCCCGTCCGTTGCAGCCACAGAGCCTTGCTCCTCCCCCTCGACGCCCCGGCCCGTTGACTCAGGTCTGCCGTTGCAGCCACTCTGGAGACCATCAGGTCCGGGCGCCAGACCTGGGGTGACAGGGCCTTCAGCTGCTGCACTCCCTCTCTGGAACGCCCTCCCCGTTCACATCCGTCGGGCTCCCACCATGTCTTTTGGGCAGGACCTCAAGGCCCTCCTCTCCAAACTCGCCTTCACCTGCTCCATACCCTCCACTACAGGACTCATTCTACACAGCTTCTTCAGTTTTCTTGTGCGCCGGGGATGTTCTGTTTGTTTGTTTGCTCTATTGTCTTTCTATTTTTTTGTTCCGTTTGTCTTGGTCCCATGTAAAGAATCTTTGAGCATTTTGAAAAGCACTATATCAAATGAATGTATTATTATGTATGTATTCACATTGCTAAAACTGCACCTCAGCACTGCTGCTCTTGGCAGCTTGTTAAGGGCACCGGAAATTAAGAACATGTACAGACAGTTCTTTATGTGTAAGAGCACACAACACACATTGATACATTTCTAGACTCTGGGTGAAAGGTTTCTCCTGTATTTGTTTATGGCTTTGACCTTATCCACATTTTTTCAGATCAGTGCATTTGGGTTCACTGTCAGCTTTCAGAGGAATTAAAAAGAGAAACAGCAGAAATGCAAGGGTGGGAGAGAAAGAATGTGAATATAATATAAACCATTAAGGTTGAAGAGTAAATAACAAATATTGAATACTTATGTGTTCTGTTATTTCACAAGAAGGCTTGTTATTTCCTATAGATGTTTTATAATATGCAGAAAGGTTTGTTTTACTTGACGTATTCAAGCTGTGCTTAGCCAACTGACAAATTGATTGAATAATATAGGCTCTGGGCTATAGTGTTGATGAACACTCATGAGGAAGCAGGGAGCTATGCTGAGGTTCAATAGTCAGCTAGTAATGACTAAAACCAAAATCAATAGGTGGCATACAGTAGACAGCCAACCTTTTTTTTTAAACGTCTTCCAGCAATGAAAACTTAATTCATAAACAGGCTGCGTTTCTATGACGGCTCTTGAAAAGTCAGATTGACAACGAAAGTCCTTATACCGTTTTTCTCCTTCACACCAACTGCTGCTGTGTTCAGAACAGAGTTATTTAAAACTCGCATCTGAATTCTCATAATGATTGAAATGCAAATTGGTTGGAGAAAGAACTGAAAATAAGATGTCAAAAGTATAGAGCTCATGGTGAGCCTTTTTACACTGACAAATCATAGCATTTTTTTCCCAGAACTAATGTTATACGTACACTGTTATACACTGTGGGTTTATTAATGTCTTCGGAATGTTGGATCAATCATCCATCCCATCCATGGTCATTTGAGAACTGAAGAATTTGAGTAATCCCTCGGTTGTTTATTGCATAGGGTGCTGCAGGGATGACATATTTTTGTAGACCAACCTCAGAAGTTAGCATTGGCAAAAAGCCAATAGGATTTCGGATTATTGCAGAAAATAAGTTCTGTGGCAAACACAGGTCCATGAAACTAACAAATTGTAAAAAAAACTACAACACTTGTCGTCCGAGTATACATTCATTTAGCCACTTCTTAGTGTGATGGGGTTTTAGGGGAAGAAAAAGGAAACCGACAACGCCACTTCGGGACTTGCACCCCAATAAATATAAGTTTAACAACCCTAATATATAGTTTGTTTAAGGACACACAGATTCAGTACTGATATTGGCCAGAGACGTGTTTCATAAAATTAACCAGATGTTTATTACAGTAATTAAAAGAATCTAATCAACAACACTAAAAGCCCAAACATGCAGATTAAATTCACAGCCAAACCATGCAAAACCGATATCAAATGGAAACAGCTAAATAGGTTAATTGGACATGGTAAAACAGACTAAAACAAAACAGATGAAGCAAACAAACGGGCAAAAGCAAAACAGCAGCAGGTGAACCTACAAATGATAAAAATTGATTAAAAAGGGTAACACCATGCTGCAACATACAAATGAAGATTCTGACTATAAAATAATCTAAAACTGACCACGAGCCACCACAGGACCAGGACAGGGACCAAAAGGGGAGTGAGGTCATAACAACAGGTGCCTTATATATTGGCACTGAGTGGGGAGGAGCCAGCCCGAGGGCTGCGTTCAAAAGCCTTCTCTGGGGAGCATTCCCCACTCCATTAGCAACCGCCTTTTTAAAGACACTTAAAAGCTTAAAAATTCCCGAGATAAGTTTTTACTTATATCATTGAGCAAAATGTTTAAATATCTTAAGTTTATGTTCACAACATACCTTAGTTCAGGTAGCTAACCAAAAACCCTTTAAAACAACACAATGACCAAGAAGAGAGAACCAGAAGAGAAAAAATGCTAACTCATATTCAGGTTTTAGGACTAATTCTGCACCACTCTCGGACGTCCATTGTAGGAGGGGAGGTGATGTTGTGTATTATGGGCCAACATGACTTCTGTCTTGCTCTGTCTTTTTGATGTTGTTAGCCATACTGTCAGGTGCTGCAGTTGCAAAATAAAGAGTTAGGGCCAATCTTAATCTCCACACTTACGGACTCACAGACTTTGAGGCGCGCTCCCGCGAAGTCCTTGAGGGTTTAGGCGTGTCCCATTGTTACCTCGTAGAGTGCTTGAGGGCTCTCTGACAGACATTTTGAGCCCTTTATGATCCCTTTTCGTAAATCAGCATCTAATGCTGACTTTGCCTAAGGGAATCATCCATAGTTCATAGCATTGTGACGTTAAACACGCAGTTCCCAATGGAAGCATGAAGACGTGAAAAAAAAAAAAAAAGGTAAACAAAGCGACACGTGGGCGTTCAGCCTGATAAAATGCATTTACACTACAACATTACGGATTAAAGATGGAACATAAAAACACAGACTCAGAGGAATGCAAGCAGAAAATATATATAATAATATTTTTTTTTCCTTCATCAAACATTTTGTTTTGACAAAAACGAGTAAATACATCATTAAAAATGACTTCTCATCTCGTGAGGAAGACGTTCAAATCTGTGAATAAAAAGTAGAAAATAAATACACAATTGTACACAATATTTATTTATGTAGTCACGTGATATGTTGCAGCAAAATGCTGTCCCATTCAAATTCACACCAGTTCAAGCCATCACAGACTCTCACACTCAACCACTTAGCAGCTGATGTCAGTAAATCCCTGAGGGTTCAGGGTTTGAGGGTTTAGGGGGGAGATTGGGATTGGGCCTACATGTTCATGCTGAGTATGAGTTATAATTGTTATAAAGATAACATTGGACAACTGAGCAGGCCATGCCATTTACACAACATTGCATAGCTTAACAGATACAACATAGATATAGGGCCAGGTCAATCTGACCAACATCTGCTCTTTGCTATGGTGAGAGTAGGATTTAAATGCAGTTTAAAGGTATGTTATAGGTCAGGGCAAAATTATTGCATCACCTATCAGAGGGCCCAGTAGATTTATGATGGCACAGCACCTCAACAATGGTATAAAAACATGAATTCTAATAAACAGTACAGCTGTATACAACACAGAGGAAATCATCAGTGGTTGGTTCTTGTTTCAGCCCAACTTGGTTAGTTCATGAGACAACCTGGAGCCAACACACAGCCTCCTCTCCTGATTAGCCACTCTGGGTATTCACACCCAGACAGACAGAGCAGAGCACCAACACCCAGTGAAAATCAGTGTTCACCGAGGTATTGCTGTATCTTGACATGATAATCTTCTTTTTAAATGCACCACCGCACTCTTTCCCCCACCATAGAGCACTGACGACAGCTCATACATTATCATCGGGTGCCTTTCTCTTTCCTTCCCCTTCTCTCTCCTTGTCACACCCACCGACTCCCCCTCACATCTGCCTCCCCCGCCGCTCTCTCTAGCTGGAGTGTCTCAGTGTGAAAACCTCATTATGTTGTGCTACTGGACCTGCAGTGTGACAGTGCCCAGGTGGTGAGATTTTCCCCTTTTCAAGCTTTCGGTAACTGTGGCGGCAGTGTGATTTGGCTCGGCTGATGAAAAGAGGCCTGCAGCCAGCTACACATTTCACAAGGCTTTAACTGGCACCTCATTCACTCTGCTTTGCTGCTGGACCTCAGCTAGTCAATTTAAAAGACTCTCTTGTTCCGTTTGTGCATAGATACATATTACCAGAGGAACACATTATTTGTTTTTATTTTATTGGCTTTTAATTGAGAAACACACTGGAGTCAAATCTTTGTTCTGTTTTGACTGAAAATTGTGGGCCAGTGCTGTAAAACATGGAATTAGACAGTGTCTTTGATGTTAGTAGCTGGCTTTAATGCTGACAACTTGAATGTGAGATAACAGTGTCTACACTGTCCAGTCTATCTCTGTTTTGGGTGAAGCCGTCTCTCCCTTGAGCATCTCTCAGATACAGAACACACACACTGACTGTACACCGTTTCCAAACTTGTGATGTATTGAACAAAGAAAGCTAGTTTCACGAGGAACAGGGCAGGTTCCTCAGAGGATAATCCAATTTATATTGGCCAGCCTCTGAAGAAGCAATTAGAAGGTGGAATCATTTATGCTCAGAGATAGGGAGAGTGTTAAACTCAGTAAACTTTGCATTAGTGCCTCTTTCCTTGCCTTGTGCAGTGAGACCAACACTATACATAGAGAGTGTGGCTAAATTGAGTAGCATCCTCCAACAGCCCCCATTCATCATCATCTACAACCCGTTCAGAAAACCATATTTTTGTGCAACAGCAGAGTTGTCAACTGTTGGATGTTGAAGAAGCTGTATGCACACTTACTTTTTGCAGAACATGCAACTTATTTGTATTCAGTGATGTGTTCATACCTACAGTGACCCCCTTTCACATGATTCATTCTTGATTTAAAAGTACTGATTATAATAGCCACTTTAAACAGTGTACACTATTAAAGTGACCTGTTAACTTCATCAGACACTCAATTTCATTCTTTGGTATACTCTGCAGAGCATAAACTGCAACTGATGTCAGCTGCTGCAGATTACACTGCTTTAGACTGTACTTGTTTGCTGTAAGTAAGTCAGTAAGTAAGTAAGTAAGTAAGTAAGTAAGCAGCAAACCGGTGTACATGGATGAACAGATAGCGATGTCTTATAGTGCCAATTTTAGTATACAGTTTCTGGTGATTTTCTCTGACCTACAACTGTGCCACTTGTCCTATCTCTCTTCTTTCTAGCTCGAAAACTGTGTGTGTTTTAGAACAGATGATGGTCAGTCAAGCCGTTTCCCATTTCCCACTGTCTCCCTCATATTGCAACATTATGCAAGCTAATGCTCTAATAATATATTTCCCCTGCTTGTTGTGAATGATTGCGCATCACCTACATTTTCAGGTCTGAGGACAATGTTTCGGCATCATAGTGAACAGCTGCTGGCTTGGGAAACACACTACATGTAGCAACATGCATCAAATATCTAAAAGTGAAATGATTCACCATGAATTTCATTCATTAAAATGTATTTTAATGACAAGACCTTTGGTCGGTAGTTCTAATTCTATTTTGGGGATTTTCCTTGTATAGCCTCTTGCTTTTGCATGATCTTACTGTGTTTCATTTCCCTGTTATCTGGATTTCACCTCTCTGTTTCTAACCCACCAGACTGACATTTGACTGAACGATTGACTCTGACTGCAAACAGCCCCAAGGCCTTGGTGAAGTGCTGGCTAAGTGCTAGTCGCTCTGCAACCTTGACTATGGTTATATTGTTAGAGTTCTTCTCTAGAATTTGCAGAAAGTCCTTCAAATGTGTCCTGCATGTTACAACTGAAACAATGTTATAGCAAAGTAAGTAAAATGTATTTTTAGCAATGTTCAATACAGAAGTTATTGGATCAAATGAAGGAAAAGGAAACAGAGGCAGGAGGGAAAGTGTAAAAAGGTGTGAAAGTCTATTCTTCCCCAAATAAATTCATACGGTGATAATGTGTCCAAATTGATTTTATAGCTATTTGTCCTGCTTCCAAATGGCCCGAAGGACTATAGGAAAACTGCTGAATAATTAGATCTTTAATATATCAGGCAAATCTGTCAGAAACTTACTGTAAACACGTCTTGTATATTGTATTGTGTGTACGATTATTGTTACGTTGTCAACGTATACTTTATTTTTGTGACAAGCCAAGAAGACACTCACTTGCCTCACAATTCAGTCATCCTCCTACACAGCAAACAGCCTCTCAACAGGTTGGCTGGTCCTTGAATGTCCTCTTCCTGCTAGTTGCATGTGTGACCCGGATAATGAGCATCATGATACTGTGTGTGTGTGTGTGTGTGTGTGTGTGTGTGTGTGTGTGTGTGTGTGTGTGTGTGTGTGTGTGTGTGTGTGTGTGTGTGTGTAAAAGCTTTGTATCAGTGTTGTTCAGAAAGCAGTAGCCTAATGATGAAGAAGCTGCTCTTTAAAAAAAAAAAAGGTGACTTACTGCTGTGAGCGTTCTCCTTTTTTTTTTCAGGTTGAGCAACCTCCATGACAGCATTGTAGTCGCTAACTGCTTCCTGGTTATTATCATTTGACCGTTTATCCACTGACTAAGAGCTGTCTCTCTCTCATATAAAGTAACTGTAGCAGATGCATCAGTCCTCTTGATCCTTTGCCCCACTTCTCATCTGCTCGCTCCCTCTCCATTCAGCCAGTGACACACATTCTCCACTCGGTCAGACTGAATCACTCTTTGAAGTTAATGAGTCAAAACTATCAGTGGTTTCGCTTTTAATTAGAAACCGGACAGATGGATTCCATTTTTAATTGAAGCTGTCACTTTCAATTAAGATGATATCCTAGAGAAGCCCTCTCCTCTCTCAACTATTTATTTATTAATTTATCAGCAACTTCCTCAAGATGTTACACTCATTTGCCTCCTGATCTTTTTTCTCTTCCACTGTCGCTGTTAGGGACCCTTGTTGTCCGCAGATGACCATCAAGGCTATGATGTCAAGCACTTCCTCTGTCTTTAATGCATTCATTTTAGTCATATTTTACAATCATCATTTAACTCCCATTATATTATTACTCAGGTTTCTTGTATCTTTGGTCGGCTCCCCTCCCGTCGCTATCTCACACTCATGGACCTTGTTTTTCCTCTTATTCTTAATTATTGTCCATATTGGATAACCCGGACCACCCTACTGCAGGGACACGGGAGCGCTATCTCCAACAGACTGATTCAGCTCCACGATCACAAGGGCTGATACAGGAGATCATTCCTTCCTACCGCAATAAGACTTTATAATAAATCACCTCTGGCCAGATCCTCCAATTGAATCAATATCAATAAACCCAGCACCGCTTTTGTCATTTAGTTAGTCACTGTACTTTTATTTCATTGTATATACTGTATATACACTTTATATACACTGTATATATTTAGCATTTTTCCTTTATTATTTAATTTTCTTGAACTTAATATGTTCTCTGCTATTGTATTGCATTGTATTTTTTACACATTCAATATTTGTATGTTTACTCTGTAACTTTGCTTGCTGCTGCTACGAACAAATTTCTCCCTTGGGATGAATAAAGTATATCTATTATTCTAGCAGTATCCCTCTCGGTCTCCTCTTTTATAAATTATTTCAACAAAAACATAAGGAAAGGTGTATTAAACTTGCATGGCATCATTATTGGAGTTGATTTTGTTATTAATTGTATTACAAATTATGTTTGGTGATCTCTTCCAGTGACCACTGGACACTATTCAACAGCACAACATGTTAAATGACATCTCTTATAATGAATGCTGAAGAAATAATCAATAATCAATTTAACCCAAAACATTTTTAAGGCATCAGTTATCTAAAAATGTTAAGTTAAACCAGCTCAAAATGATTTACAGTCAGCAGTAGAGTGAAACCACACTAATACTAATTAACTGCATATTTGTGTATCTATATTGTATCTATTATAAGCAGTTGCTGAGCACAATACAATTTACGGTCTATTCACATAGCAGGTTTCGAAACCTGAAATGTTTCAACCTCAATTTCAGTTTGTCCTTGCAGATATTAACACAAAAATAGAGTCCGGATGCGGGGCAAAACAAGTGGGTTCGAGACTGCTGCATCGTCATACATGCAGCGCTTTGTTTACAATTAGAACGCAATAGACCCTTCATTCTGAAACAATAGGCTTATAAACATAATCTAATCAAGTTTACCCGAAGCGCCGTGTGAAGAACAATTGTCATGCAAGTGTGTCATGGTATGCACCCATTAGAGCTTATCTCAGATGGCAAACTCTTGAGGCGACACTTTTTCTAATAAGATGCACCAGGACAATGTTTAGTCACAGTCCAAATGCCTGCTGGAGCCGGATATTTTGTACTTGTAATGAACACTGGTAGAGGAACCACACAAACGCAATGCAAACAATTGAAAACGCAGTTGTTCTGAAGAGAATCTTTCCGATAACATTTCTAACCAATGAGAGAACACATGTGAAGACAAACAAACCGAGGGGCAAATACAATTAAAATAAATTCCCTGAATCGGAACAAAGCAAACAAACCGCAGACCTGAAAACACCTTTATTTTAAAGTTCTATATCACATACAGTAATTATCAATCATTATGTTATAGCCTCGGCTCTACTAATCCACATGTCTGTGCCATGATCATATATTGTCTTTTCTTCTTTTCTTGTTCTTCACACCATTTTTTTCAATCCTGTCTTTGCACGGTCTCTAATTGTCTTCCTCTTCTCTGAATCTCCTTTCCTCCTCCCAACCCGGAGGAGTGGGTGGCTGCGGCTCTTTACGGTCCACTCCCTGGTGAGGAAGCTCTTGAGTGCAGCCAGAGCCATTCTTTCCCCGTACAATACTGTGTTCTCATTAACTCTTATCAAAGTTCATCTTGCATCCAAATTCTGCACTGAAAAGAGAAAATGAAAAAGACAGAGCAGGCGAGAGAGAGAGAGAGAGAGAGAAAGAAAGAGAGAGTCATGTAGATAAAGAACAGAGAAATAATGGTCTAATGGTGCAGTCCTCTGACTATAGACTGAATATTGGTTTGATGTAAAATTAAACTGTGTTAATATTTGAAATTCTGATAAGCATGTTATGTTTATTTTCTTTCTATAGACCAATATGTTTATTTCTCCGTTTGGATAATTTTAGAGCTGGAAAAGAAATTACAGAAGCATAAGAAATTAAATAGAATTTATATAATGAAATCTCACTCCCTTTGGCCCTTTGATTAATACCCTCATGTTATTTGCTTTCAGTCCAGCATACAAGAGAAATGCCAATACTCACAAACCACGACAAGGAGCTCAGCAGAGATGGAAACACTGTCCCAGAGGAAACGAGCAGGTGGAGACATAAAGTGAGTACTTAGTGCAATCTATACTTGATTTGTACAGATGATTAGAAATCACCCTGCAATTCTGTCTGTAAGTATCCTCTACCTCTCCTCATAAACATACAGTTACTCCTCCTGTATCATCAGATCCTACAGTGCAGCTGGATTTCCTCATTCAGATGTAAAGAGTGATAATTGGAGACTGATTGCAGCCTTCAATGACTATCACACGACAAGATGCACAAGATGCTTACACACACAAGCTCTATTTATGATAAGAAATCCTGCTGTCTGATGAAAGCTTTTATCTCAACTTGTAAAATAGTCTGATGGATAGGTATTTTGTCCTGTGTCTGTTGCTACCTTTTGCATGCATATAATGCACGGTGCTAGCCAACATACTGCTAACAGCCAACAAAGTGTGTGCCCAATTGCTCTAGTCCCTGTTAATCATTCTGTTGTTTCAGTTTAGCAGTCATATTTTCTCCTGACATCAGCATACTGAAAATGTCGAAGGCAATAGTGTTCTCCAGGACTGAATAGCGTAATGTTACTCTGACTGCTTGACAGATTATTCTAACTGAGGAGCACTTTATTTTTTATAACAACTGATTCAATTCATGTTGCCAGCTAACAGTTATACTGCCTTATGACTACAAATGGACAGAGTGTTTTGGTTTTATATAAATGGTAAAACATTTAAACAATTGAAGATAGATATGTTTAGTTATTACAAAATGTTATTCGACAGTAAAAACGCAAATGCTTCTAAAGAGGATGGAGAAATGTGTTTGAATAAGCAGTGGAAATAAAAATTAAAGATTGTTTTGGAGAGAAGGTGGCTCCAGAATAAATGAGGCATTCAAAAGGAGTGTTTTTATCTCAAGAGATGTGTCAGTGCTGCGGTGGGTGATTATTTGTGTTAAAACAAACTCATCTGGCTCAATGGGCTTCTTCTCAGCTCAGGGCTTTCAGAGTCCCACTTTACTCACAGCTCAGTAGCATGAAGAACTGTGGAACCCCTCTATCGTGACTCAGATAAACACAGGGGAGACTATATGATACTATTAACACCAGCAAAGAATTTAACCCTGATAGATCGTGTTTGAGAGTGCTTCCACTTTGCCCATGAACTCTGTTCCCCAACTCTAATATTTAGGCATTTTCAAATCAATAACTTGGGTCCCTGAGTCTGTGTACATAGCGTGCTGAATAAACCTCTTGAGTTATTTAGTGTAAACTGCCTGTGCCCCCAAATTAATCATTTCTGTAAGGAAAAAGATAGTTTAGGGGATTAGATGTTCTTTCTACAGTGAACTTGCTATTGCTTAATATGTGTTAGAGACAGCCTTAGGTCTTTGGGATGGCACTGTTCTGCTGCTCCCACTTTAATTGGCTGCTGGCCCCTCAGCCTCGCCTGAATGGGAAGTCATTTAGGGACCTTTCACTCTCATAGAGGATTGTCGGTTGCTGCTGCAGGAGAAATTGCATTCCTGTGTCCATACAATGGCTGGTCTGAGTTGGACGGGGCAAGAGTATCACTGTCATTATCATGACAATGGAAGCTAATTCCACTGCCACCGGCACCATTCTGAAACCCTCTGCAGCATTCGCTTATCAGGGGGCACCATGAGACCAGCAGGATGCTATGCTACTGCTGCGGTAAAGATTTACACACACAGTACACACTCACAGGCAGATACACACAAACACAATCAGGACTCATACTTTGTTTAGAGAGGGAGCCACAGGCATGAACCAACACATCAGCAAAAAATGTTTATTACACAGCACATCTCCCTTCGTGGCACACTGTGTGCCCAGACAATATTCTAAATTGTTGTTATTTCCTCAACATGGATATGATACAAATCTGATCCAGTGACAGTGTAAAAGGCATTTTAGTGTGAATAAAATAAATGTAACCTCTTAATCCCAGTGATCCATCACTATGTTGTGCAGCCAGACATTGTTAAAATCAACAGAAATGTATTTTAAATTCTAGAAAAGACCATAAAGTTTCCAAACATGTCATTGATAGAATCCAATAGAAGACCATGTATATATATATATATATATATATATATATATATATATATATATATATATATATATATATATATATATATATATATATATATATATATAGGGAGAGAGAGAGAGAGAGAGAGAGAGAGAGAGAAAAAAAAAAGAAAGACCAGATCCACCCATTATAAGTTCTTACTTTTTACAATAAGATTCCAAGACAATAAAAATTTGCAGGCGAGTATTTTGCATTTTCATGTTGTTTAATTGTCATGTAAATGCCTTGAGACTAAGCTAAGCGAACTAGTTGCTGGATGCTGCCCAATATATACTGTTAAGATATGAGACCTGTATCAATCTCCTCGTCTAATTCTCAGCAAAACAGGTATTACATTTAGTTCCCAAAGATTTTGAACTATGTCTTTAAGCTGGCAGGATCATCCTGTTGCCTATTTTAATAGTGAACAAGTAAACACACCTGATTGTGTAGAGTCATTGTATACTTAGCTTGTAAAGGGAATATCTAAAATGTGTTGAGTTAAGTGGAAAATCAGTAGAACTGAAAGACAATTAGGATATTGGTTTGCTCCTCTTGCTCCCAGTTATTTAACCTCAGCCCTGTTTGCATCATTTCACAGCGTCGTGTCATTGGTCTGACCCAATAATCTGCAGCCTTTATCCCTCTCTTTCCCCATCACCATCTGCCATCCAGCAGGATATTCCTCTGTTCCCAGGAAGGTAGTATGGGTCAGACCTAGGAGGTGCCATTAAACACTGACTGACCTGATCCGAATTTAAATCGCTCACACACTAGTACCTAAACACAGAAAATTCTTCTGGTGTATAATGAATGGTAACACATGTTTTTTGCTAGGTGGAAGTATCAGGTCTGAATCCTGGCTTGAATTTGGTTTGTTTACAAGTTCACTATTTACCACACTATAAAAAGTGAAAATACAAAAACAATATACGAACATAGACTAAACAACTCCTTGACTGGCAAATTCTTATAATGTTTTCCACTATAGGATTTCAGAGAATTGCACTCCCCCCCCTCCAAAAAAACACCTTCATAAAGATGGGTTGCCCTTGCCTTCTCCACTCTTATAGCTAGACAGCTGATTCTCCTAAATTGGAAATCCAAACCATTTTGTTGATGAGCGCTGTGGGCAAATCAGCAACAGAAACACATTAAGCACCTTTGAGGTTTGTTGTTTGATGTGATATTCAAGCAGAGGTTAAGTGAATCTACTGCCTCCTTTCAGGTTCAGATTTACCCCGAGACTGAAGGCATCCTCAACATACAAGGCAATATTATCAGAAAACATTCCATAAACTTTCACTGTTATGCCGATGATACTCAACTTTATCTGTCGATCAAGCCATATGAAACCCACCAGGCCGCCAAACTTCAAGCGTGTCTTAAAGACATCAAAACCTGGATGACCTGCAACTTCCTGCTGCTGAACTCGGACAAGACTGAAGTTATTTTACTCGGACCAGAACACCTCAGAAATCAAGTATCTGATGATATAGTTTCTCTGGATGGCATCGCTCTGGCATCTACCACCACCATAAGGAATCTCGGAATTATTTTTGACCACGACCTGTCCTTTGGCTCTCACGTGAAACAGATCTCAAGGACCGCCTTTTTTCACCTACGGAACATCTTAAAGATCCGACACATCCTGTCTCAATGCGATGCAGAAACATTGATTCACGCATTTGTTACCTCAAGACTGGATTACTGTAACTCCGTATTATCAGGCTGCTCCGGTAAATCCCTTGGATCTTTCCAACTGATCCAGAATGCTGCAGCTCGTGTACTAACGAGGACGCGGAAGAGAGATCACATTACTCCTGTACTAGCTGCTCTCCACTGGCTTCCTGTAAGATCGAGAATCATATTTAAAATCCTTCTCCTTACCTACAAAGCCTTAACTGGTGATGCACCATCATATCTTAAGGACCTTATAGTGCCATATTACCCCACGAGAGCATTACGCTCACTGAATGCAGGGTTACTTGTGGTTCCCAGAGTGTTAAAAAGTAGGTTGGGGGCTAGAGCTTTCAGTTATCGGGCTCCTCTTCTGTGGAATCAGCTTCCACTTTCAGTTCGGGGGCAGGCACAGTCACCTCATTTAAGAGTAGACTTAAGACTTTCCTCTTTGATAGCGCTTATACTTAGAGCTGACTCCGTCAGGAGAGGGAGAGTCAGACAACTCCCCTCGCGATTCACGAGGACACCCATCCCGTGATTCAGCCTGATTCCGTCAGAATCCCCCCCCCCCCCCCCCCCTTTAAACAAGCGTATAGTTATGGCTGGCTCAGGTTTGCCCTGGTCCAGCCCCTAGATATGCTGCTATAGGCCTAGACTCCTGGGGGACATCTTAGGATACACTGAGCTCCTCCTTTCCTTCTCTTCCTCTTTCGCTCCTCCTTTTCACCTCTTCTTTCTCTCCTTCTGGATAAATGATTGTCTCTTCAATGCATATTACTAACTCTACTTTCTTTTTCCATGGATTTGTGGCTGCCTGGAACCAGGGGGAGGACCACGGTCCTCCCCCTGGCCCTGCTGATGCAACCATGGCCCTGCTGATGCAACTGGCCTGGAGCCGGTCCTGCCAGCTGCCATGGCCCTGCTTTCTCCTCCCACTGCCCCTGGGATGCCCCTCCTCTCTACCTCCTTCTGCTTAATGGGTCGTGGCTATCTGGATCATGGACCATGCATACTACTCATTATATGAATAATTTCTGTCACATTCAATTGAATATGCTGTAACTCCGTTACGTTATTCATTCTGGCCACATGACATCTATTGCTTCTGTCCATCCGGGGAGAGGGATCCTCCTCTGTTGCTCTCCCTCAGGTTTCTTCCCCTTTTTCCCCTGTGAAAGGGTTTTTACAATCTTTATTGGGGGAGTTTTTCCTGATCCGATGTGAGGTCCCGGGACAAGGATGTCATGTGTACAGATTGTAAAGCCCTCCGAGGCAAACTTGTATTTGTGATGTTGGGCTATACAAAATAAACTGAATTGAATTGAATTGAATACCTGATACATACCAGTAATTGCATTGCCTTTTCTCTTCACAGGATTCTTTTTACTCGTGAACACTAACCACTGCATATTTTTCTTTAATTGTTTGCACAGCTGCAATCAGGAAAAACATTTTGTGTTCTTTCTCCGGCCACTTGATAAGTAAAGCACGCTTACTGTATTGTGCTCAATGGATGTCTACTTTCTTCGTCTCTGATGCCTATCTGCTGTATCAACAATACTGGTATGAAAGCTGACTCAGGTGACTGAAGAAAATCATACTCCCCCAACCAACTAACTCCCGTCACTTGTGAAGTTTCTGAAAGTTAGTCAGGTTAAGAGCGTCAGATAACAACATTAGAAAGCCAAGGCTAAATCTTAAGCAGCTTTAATTATCATTAGTATTATTTATTATCTGAACAGATACTGATAGGATCACTAAAATTGTTATCCTGATAAATTATTCTAACCAGAACATAAATGTCTGAACCTGGTTTTATGACAATCCATCCAACAAATGTTGAGACATTTCACTCAAAAGCTCAAATATTAACCTCATGTCAACCTCAACATAAATATGTAAATTATGCACTTTCCATGGAGCATACTTTCATATACATATCTGTACATTAGAGTTGTCTGCTTTGAAAAAGTCTGATGAAAAACTGCAACACAATCTACATTTAGAGAATGTTTTGCTTACATATCCAGAACTTACAGCAAATTTAAACTTGAATTATATCGTTGTTATTATCTTTGCTTTAGTGTATGTTATTTGCCCTGTCTCCACTTTTCTCTAAAATGGCGTCGTTTCAACGTCCACGACCATAACTGTAAGAGTTCTTCTCTTTTCTTTCTCCTCATTTCACTGAGCAGCATTAAGAGAACTGCCATACCAAATTGATTTCGAGGTCACATGAAGCTGGTGGGTGGAAAGTATACAACAGCCTTTTTTATTTCAACTGAAGCCACTCACTCAGAGGACATATACAAAGAATGAAATAATACATTTTCTGAGTAACATTCAACCATTTAATGATAAACAATTTGACACTCAAGCATGTACAGTATATACAGTACATCTACAGTATATGGATCTGTGTACAATGATTGAAAAAAAACAAAAACATAGCCATTTACACGTACTGCACAGTTAGTTTCACCCCTTTCGAGAAATCCAAGTCAACTAATGTCCTCCCATTGGGCAATGTGCTTTGCAGCTGTGAAATGCACACACACACACACACACACACACACACACACACACACACACACACACACACACACACACACAGACAGTGTTTGACACAGACAGAGAGACACACATATATGTGTGCAATGCCTATTTAAAGAATGTTGCATGTTAAGCACAAAAGCATTGTAATAAAAAAAGTGTGTGCATGAATCCCAAATAATCCTTCAATACTACTTAAATGTGGCTGGGAGGAAACTGTTAATCTAAAACATGGCGTAAAAGACTGAGACTCTTTAAATGCATATGGAAACACACACACACACACACACACACACACACACACACACACACACACACACACACACACACACACACACACACACACACAGCTCTGGAGAAACACAGCTTAGTCTCTGCCTCCGGCTGTGTGATATCCACTTATCATTTTATCACCAATTAACACAACACTGCAATGAAGGCTGGAAATCACTCTGGTGGGGTGAAGGGCTCTGTGTGCTAATAATCAGCTGAATTTATGCATTTCACTCTTTGTTGCTTCAGTGAAATTTTATTTTATTTCCAGAGGAAGGCGCAGGAAAATTCAGATATGTTTAGCTGTGTTAATGACCACTACAGTATGCAGTTAAATTAGCGATGAGATATAATTTGACCAATAAAGCCCCTCTTGATCATGATCTCCTAGTCCTGTTTTACACTAACACAAACTAAACAGAGAGAGACAGTAGGAGGTCGTCACAAAGCAGGTTGTAAAAATGTCGCACTGGCAATGTTGACCACGTTCAGAGCAGATCACTCATTCAGCTATGGGTGATCAATACCAGATTACACAGCAACCACTACAAAGACGCACTCAAGTGAGCCAAACTAAACATCTGCCACCTTATTCCTTGCGATCAATGTAAGTGGTATCTGTGTGTCTAAACACTGGAGGCCTTTGTGGGGCTGATGTATATTGATCGCTCACAGGCTCTGGATGGTGAGCACTGAGTGCCATTGATTTAGACTGAGTGCCTTGTTTAAATGTGTCGGCAGGATCACACAGATCTTTCAATGTTGTGTTTATATAATTAATGGACCCACTGAATTAACATTTTAGACGCTGTGATTATCAGCCACAGATAATTGTCTGAACACAGAAGAGAACAGTAGGTGCTTTTTTCCGAACAAATACAAAAAGTTGTGAAACTCCTTTAAGTGATATGCTTTACATTAAACACTGAATAAAATCAATGTATCCCATCATTCTTCACACAGATCTTCAACAGATCACTGGAGCTGTGTGAAGTCTCCTTATGCTTGAAACGCTCCACAATAATTCCAGTCCCCAAGAAGCCCTCCATCACAGGTGTATACGACGACAGGCCTGTCGCCCTGACATCTGAGGTCATGAAATCCTTTGAGACCAGAATCAGAATCAGAAACCATTTATTTGCCAGGACTGTTTACACAAACAAGGAATTTTTCTAGGCGGAAGGTGCATACATTAGACGAGACAAACAACAATCAACGACAACAACAGTGCAATGAGTATAAAATCAAGTATAAGATTAAGTGCTCAGACAAACAGATAACGTTTATGTAAGTGTACGTTAAAGTGACATGTGTGTTTAAGTTAAAGTGTATGTTAAGTGGCATGAGTGTTTAAATATGAAGTGTGCAGTGGAGTGACCGGTAAGAAGAAAGAAAAGAAAGAAGAAAGAAAAGAAGGAAAAATAATACTGGTATTAACCCACCTGAAGGTGATCACATGACCCCAGCAGTTTGCCTACTGGACAATGATGCAGCCAATGCACTATATCCTGCAACACTATGACTTCAGACTGGCACTCAACACCATCATGCCAGTCATCCTACTCACCAAACTCACCCAGCTCACTGTTCAGTGGATCACACACTTACTGGCACACCAGGGAATGAGTCTGCATACAGATGGAGAGAGGGCAAGCTCAAATTGCGGCACCGGCATCTTGTACAGGCACTTCCTGTGGCACCGCTCAGTTGCCACAGTGCTGAAGGCACATGCCGCGGTGCCGGAGGGAGATGCCGCTGTTCCGGAAGCTGCCACTACTTTAGAGGCAGCATTTCCGGTGGCACATCTCATGTGTTGCGAGCTGCCACTACTTTAGAGGCAGCATTTCCGGTGGCACATCTCATGTGTTGCGAGCTGCCACTACTTTAGAAGCAGCATTTCCGGTGGCACGTCTCATGTGCCGCGAGCTGCCACTACTTTAGAGGCAGCATTTCCGATGTCAGGTCTGAGGTGACGGGGCACTTACGAGTTGCCCCTCGTGTGCCACTAGTTTTTGAGGCATCTGCCTGTGTTAGAGAGAGCAGTGCCGCAACTTGCTTAAGGTCCTGGAAGGTATATATTATCAGAGCTAGTTCGCTCCAGACGCGGGTTCGTTCCAGACACGTTCGTTCCAGACGTGCGTTCCAGGCGCGTGTTCTACCCAGCTTTTGATCTCCTTCTAATACCTCATTTTTTGTTATTTTATTTATGTGTTGATCTATTGTTTTGCTTTAAAAGGCTACTGTTTAAGCACTTTATTTGTTGCACTTTTTTGTTTGATAATGAAAAATATTTTTCCCTAACTAATCTTGTGTCATTTTTTGCTGAACATAAATCATTAAGTGCTCTTAAGAATACAAGTATTAACAATATAGGTTAGGTTTTAGTTAAGAATTAGTTGAATACCATTGTAATCAAAATGTCAATCAACCTACCTTGGTCAAATCTTAAACACAGGTCTATTAATTAGGCTATATTGTGGTACATAGACGGTCATTGAGGCACAGCAATAGTTTTCTGGTTGAATGTTTAGCTCAAGTCTAGAAGGCCGCTGTGGCATTTGTGGCCACAGCTGTCATCGCTGCAGAATAGATTCAGAAGATGTTTTGGCAACTGCCTGCCACTATTTGTGGCTTCTGGTGAGATGCACAGTTTAAGGATGTCAGTCATTTTGCATTCATTTGCAAGGTTCTTTATCATTATTTTTATCAAGGCATCCAATACACGTACATTGTACATTGTCCCTCTTGAACAAATAAAAAGAAAATAAATACAGTTTGTAACAAAGGGAAAATTAAGAGCACAGAACAGCCCTTTCCCTCCCTAACAGAGAAAAGAGGGTGGCGCCAAAGAGGCAATCTAGGAATGGTATTTGACCATTTATATTGAAGAATGGGTGGAGACTGGGCGCCCAACGCCTACCTTTACCGGTTTGAAGGGAAACCTACGCGACAGAAGATATACACATCAATGTTCAACGACAAATCTGGTAATTTAAATATTGATTATGTAAATAGTGTTTGTCATAAAACGTAGCTCATGGACATATCATATATTTCAAGCTCTCTATACACTTTCATAGACTGTATCAGATGATTCATAACAAGGCAATGTTATATTATGTACGGGCAATTTCTTTCACCAGGGCAACTCAAGGTTGTGATTCCATCCACACCTACTGTCCGCTGTACTGTTGAGAGTGTTGGAGGGAGACACTGAGCCCCATTAGAAGCCCATTGGTGTAATGCTTAAGAAGATTAAAAAGCAAGGCCAATTAAAAAAATAACTTAATAATATCAGAGAAATATTTACTGTTGTTACAGTAAATATTTAAAAAAAAAGTTGTTGTAAACAAATGTCATTATCTCTACATACAGTCATAAAAGACAATGACAAATAAGCATTCAAATGTGGAACATAAACTAATTATTGTTAAACACTAAAACAAGTCTCTCCTGATTGAAATTGTTTAAAGTAGATCTGTTTGAAAAATCAAAGGTTTTCAAGAAGCTGTTTAGTTCCACATAAATAATGAATCATACATTCTTTATTAAAATGAAGAATGAATGAGCAATTACATAAATTATTAACAGCAAGAAATGTTCATAAACAACTCATCGGTAGCACTTTATAGTAAGTACACACTATTTAGCATTAGTATAGCATGAATAAACACTGAATTCATCATTTGTAAAGCATTATTCCAATATGAATACTCATTAGTAACTCATTCATAAACACAGTTATAAATGTTTCATTCTTGATTAATAAGCTTGGGTTTCATACTTTATAAATTATGGATTCCCCATTTGTAAATGAAGTATTCAGGACTCATAGATGATTGATAAAATAATTTGTAAAGTGTTAGTAAATGATAAAAAACAATGCTGCAATTCATGAAGTTAATCTAGTTAATCTAGCAATTCATTAGTTAATCTATAATCAGTGGCTCAAAGCTAGCAGAAGTTATCAGTTATCTTCTCAACAGAAAAGGGAAAGAGACACAACACAAAGTGTAGACTAAAATGTTCCATAGTTTGTTGGCACATAGCTACATATTATTGATTATGCTAGCTTTGACTAGCTCACTAGCCTGCTTTTAAGTAGACCAATCCAGGTGATAGCGAGATACTCATAATCAATCATTTGTACCAGCAAACTGAGAAACATGCCATCACTCGTGCTACTGATGTAGGGTTTGATGGAGGGTTGATTTTACTTTAACAGACACAGCATGTGAATAAGTTCTGCAGCAATCTTTATATGCAGTGGTAAACCTACAGCAGCCCTACTTGTTGACCAGCCTGCTACTCGTTGGTGAGAGATTTAGAACTTTTTGTAACATGTGAATGATCACCAGTAAACATCAGAGGACTGTGAAAAACAATCCCTGTTTAACTGATGCTGCTCATTTTTCCATCACACTTTCCTACTCAATCCCACTGCCTCTCGTCCAGTTAATAATAGTGCACCATGATCAAAACCACACAGTTACCTTGATAGAAAGTGATACATTCTTTTAAATCTACTCAAATGTCTGTCCAACGACTTTTCTTTGGGGTTAGACAGCGTCTGGAGGATATAATTCAGAAGTACGAGTGTGGCTTAGAAAGGCGGAACCCCTTGAGTTCATTGTTCACTCTGCTCTCTGATGTCTGCCAGGCAAAGTCATCGGCTTACACTTCCATTGCCCGGTGACCAACAGAGGTCACCGGGCAATATTTCATGCAAGACATTTCATTTCAAGGCATATCATGTTATATCTACTGTGTGATTTGAGAGAGAGGGCAAGCTCAAACCGTGGCACCGGCACCTCATTGAGGCATTTCCGGTGGCACGTCTCAGATGCCGGGGCACCTTCGAGCTGCCGGAGCAGTCGCCACTAGTTTAGAGGCAGCGCTTCCGGTGGCAGCTCGTTGCCGGAGCAGTTGCCACTACTTTGGCGGCAGCACTCCAGGCACATACAAGTTGCCACTCATGTGCCACTAGTTTTTGAGGCAGATTCTACTATTTGAGGCAGCTGACAGGTGCCGCAACTTGCTTATGGTCCTGGAAGGTATAATATGTGACAATACAGGTCCTGGAAGGTATATATCCCGACGTCCCAGCTGACTCTGTTTGAAGTGCCGCTGTTTTGGAGAGGTGCTGCGACAGTTTAACCTTTATTTGTTGTTATTTGACAATACATTAAGGTCCTGGAAGGTATGAATGTTGGTAGTTGTAAAAAAAAAAAAAATGCCGAGTTGTGCAACCCAACCCTGTCTCCTAAAAATTACAATCATCGTATGGTTGTGTTATTGTTTTCATGTATACGTTTATAATCAACGTATGTTTGTGTTATTGTTTTTGTTTTCATGCTTTCTCGCTGAATTTAAGCATAGTTGAATTTCTAAGCTCTGCGGAGGAAAATAAACTAAAAGGATTCCCTCAGTAGCGGCAAGCGAAGAGGGGCGGGGTGAAGCCGGTACCGGGGCCGGTCGCGCCGGGTACGGTCTTCTCTGATTCGGGTTGTTTGGGAATGCATCCCCAAGAGGGTGGTGAACTCCATCTTTGGCAGTATACCACTGCAGTCAACTCAGCAGACACTCGGCAGACACTCTCCGTGCTCAAATCACAGACACTGACATTTCAGGAAACACATTCAAGCGAGCGGAGAGATCTATGTGACACAACATCCGGTTTTCAATTCAGATATTTTACAAAGTAAAAGTTCTACGTCCAAAAATCTAATTTCTGAATATTTAATGACATGTGTAAACTTTTTTGGATGTGGGACCTTTACAATTTAAAATATCTGAATTGGTACAGTTAAGATGTTTGGATGTGTTCTGAACACATTCATATCAGTCAGTATTTTGAAAACCGGATGTTGTGTCACGTGGATCTCTCCGCTCGCTTGAATGTTGAAGAGAATTTAATGATTTATATGTTGTACTGCCTTACTTTGACTAAAGTTTCATGTCCTGCTTGCACTAAAAGAATGTGTCTCGAAGCTGATGGGAAATCATAACTGGTCGAGTTCTCAGTCGCTCTTGACCTTGGCTAAACAGACTAGAAAGAGGCCGCTTTGGCCTCATATGCCCTTGTTACCGCATATTAACACATAAAGCTTGTTTTTGGCCGTTATCGGTCTGGCACAGGGACGGTTGTCTGGCTCCTGTCGGGTGTGGGAGATTCCGCCTTTGTGCTCAGTGTGGCTCACCCTTGTGACCTTTAGATGTCTGAATTACAGACGCAGCTGCAGTGGGAAGTAGTGGCAGCTGCCTCAAACAGTAGAAACTGCCGCAAAAACTAGTGGCAGCTGCCGCAAAGTTGTGGCAACTGCCGCAAAAATAGTGGTAGCTTGTAGGTGCCTGAGAGGTGCCACAGGAAGTGCCTATACGAGGTGCCGGTGCAACGATTTGAGCTTGCTCCTACTGTTGTTTGAATATCTCACTCAGAAATATATGAGTTTCTAGTCTTTTTTGCCTACTTTGTGACGCCATGAACAACTGCACTATACCAAATTAGCTCAATCAATAAAGCTTGATATTTCTCTGCAAAGCTCTGCAAATCTAGTTTTCCCACCCCAAGTGCATTAAAATGGAAGTGCTGGAGCTAGAGAAGACTGAGCACGGTTAATACAATACAATCTCACAAACAGGTCATGATTTGCATCTCAAAAGTAAACGCTGAACTTTCATTTATGTCTCTGAGAGTGAATGTATGACGTCATAATACTTCCTCAAGAGCTCAAAGAAAACCTACATCATTCATTTCTTAAATACTGGTATTTTATCTCACCCTGAAAGCAAAGCTAAAAGGTCTATATTATAATCACTTCAACACAATCTCACCACAATGCTTACTGGCTCCTTCTGATATTCACAGCCCAAGCCTTGAGCCTTTTAACTTTTATCAGTAAAGCTCTTTAATATGCCTCTTTAGCTCAGCAAAGCTTGCTCTGAGGGTTTTCACTGAGAAATTACCTGTAATATCACAGTTGTGAATGCAGAATTAATACTATCTACATCCTCCTTTTCTCATTACTGCCTTATCAGTTAAGAACAGTTCTCCTAGGCTGAAGAGGAGTCGTAGAAAGGGAGCTCAGTCTGTACGGGTGGCTTTGAGGATGTAATCTATGACAAAGTGACAATTTTCAGACATTTTTGGCTGTGTTGCTATGGTGATTTATCTAAGCTTGCTTCGAGAAACCGAGAAAGCCTGACCTACGTCATCTTATCCTTACAATTAGCCCGCTAACTCAGTAAGCCAGGTACGAGAAATAGGGCCCAGGTATACACCTTGTTCTGTTATTAAACAAACTAAACGGCCGTATTTTATTGATCATATCGACACGACAGCTTGTCATTTCTGTCTCTACATGGTCACGTTAACACTTCTCCTCTGCTCTCTGTATCGCGCATGGCAGAGTTCCGCCATGCGCACACGCACACACACACACACACACACACACACACACACACACACACACACACACACACACACACACACACACACACACACACACACACACAGGTGAGCACTATATCTGCGTTTTAAACGCTCCCAGGGTGAAGATGGCAACACTCGCTCTCCTGTGAGGAGCAACCGGCGCAGCTCTCTCTGTTGAGAAAATGTATCGGCTAATTTTAAGTGCTTCATCACCCAAATCAATCAGATTATATTTACGAATAAATATATACTTATGAGGATGTATGTACTGTATGCACGTATGAATCATGTACTATATATGTGTATATGAGTTTGCATATGTGTATGGGCGGATCAGTATGTATGTATTATTCATAATCAGAAATTCAATCAATTGAAGCAGTGAACTAAAGTATAACTTTATTTTCATTGTTCTAAGTGATTGCAATTTTTTTTTTAAATGTCTGATGGAGCAATCTGATTTACTTGAAAGTGATTCAACAGAAATGCTTATTTTTTTATTATGTTTTATTAAACATTTGGTGGGATGTTCGAGTATGTGTGTGTCTGTGAGGTTGGAGAGTATATATAACTCACTCACAGTTCAAGGGTCAGTTAGGTTGAACCCACAACATTGTAAAACAATATTTTTACAAAGTGTGCCACGTACTGAATAATCAAGCATCCCCTAAACCTGATTTAAAATTCCCTAACATCCCTCCAATTTAGGATGCTTACACCTACAGAATAAATACAGTATATGCAATAAACATTAATATACCCCACATGTAAATATGGATGTGTTCATAGGAGAAGTCATAATTGTTGAAAATACTGTACATTAATAGACATTAAATGTCCTTATATCTGCTGTTGTATGTTGTGTACATACCATGCATTATATGTTAATATACTACTACTACTACTACTACTACTACTACTACTACGAAATGGGTTAGAGTAAAGTATTACCTATTCAAAACGTTGCGATCTTGGAAGTCTGAATTAATCCCATATCACATATAAGCACATTTTACGAAAAGTTGAAGAGTAGAGTTACGCTCCCCAATGATAGGTTAATAATTTGGCAAAATGCCATCAAAACGGTAATTTTTAAGCTGATGCCAAACTACTGCAGCACAACAGACAGTGACAGAAAAGTTGAGCCGCTGGTGCTTTGCCAGATGGATTTGGGCAGCTAAGAATGCCCACTTGAGTCCACAGCTTAAAGGATTGCCACTTGATTGCAGCCATAAAACCACAACTTCCACTTATAAAACTTGTAAAATCGTATTATCTCACACTTGCTTGCTATAATTTAAATTACATCACGGAAACATGCCTGAATTATATTTAGCAGTCACAATGTGGGCTTATTCGTCATGCTGCACGAGGTCTAGACCAGAGGAGGCGACTGTCCCTCGTGGCCACTTGACTAGCGCATCGAAGAGTGTTTACCGGTGAAGGTGGACTTCTGGAGCTTTGGTGTGTCTGTGACAATCCGGTTGGCATAGATAAATGGGGGCAGCAGAGAGAAAACCACAAACAGATCTGAACACCGGGACGCCGTTCCGGACCCCATTGTGAACTCCTGAAGTGTCTCCAACAACAGTGGCCACTTTGTGCTCAGTGACTCTACCTCTCCTCTCCTTATTAGAATATTTTCCTGAAGTAAAAGTAACCATCAACTGAATATATTATGCCACAATATAAGATAAAGTTGTGCATCCAAAATGTTGCAAAACTAAAAGAATATGTGTTCCATTTTGATACAAATTATTGGATTATTATCACTGATATATTAACATGTAGCCAACTTTTTAATTTTGACAGTTTAGTACTTAACCAGACCATAACCAAAAATGTGTAAACTGATGATGGGATTTGTATATAAAATCATGATGTGTAAAGTATGACAATATCTGCAAAATAAAGTTAAAAGTTACAAGCTGTAGATTAGAATAATAAAGTAATACTGAAAATAAAAACATAAATAGTACTTAAAAGTAAGAACTACTTTCCACCACTGACAGAAGGTTTGTTAGTGCCAGTCAGCTGTCAGTCATTGATGACAAAACATGATGATAGAGATGATTCTCTATCCTCATGTCATATCACCGGAGAGCTTAGCGTGATTGTTCATCACTGTTATATGAGCGGAAGTTTGTTTTGAGACACTGATGTCATTATCATTCTGATAAATCAGGTGAAGCTGTACTCCTGAGCTATAGGCAGGCTGAGGCACAGGAGGTGTTTTTTTCAAACTTAAACAAAACCTGATTGTGATATATTTTTCAAAGTGTAGCAGAACTGTATGTGGTCCAAAATGATCAGATAGGCGTGAGTTTGGAAAGGTACAAGATAAAGCTGTCTGGGTTTCTGTTTGAACATGGTGACCATGTTTTTTTTTGGCCCCAGTGCGTAAAGCATGAATCATGCTTCCCACATTGTGGGGTGAGTCAGTGTCTGGAGATGACTGCAGAGAGACACAATCAACACATTTTCCTCCCCTGTAGGCTCAATGTGTTTCAGTCCCCATGCTGCACAGTTATCCTTATGTGGCAGAAGGCTGCTCTTGTCATTGGCTGGGGCAGCGGCGCACCCCTTAATCACAAGCGCATCGCTGGCCAATCGCAGTGGGTGGGCAGCCATAAAGTCTACGGGTATTCCCTCGGGCCCCTCACTAAAGTCAAGCGCGTGTCCGGCTTCCGCCCCGTTTGTATTTCTGCCCGGTCGCAGTCTATCCCTGGGGCTCCCCCTCTTCCTACACCTCCTTTGACGAGTCTTTTATTAGTATAGTGTTTTATTAGTATAGTGTTGTATTAGTATAGTGTTTTATTAGTATAGTGTTTATTTAGGATAGTGTGCCTTTTGAACCGCTGTGGTCAAATAAAAGATTGTTTTGTATACTGGAACCACGCCTCTACCTAGAAGTCTGTAAAGTGGACCTGTGTGTCCTCGGAGTCTTGCATTTTGCAGACATGCTGAATCTTCCGGTGTAATTCCGGAGGTGGCGTTGTCGGGCGCTGACATTTAGTTACCCATTCAAACCAACGGAAGCCACGTAGTTTCTCCCTCTCACCACACTTATCTCTTTAATTTTGCTGCATCAGAAAAGGGACTGTCTGAACAAACAACAGCTTTGCACACAATCTGTTCTGGCCTCAGTCAGTTGGTGAATCCAGCAACCAGGGCCCTGTTTTTCGTACCTGGCTAAACAAAGTCAAGCAAATGTTCTAATCTCCAGCTTAATGGCAAATACACTCAAAGGAAACTATTTGTATTCCTCTGCTGAGAAGCAGGAGATGATCATGAAGGCATATGAGGAAGTCAATACTTTAATCATTCACAGCAAACGCATTGTGAATATTCCAATGTTTTTGCAACGTTGTTGCCGTGAACGCAGCTTTAACACCGCCCACTGCGAGGCATAAGCGTTGCAAATATATCAGACAAGTTAAATGCGTCAGTGTTGGGAAAATGTATCGGCAAATTTGAAGTGCTTCATCACTCAGATCAATCAGATTATATTTACGAATAAATATATACTTATGAGGATATGCGTACTGTATGCACATATGAATCATGTACTATATGTATATACATGTATGTGTAGATTGCTATATAACTAGGAGTTTGAATATGTGTATGGGCGGATCAGTATGTATGCATTACTCATAATCAGAAATTCAATCAATTGAAGCTGTGAAAATAAATTGTGTGTGATTCTCTGTATTCTTATCATGAGTCCACCTTAATCATGTTCTACAATAATGATATGTATGGTGTACTAATAACACTGTCATATAATTATGAGTGCTTTAAAGTTTCAACACATCCATAAGTTTCTTAAGAGCTAAATAAAGTTAAGAACAGCAGAAACAGGGCCCAGAGGAACCACTGTAAGCTTCATTCCTGCTTCAGACCAGTTCCCATGAGCCTAGCCTCCTCACTGCCGTGATGACAGAAGTCTATCTCCACACTAAATGTTTTCTCTACAGCAGCATAGTTCAGTTGCTATTTTATTCGGAGACACAATCACATCTTTAATGTTTAATTTAAATAGTGGATTTTTCGTCATGTCCATTTCGTCTGTAGAATGACGTAATTGTACTTCTTCCAAAGCATGCAGTATTAAAGAAGATGTTGATGATACAGACAACTTGCGGAGTGAAACTGGCAAAGTTATGTGTAAGTCATATACAGTCATATATATTTTGCTGGTATTGTCATTCAGGAGAGATGCAGCCTGACTTTCAACAAGTAGAGCCGGGAGCTGGGTCTAAATTATTTAGATGGTAAATAGTAAAAAAAAAAGGAATGATTATTTTTACAGCTGTAATGTTATGATGTTGGTTTGTTTGGTGTCCTGTCTTATTGTGAAGTCCTTGTCTTGTGTGTCCTCTGTGTTCCTGCACTTCCTCCCCTGTGATTGTGTGATTGTCTGACTGCCCTGTTCCCTGATTGTGTATTCCTTCCACCTGTGCTGCCCTCATTGTTTCCACCTGTTCCTCATTACCTTCCTCTTGTATTTAAACCCTGTTTGTCTCCTGTCCCCTTGTCGGATTGTACTGGTTTTTCCCCTGTTAGCTGTCTCATGAGTAGTCCTGTCTTGTACCTGTCTTTTGGATTCCTGTTTTTGTTTGTTCCTCGTCCCGTTTTGAAGCATGTCCTGAGTTTTGTTTTATGGAATACATTTACTTTCCGTGGCCTGAGGGGCAAGACTCCTGCCGCTAGGGGTCCTGATCCTGAGGCCCGAACCTCTCGTCGGCGTCGTGTCCCCACTGCCGCCCCCGCGCCACTGTTCTCGGCGGGCCCAGTTGCTCCTTCCACACGGCGGCCGATCCTGGCCACCCGTGTCCCGTCGGCGTCCGGCCCGACTTCCTGCCTTCTGCCAGCGGTCCGGCCGAGCCCTGCTCCTCGTTTCCAGTCGGCGGTCCGGCCGAGCCCTGCTCCTCGTCTCCAGTCCCCGGCCTATTCTGGCCCCCCTGTGTCCTGCTGGCTCCCCGGCCTGTTCTCGGCACCCCTGTGTCCTGCTGGCTCCCCGGCCTGTTCTCGGCACCCCCGAGGCTAGTTTCCCTGTTCCCTGTCCCGGCTGCCGCCTTCAAGCTGCTGCCCCCCTGCCGACCCTTTCAGAGTCCCCCGGCTACCCTTCAGAGTGTAACATGTAAGTCCCCATTGTTATCATCCTTCAGTATTAATATGTAAAAGGGAAATAAATATTACTCATCCATCTGTTTATATTCACTCCACTGTCATATCGCTGTCCAGAACCCGTCGTCATGATACAGCCATTTCAGGTCTGGCCCTTTGTTTGTGACTTCAGTCCAATTTTAAAAAAAATACCCACAACAGTGCACAGCTTGATTGTAGCTTCTCTATGTTGCTGTGAGTGAACATTGTGTCCATCACATGTCACAAATGGCACTCTGAACTAAAGTTGAGCTGGCAGATCCTAATCAGACGAGTTAGATGATGTATAGTAATGGAGAAAAGGTTAGAATGTATATTTTAACCATTTTTACAATTACTATATATCTTCATTCAACATAACTGGCAATATTGGCTCGGTTTAATCTTGTGTTTAAGGATTGCTGTAACCAAGCCTTTAACAACATCATAATTATTTTCATCTCACTTGTGATCCAGAACAGTGGAGCTCAATTTTATTTTCGGAGAGGAAGTGTACACTAAGTTAGGTAAAGGGATAATAATATGGTTGTAGAGTTGGGAGACAGTAGACGTAGTTGCAGTCGAGAGTTTACTACAACTCCACATAAAATGTACAATACTTGTGCATCACGATAGCGGCAGCGCAACCCCCACGCTTCCCGGAAACCCCAGACCCCGAAAACCCCCCAGCTCTTAAAGACACAGTAGCCCTTAGGTGAATGTCTCTCACAGTCCGTATGTGGGTCACCACACAGGCCCCCCCAGAATTCACCCAACCAAAAGTGCAATAGACGAAAGTCAGTGAACAGAGTCCGACTCCAAAAGGCAAAGTCAACGTGGCGGGGGGCGGACCAAACGGCTGCGCTTCGCAGCAGGGGGCTCCAGTGGGGCCGGGGCAGGGACAGAGGTCGGGGCAGGGTGCGGGGCGGAAACAGAGGGGCGCCCCCGGCGTGGGGGCAGGGCCAACTGGACGGGCTCATCAATGTCTAAATGAGCAGGCTTGAGACGGTCGATAGCGACTCTCTCCGGCCTGCCCCCCCTGTCCACAACAAAGTTCTTAGCGCCCACTTCCAGGACCCGGAAGGGGCCGTCGTAGGGGGGCTGCAGCGGAGACCGATGGCTGTCATGGCGGATGAAGACATACCTCGCCGCTGGCAGGTCCCAGGGGACATAGGACTGGGGGAGGCAGTGGCGCACGAAGGCGTCGGCGACGCCCCGGGACACAGTTCGGTGAGAGGAGGCGGACCAGGGTGCAGTCGCGTCCGGTAGAAACTCCCCCGGGACCCGCAGGGGCTGGCCGTATACCAGCTCGGCGGATGAGGCCTGGAGGTCTTCCTTGGGGGCAGAGCGGAGACCGAGCATGACCCACGGAAGGCGGTCAATCCAGTCGGCGCCCGAAAGGCTGGCACGAAGGGCGGCCTTCATGTCACGATGGAACCTCTCACAAAGCCCATTAGCCTGCGGATTGTACGCCGTAGTGCGGTGCATCTTCACCCCAAGGTGCTCAGCAACTGTAGTCCAGAGCTCCGAGGTAAACTGTGGGCCCCTGTCGCTCGTGATGTCACCCGGCGTGCCAAAGCGGGCCACCCAGCACCCGATGAATGCCCGGGCGACCTCCGCTGCTGTAGTGGAGGACAGGGGGACAGCTTCCGCCCACATGGTGGTCCTGTCCACCATGGTGAGAAGGTAAGTATATCCGCGGGAGGGGGGCAGGGGGCCCACCAGGTCCACATTTACGTGGTCGAAGCGCCTCTCTGGCACCACAAACGGTGCCAAAGGGGCTTTTGTATGGCGGTGCACCTTAGCACGCTGGCACGCAACGCAAGAGCCAGCCCAAGCTCTAACGTCCCTCCGAAGACCAGGCCAAACGAACCTGACGCCCACCAGCTTAGCCGAGGCCTTCACCCCAGGGTGGGAAAGGCCGTGGATGGTGTCGAAAACCCGCCGCCGCCAGGCAGCAGGCACCAGCGGGCGCGGTTGACCGGTAGAGGTGTCGCAGAGGAGGGTGGCGTCTGCTGTGTCGAACACCATGTCCTCCAGCCGTAGCGCAGTAGGAGCCGACCGGAAGGCTTGAATGTCTGAGTCCGTGGCTTGGTCCGCCGCCATAGCGGCGTAGTCGAGCCCCAAGTGGACGAACCCGACGACCACCCGAGAGAGGCAGTCGGCAACAAAGTTGTCCTTGCCCGACACGTGCTGGATGTCTGTGGTGAACTCGGAAATCACCGAGAGCTGACGCTGCTGACGCCCCGACCACGGCTCCGTGGTCTTGGCCATGGAGAACGTCAGCGGCCTGTGATCCACGAACGCAGTAAAACGCCTGCCCTCCAACAAGAACCTAAAGTGTCTGGTGGCAAGGAAAAGTCCCAGCAGTTCCCTGTCAAAGGTGCTGTACTTGCGCTCGTTTTCCCAGAGCTGTTTGCTGAAGAACGCCAGCGGCTGCCAGGCGCCCCCCACCCACTGCTCGCACACCAACCCCACCGCGTAGTCAGAGGCGTCCGTGGTGAGGGCAATGGGGGCAGCGGGAGACGGGTGCGCCAGCAGAGCAGCGTCGGCCAGCGCGGCCTTGGCCGCAGTGAAGGCTATGTCCATCTCCGAGGACCAGTCCAACACATCCTTGGGCAGCTTTCCCCGCAGGGCTTCGTACATAGGGCGCATGGGGAAGGAAACGGTTGTAAAAGTTCACCATGCCCAGAAACTCCTGCAGAGACCGTACGGTGCGGGGGCGAGGGAAACCTGCGACGGCCTCCACCCTGGCGGGAAGGGGGACGACTCCCCGCGGAGTGACGTGGTGGCCGAGGAAGGTGATGGACGACAGGCCAAACTGGCACTTAGCTGGGTTGACGATGAGGCCATGTTCGCTGAGGCGGCCGAACAGCTGCTGGAGGTGAGTCCTGTGCTCCTCCCTGGATGCACTGGCCACTAGAATGTCATCTAAACAAAAAAGGCATGTCCCGAAGAACGGAGTCCATCAGGCGCTGAAACGTCTGCGCCGTCCCCTTGAGGCCAAACGGCATACGCAAAAACTCAAAAAGCCCAAAGGGCGTGATGACGGCCGTCTTTGGGACATCCTGTGGGTGGACTGGCACCTGGTGGTATCCCCGCACCAGGTCCACCTTGGAGAAGACGACGGCCCCTGCCAGGTGGGCAGAGAAGTCCTGTATGTGCGGGACGGGGTACCGGTCAGCAGCGGTGGCATTGTTAAGGCGACGGAAATCGCCGCACGGGCGCCAACCCCCGTCGGCCTTAGTAACCATGTGTAGGGGGGGCGCCCGTGGACTGTTTGATCGGCGCACAATGCCGAGGCGCTCCATGGTACATGAGAACTCCTCCCTGGCGATCGCACGCTTGGCTGAGTCAAGGCGGCGGGCCCGGGCGTAGACAGGGGAACCCACAGTGGTGATATGGTGCTCCACGCCATGCTTAGCCACCGCAGACGAGAACGTGGGTGTGGTGAGGTCGGAGAACTGGGCGAGTAGGTGTTGATACGGGTCCCCGGTGACCAGCGTGTTTGACAGGCAGAGCGCCCCAGCCCCCCACCCACCCCCCAGCATGCAGGGGTACGAGGCAAAAGAAAGGGCATCAATCAGGCGGCAGTTCTTTACGTCCACCAGCAGGCTGAAAGCACAGAGGAAATCTGCGCCCAGAAGCGGCGTGGATACCGCAGCCACAACAAAGTCCCAGCCGAAACGGCGGCCACCAAAACACACCTCCACTTGCCTGGTGCCGTAGGTACGTATGGGCGTGCCGTTAGCGGCGTCCATCTGGGGGCCGCGTCCGCTGGCCATGGTGTCCACGGGTTGAGCTGGCAGGATGCTGCGGTGTGCGCCCGAGTCGACCAGCAGCCGCCGGCCAGACAAGGAGTCAGCGATGAATAACAGCTTGCAGTCACGGCCGGCGCCCATAGCCGCTAACGAGTGCCGGCCCTGGCGTTTCCCTGTGGCTTGAAACTGCATGGCTTACGGCACTGCTTGGCCTTGGCCCCAAACCTGGCATGGTAGTAACAGAGCCCGTCGTCGGGTTGGCGGCGGGCCGTCACCGCAGCCGCAGTGTCTGAATAGTTCTCCATGGGCGGGGTGCCCTGGTGGGGTAGCAGGGCATGGACAAACTGCTGCCGGTTGGCCAGAAAAACCCGGTCAGCTTCAGCAGCCAGAGTGCGATAGTCCTTGGACGCGGCGAGGGGGGAACTGGCCAGTGCTGTGCATACAGGCACTGGGAGCTGCCTCAGGAAAATGTGTGAAAAGGAAGGAGGGATCAGCCGATCCTAGCACGGCTAGCATTTTTTCCATCATCTCCGACGGCCTGTTGTTGCTGAGGCCGTTGCGGGAGAGCAGGCGGTCCGCCTTCTCCAGTTCAGACAGTTCGAAGAGTTTCAGAAGAAGTCTTCAGAGCTTCGTACTTGCCGGCAGCCGGTGGCGCCTCCAGCAGCATCATCGCTCGTGCCGTCGTCGAAGCATCCAAAGCGGTCACCACGTGGAAGTATTTCGTGACATCCAGATGTATTCCTCTGAGCTGGAATTGGGCTTCTATGTGCTGAAACCACGGCCGTGGGTTATGCTGCCAAAAGTCCGGCAACTTGACGGTAGCGGCGTAGACGTTAGCCATGTCGTTAGCACCGGCGTTCGGTGCGGCGGCGCCGCCGTTCTCGTTGTCGGACATGCCGTATTCACTCACAGGGTCACCAGTGTGGAGTTGGGAAACAGCGAGACAGTAGACGTAGTTGCAGTCGAGAGTTTACTACAACTCTACATAAAATGTACAATACTTGTGCATCACGATAGCGGCAGCGCAACCCCCACGCTTCCTGGAAACCCCGAAAACCCCCCAGCTCTTAAAGGCACAGTAGCCCTTAGGTGAATGTCTCTCACAGTCCGTATGTGGGTCACCACATGGTCACATTTTTCTTAAAGTCTCTTTTCCCTGATTGGCTCCTGAAGAGTAAACTCAACATTCCTCAGCAGTTCTCTGCAGCAGCTTTGCCAACTGTGGTCATTCTCTCACCTGGAGACTCTGCACGTACTCCGTTCACACTGCCTGCGACTTCTATCACATTGGAGGACTGATCGTCGACTGCGTGTTTGTTTGGACCAGTGGAAGCATGATTGCTGCGATTGTCATCACCTTGTTTTGTTGCTGCTCGCTCCATCCTACTTTTGGACAGGTGAGTGAACTCAATGACAGGCTAATGCAGTTGGAATAAGTTGAATGCCTTGACACGTGCTTACAAAGACAATTATATCTATTGAACTGATGACAATATGGCTCTTAATAACTGTCATGCATAGCTTGAAAGGCAAAAACTGCTTAAATCTGTCTAACCGGTCTCAGAACAGCTCTTACTGTGAGTGTCCTTGCTTGGCGTCACAAAATACTTTTGACAAAGCAAACTTTGAGTCGAGTTCACTTGCAATGAACTTCGCATGCAAGCTTCAGCAACAAGACCCCAGGGGCAGTGTGGATGCACTCAATACATGGATGCTTTGCTTCAATGCAATCCTGCTAAATGTTTCCAAGAAGCTGCATATTTTTGTGACTATCTTTAGGCCTTTGCATGTTTGTCTTTGTTTGTGCACGTGAGATATGGCCATCATGCTTTAATGTGTTGATATATGCGTGAAGTTGGTGTTTAAAGTTGTATTTTAGTGTTTCAAAGTGATAATAATCTGTAGATTTAATAGTACTGCATGCCACCTACACACCCAGTTAACATGAAGCCATGTGAAATGTTGCTGAGCACAGGAAGAAAGAGGCCTTTGACAACTACACTATACACACCAGCCACCCCTCCCAGCTGACTGAAGCCTCTCCAAACCCTAGTTCTTTCCAAATCAGGTGTTTTCAGCAAATATTGACTCTTCTTACATAACCCTGGCTGGACGAAAACACTAATTGGTTGTCTGAAAACATGCATGAGAGGGCAGAAGGCGTAGAATGACTCTGTTGAAGAGGACGTGGATAGAAAACAAGTCAGAGCCACGACCTCGTCCCTGCAGCCAATAGAAAGAGAGGTTGTAACGGGGGTAATGTTTATGCTGAGGGCGTTTATACCCGACGGACTGACCCCGAACCCTAAATCCACCACATCATAAAGAGCAAGTAAGCTTCTGCTGATTTCATCCCCTTTTCTAAAATGACACAAGGTGGTTGCATAACTTTATGTAATGATGCTTTTAAACATCCAGACTGGGTCATGCATGAAAACCACATCACAAGAACAGCAAACTTTCAGAGTGTTCCTGTGTTTATGACTGAGTTACAGTATCTGGCTCCGAGAGGAGGAGGTCCCTGCTTGCAAATACTTACATTGGCCAAACATACAGTGATCCTATTGCATTTACTGGCTCATATAACAGCCCAGCATCTGTACTGTAGGTATTCAAGGGCACTCCTTTAGCCGCCTCGTTTATTTACATACAGTGGATCTGGTTTTTATTTTTTTAAGTTTTGTTTAGAGCTGTGATTTAATTTCATACTGTACTTAAAATTAGAACATCTACTTGCACATTTGAGTAATAAACAATATATTTACTTTGGTTGGGTAACCTCAGGTATCAATGTCTTAGGTAATTTATTATGCACACAGTATTTTTATAAAGAAACAAAACATGCAGGTGTCATTCATGAGGTAATCTGGTGGCTATATTTTCAATCATAGACAGAATTGTGAAAAGAAAGAAAATGCAACGTGATGAAATGGAGTGTGGTAACTATAGAAAGCTTTTTATAGCTTTGTTTTTTAGCTCTGACACTAACTTTTTTTTAATCGTTTGATTGTAAAAAAAATTAACATCGTTTTGAGTCTTGTGAATGAATGGAAAGTTAGTTATTTGGCTAACACATCAACGACGTCCCTGGCTTGTGGTCCTGCGGTCTCTTTTTCCATGTTGACAAATATTTATTTTTCAATTTGTAGCTTTTCTGTATTCATAAATTCAGCAAAACAGCATTCCTCTTTACCATTATATGGCTGCACTTGTAAAAGAAATAGAAAATTTGACACAGCTTTGAAAAATGCGTTGTGAAATATCAATCAACACCTAATGACATTAGTCATCCCCTCTGTTTTTGTTCCAGGACTGTCCTAGTAGACAGGAAATACAGGGCTCTCTGAAGCAGGTCCAGAAGCTTCTCTCAGCCCATGAAGCCTCGTACTTGCAGAGTCTTCGCAACCTGAAGAAGAAAATAAACCTGTTGCAAAGCAGCACTGGGAAGCAGACCACAAGATCCATTAACAGTAAGCAAATCCCTCAGAAAAATGGATGTATTACAATTTTAAATGTATAAATATCTGCCTTTCTGCTTCATTGCCTTCAGGTACCTGCACAAGACTGGACGGGCCCATCAATGGGAGGAAACTTGGCAAGTCACACGCCGTGGGCCATGAGGTTCACGTTTTGTGTGACCTTGGTTATGAACTTGCGGGATCGGAGAGCAGGGTTTGTCAGGAGAGTTTGACCTGGAGCGGCCAGCAGCCTACCTGTCGAGGTGACATACACTGTGATGGTCACTTTCTCCACTGCCTCCTCCTACCTCCTCCTCTTCACCTTGACCACTCATTCTGTTATCTAACCCACTGATCACTGCAACCCTTTCATCGTCCTTTTGTAACCTTCCCCTCTTCTGCGCTCTATTGCCGTCCCTCTTTTTGTGCTTCATGCTTGTCACCAACGTTTTTTATGTAGAGATACATTTCATGTGACCCATGATCATATTTCCTCTTTATGTACTCTGGATGTTGTCCAGAGAGCTTATTGAATGCCTTGACATGTGATATTCCAACCTGTATATCCTTTGACACTGTCAGAGGATCCACTGTCAGACTGACAGCTCACTGACTTTAAGATAACAGCTGAAAGGCTGTTGGATCAAAACGGTTTCCTACACTAACATTAAGTCATCTCCTCCATTGTTTCCTTATTCACTCTTTAACATGCATATGCAATAATGACACGTCCTCTTATCGTCATGCATCAAAGATATCCGGTTCCATATGTCCTTGTATCTCTAGAAGTTGCAAATGTAGCAATGAAGTCTCCTTGTATACCTTCCTGTCGGTCTTTTCCCTCAGACATCAATGAGTGTGCGTCTTCTCCGTGCCTGAATGGTGGGACGTGTGTGGATGAAGTGAACCAGTTCTCTTGTGTCTGTGCCAAAGGCTGGGCCGGACTGACCTGTCAGAGCCCCTTGCCAACATGTAAGTATACAGTTGTAGTGCAGTTCAGATACATTGGGTTTGGACCTTGGGTTGCACTAACTATTTTGAGACCTTAATATTAGATGACAGCCCTTTAACGCAGAGCATAATTTTGTATCGGCTATCCAAATCCTCCTTGTCTGCGGAAATGATTACATCGACCAGTAGTTTGGCTAGCCATCAAAAGCCAGTGCTAAATGGTTTTATTAAATTCCAGCCAGAAATCCAAGACAAAGCTGGTTGAGTGACGGTGGTCTGCTCCCTGATGTGGATTGACAACTGTTAATCTCTGGAGCCCATTTTGTGAAAAAAAATTCTTGATATAATAGAGATGTATATGCTAAAATACGTGTTTTTTTTTTTTTTTTTAGGTATGTTGCTCATTGGACAATGGCTTTATTTATTATTTTGGGCAACCTACAACATGTCACAATTATAACTAGACTCACTTGATATCTTATGAGATCTATTTGAGGCGTTTTAGAGCCTTGTCTCGTGGGTTCATGGTGATAATCAGGTAGAAATTCATTTAGTAATTGACAATATTAATAATACATTTAATTTGTATGGCGTTTTAAAAGGTGCTTGAAGCCACTTGCATGGTAAAAACAGAAACAATATAAACATGTTTAGAACAGGACGGTAGATGCACACAAAAGGCTGAGTGGCACAAACATCTTCACATGGTGATAATATAATTGTCCCAAACCTTGAAAAAAATCCCACCTGTTCAAAAACCCCAATTGAATCATAAACCCTTTTTGAGGCTTGACATGATGTTGAATTTGCACATGGGATTAAAACTCTCATACTTAATTGGACTGAAAAAGGCAACTTTGAAATAAATGAAAATATTACAGCAAGAAATGAAAACACTTACTATTCCTCTTTGTTGTCTTTCTCATTCAGTCTTTGTCACCATGACAAATGCCACTGCCGCTGCTGCCACCCTGCCAGCTGCCACCATGGGGCCTTTTGTTCGTCCATCTCGTTGCACTATAATACAGGGGACCACCCACTGTACCTGTGAGCCAGGATACACCATCTCTGGCAGGGACAGCAACACCTGCAAGGGTAGGACTAATACCTCACCTGTGACGATGTATTTTTGACAGTGGAATGCTAACTGTGTTCTCCACATTTAGATATAGATGAATGTGAGCTGTTCCATAATGGTCAGGCTGGGAAACTGTGTTTACATGCATGTGTTAACACACCTGGAGGCTACCGCTGTGCTTGTCCTATCGGATACAATGTGACCCGCGATGGACGCAGCTGTAAAGGTAAGTTTTTCTGTTTTGCTATCACTTTTCATTTTCTTAATGTCAAAAGATAGTTTCTGTTATGCCCTATACTGGCAGTCAGGTAATGAGACATAAATCAGACAATGAAGTTGGGTGTGAAATAATGTCCTAAATAGCTTTCCTTTTGTCTAAATGTCTTACTGTATTTATGTCTCCTCACAGACATTGATGAGTGTGCCACCAGACAAAACAACTGCACAAAGGACCAAATTTGCATTAACTCGTACGGTGGTTTCCAGTGTGTCCGTGTGGACTGCCCCAAAATCCCTAATGCTACATATGTCAAGACATCGCCTATGTGAGCATCCTGAAATCTTCTCCTCTTTTGCATCCAAAACCAGTTCCCACCTCACTGTATGAATAATAATGTTTTCCATTTTAAATAGTTGATATGGGATGAGGTTTTAGACCAAATAAAAATGTTGACTGTAGTCTGACTCATAGATTAAACACCATTTCTCACTCTTGGATTAACTTTTTCCAGGCGTTGTGAACGTAACCCCTGTCCTGTGGACAACAAGGCATGTTCCCAGACCCCAAACTCCTTCTCCTACCATTACCTGGCTGTCGTGTCAAACCTGTCAGCGCCTCGTGTCATGTTCAGGGTCTCAGCATTACGTCCAATTGGAGACACGCTTCGCTTCTCCCTGCTGGGGGGAAGGCAAGCTCGGCGCCACTTCACAGTCCAGCGATCAGACCGTGTGACAGGTCAGCTGATGCTGGTGAACCCAGTGCAGGGCCCTGTCACACTGGAAGCAGAAGTGGAGATGAGCGAACTGGAGAGACGTGTCCAGTTGGGGCGGTACATCACCAAAGTCACCATGTTTGTTTCCCAGTATGAGTTCTAGAGAGTGAGTGGAAACATGCTTACAGCACAAAGGCCAAACAGAAGTCTGGTTTGGATTTAGCTAAGCACTCTTGACAATCTGATGGTTTGTGGTGACTACTTAAGTGTGTGTGTGTGTGTGTTGTTGCTAAAGAAGTTGCTGCAGCCAAGTCTCAAACCTGTAGTAAAGTCATCATGAACAAGCATACTGATGACTCTAAAGTGATGGGAGGATACACAACTGTCTTGCAGCTGGTGGAATACATGTATGGGCTCTGAGTGACGTATTTTTGGGTTGATTTAACTATAAAAGCAAGAGTTTTGTGTGAATGAACTGTAACATATTTATTGCACAAATATAGAAATGAGTGTCGTTGACTATAAAAGGTGAATGACATGGTGTAGCAAACAAGCATTCAACTGGAGGAACTAGAAAATGTAGACGGTCCATCTAGAAAGTGCTATTTTTGTAATTGACAGTCCTGCTGTGTTGACTATGTATACTGGACATGTCATCATGACGTGTGAAGATTTTATAATTCTCTTTAAGATCATGTTTTAACTATTCTTGTTACGGTACAACTATAATACAGTAATTAAAACGCCATATAAACCTTACGAAGTTGAGTTTCATTTGCAAAAGCATAAAATGTTACCTTCTGCAATATGCGGTAAGAGCAGAGATACACATACAGTAATATATGTGAGCAATGGTTGTTTGGGAAACACTTCAGTTTTTGCTATTCACAAAGCAATGCTGTTCAGCAGACAGACAGGCTGCTCAAAGAGCCACTGTGTTCTTACAGTGAATGAATAACTTTTACATCTGGAAAAACAAGTAAACCCAGTAAAATGCACATGCTCTCTGCAAGTAAGATGTGATGATTTTCCCTTCATGCGGGGGTGTATATTTGGAAAAATCGTGGCATTCGTGAAGTGTAATAAAATGTGTCACCTCTGTGCTGCACCAGACATCTATCTACTCCTTTGCGTTACACAACATCTCAGAAACTAACCCACACAAAAGTGCATCTGTGGATAGCGAGGCAAAGTTTGGTTCACTGGAAACCAACAGGATATCTTCAGTTTCAGAGGAGGCGCCATACTGTGGCAGAGACTTACTGAGAACCCAGCTGAAGGGGCGGGAGAGCTTTAGCCACAGGATCCTAAAATGAGATTACCCGCTGAGTGAAGAAAAAAAAGATGCTTTGAGATAGGGAGGCAGAGTGATGGCTGAATAGAAGACGATTTACTCTAGGCAGCCAGTCACTGGCTGAGGGGTGCAGGCTGAATTAAAAACTGCTGTCTTTATTACCGCAGCAGAATAGATCTCTCACTGTTCTTCCGTCTATCGCTGCCTCTTCGGTCTTAATGGAAGAATAAGCCAAGGAGGTGAATTGGGAGGCCGTTCTTTAGTCTGTCCCTCAGGGATCTATGAGGTGTTGATTCAGTGTCCAAAGTTTACTCCTTTTCTACTCCTGTCCCACGATTAAATCCAAATACTACTCCCTCTTTTCATTTACAGCTTACCCTTTCTGCGATATTTACTCTGCACTGCTTGTGTGAGGACCAGCCTGGTGCACAACAGTAATCTACAAAAATGTATACGAATTGGACTCTGAGAAGGTCGGCCTCTCTGAGAGCACCTGGTCTGAAATCTGGTATTTTGTCTGTGCTGTTTCACTTTTCACCTATCCCAGTCTTCTCTTTTCCTCCTCACCTCTACCTTTATATTACGTCCACCATCTAATCCTTCTATTCCCACTCCACCATTGCCATTATCCTTTCTCTACTGCTCTTTCCAATGTGGCACACTGCACAGATACACAAAACTCATGAGTGCCGGCAGTGTATACAGGGACTGAAATCAAGATCCTGATCTCAGACTGGTTTTGAGGTACGGTCATAGGAAACCAGCACACACTCTTTGACAGCCGGCTGGGTTATCACTGGTACTTACGTTTGAAAGGGAATACCTCTGTCTCCTCTGAAGTTTGATGAAACAAAGAGTGTGACTGGCTGAGGCTCCAAAGAGTGCAGACGGGACTCCACAGTCAGTTTGGCTCTGGGCCATTTAATGTGGGCATGCAGGTGAGGGGAGGAGATAGAAGGCATGTCAGTAGTGCCTATTGCTGTTGTTCCTGAAGCTAACTCGTACAGTACAAAGTATACAGGAAGTGAGGATAGTGTAGCTGCATTAGAATCCTAAATCAGAAAGCTGATCTGATCTTGCACCATTAAAACACTGCCGTTTTCGTTTTCTCTTTCTTTGCACATTCAACCCGGTTAAATTTGAGCGTATCGTCTCGAAGTCATCATGAAAGAAAACTTGTGTTTTTGTGCATGATTTCAATGTTGTTACACTGCCCCCTGCTGCTCCCAGGGGAGACGTGACGTCTCGACTTTCAAACAGATTTGTTACCTTCACTTTTAAGTGTGTTGTTGCAGTTTGTAACATGCAAAGTTGCAAAAAGACCCATGTGCATATGTTATGGAAAGACTAATACTTTACAGTGACTTAAATTCTGGGTGTGATGTTATTTGTTAAGACTGATATTTGTTTGTTTTGATACTGCTGGATATATTATCTGAAAGATCATATTGTTTTGTTTTTAAGCAAAACATAAAGAAGATGAAGATGAAACGTCACAGACAGGAACATTATGGGACATGTGTTTGCATCTTCAAAGTAATGCAAAATGTCCCCCAAAGAAGCGATTGTTACTTTTTCATGAAAGATCACTGCCCCCATGCAATCCCTTAAGATGTGAGAGGAAGGTGCATCAACTGAGTGTGTCTGAACATAGCCCTGTTAATGGAATTAAGTCACACCACAAGTTCAACTAGACGCTCAAAGGCTGAACCCTGCTGGGACATGATAAACAGTATTGTTTGTGGTCAGAGGCCTGGCTTTATTTTCATACACATTTCCGCCATCATGGTGCAGTTTGTCGCTCAATGCCAGATCAAGCGTAAGCAGTACACTTGATGTCCAAACAGCTGTAGTTATGAAGAACAAGCTCTCCCATTATGATAGACAGATGTATTCTTTCGAGTGTTAAAAACATGGAAAAAGAGTTTTCTTCTTTAATATTAAAATCTCCCCCACTGATGTAGAAAAGATAACAGAGTAGAGAAGAATGGATACCTTTTGATGCTACTGCAGCTTTTATGCTGTATATGTTTATGTTGCAATTATGGCTACTGGTTTATGTTTATTATTGTTATTGTTATTAGTATGTTTTATTTTCAAACTTATGTTCTGCATTTAATGTGTTCCATGTCATCATATTTAATCAAGTATGCTTTGTTTTCCATATTATTTTCCTTTCTTTTATGTACAAACTATTTCTATGCCAAGAGGAATACAATTAAATTGTAATGTTCATAAATATCTTGATGCAATCTTTCTCTTTTTCAAAGGATGAACCCATTTGTTTTTTTTAAAGTAGAACAAATGTCAGCAATGCGTTTTGAATGCTTTGGAAGACTACCATTGTCATTTTAAGTGCACTATTCAGACAACAACTCAGTCTTCCTTAATATTAAAAATATACTACTCAGTAAAGATGGCAATCTTCTGTTGTTTATGATCATGGTTATTTTGCAATTATAATAACAAATCAGAATCAGCTTTAAATATTGTTGATGTGTTTCTGTACCTGCAGAGGTTTCAATTGAAGGACTGTGCCTACAATTCATTTCTTCCTAAATCACAGTTTGTTTAATCCCAGTCATACAAGCAGTTTAAACGTATTTACCAGCTGACTATTGCCAACATGTTCATAATTATTTTCTTCATTTAGAGTAACAAACTGTCTATGACTCAATGTGTAACAAAACTGTGTGTGCCAAAGTGAACATGTTTCTACTACGTTCAGTTTAGAGCATAGAGGAAGCCAAATCTTCTCCCATTTCAAAGGTGTTACTGGTGGTCCTTAAACTATTTTGTTCAATTTTGCTCAGTATTTAATAATAGATAGATACTGTATTCATCCCGAGGGGGGGGGATTTGTTTGTAGCAGCAGCAAGCAAAGTTACAGATTAAACATACAAATATTAAATATGAAAAAATACTCAAATAGCAGAACATATTACATTTAAGAATAATAAAAATGTAAAGTATATGCAATGTATATAAAGTGTATATTGTTAGAAGAAAAACGTATTTACTCTTAACCAACTACTGTTTCACAGTTATATTATTAATCATATACTGTGTAAAGGCTTGTGGCTTCTCATGTGACCTCCTCTCCTGTTAAAACATACATATGCTTTAACAGTGACCTTCTGATAGTCTTGAGACTGTGGATGCCTGCATGTGTCTGTGTGAAGAACGTGGTGTTCCTTGATATCATATGACCATGCCGATGCAAGCGAATCTGAAGACGTCATGGGAGCTTCTGTGATTGTGTCATTAATGTATTTAAGAGGTAACTATCTGCTCATTCATGGAGCAGTCCAGGATACGCAATTGACATCATGTTGTGTTTCTGACTCTGCTCCTCTTTGCAAAGATTAAATGTCCTGATCAATGATTTTACCACTAGGTGTCGAGTACATTTTTCCAACAGCGGTGCTATGGTTATTGATTTTGATTCAATTGAAGGAGGATCTGGCCAGAGGTGATTTATTATAAAGTCTTATTGCAGTTGGTAGAATGTTCTCCTGTATCAGTCCTTGTGTCAGTGCAGCTGAATAAGTCTGTTGGAGAAAGTGCTCCGCTGTCCCTGCAGTAGGTGGTGGAGAGGGTGGTCCGGTTATCCAATATGGACAATCATTTCAGCCAATGATGGAGCCGGCCTTCTTCACCAGTTTACTGAGTCTGTTGGTGTCTCCGGCTCCAATGCTGCTCCCCCAGCAGACTATGGAGAAGTACAGAGCGCTGGCCACAACAGACTGGTAGAACATCTCCAACATCTTGCTGCACACATTGAAGGATCTAAGTTTCCTCAAGAAAGAGTCGACTCATCCCCTAAGGCCCAGCTATATGCTAGTTGTATAGTTATTAATATTCCCAGAGCACATTTTGTCACATTGATATGTTATAATTCCCAGTTGTGTGTTTAATTCTGCAGCTATGCATCAGTATCTTTACCTCCGATTCGTCCCTCTCAGCCCTGATGCTTTCTAGAGACCACACCCAAAATGAGCCCAAACTTTCCCGGCTCCTCCCCCTCTCTGCTCTGCCCCTCAACTTCCACCCTCCATAAAACAAACTCCAGCGTTATCCTCAATCCGTGGTGCAACTTCTGTCAAGTTTAAGTAAGTCGTCTTAACTGTTAGTGGGAGCGAGCCCTTCCCCTATCAATGCACACAGTGTATTACTATAAATACACATCATGCTGCTGAGCAGCGGCTCGAGATAATCCAGCCGCATCCTCATGTTTTGGTTTTCTTGTTCGCACTGCTGGCTAACTTGCTAACTTTAGCTTAGCCCAAGTTTTATCTGTAAAACAGGAGAACACACTAACGCGTGAGATTTAGTGTAGCTTCTTGTTGTAGACTATTTAGAAAACACCGACGTGTGTGAGTGTTTTACGGATAACGGTACTTCCTACCTCACGTATTTACTTTGTTAAATGAGGGCTCGGCTAGCTAACTTCAGCTCGCTAACATGGGAAAACAAGTTAACTTTAGGTACTTTATTGTACACCTTCGTGTGTTTTATAATGATGGCGCTAGTCTGTTAACGTGAACCTCAGTGACGTCAGTCAAACCAGATTTACTAAAGCTTAATTTTACGAGTGTAATCCATGTTGTCCCACATCATCGTGAAGTGAACGACATTTGTCAATAAATAAAGAACAAGTAACAACTCATCATTTGATTTGCCAAAATCAGACATTCCATTCAGATATGTTTTTCTACTAACAATGGTTACTATATTACAAATATAATGTATATTGATGGCATTAGTATATATAAATATATTTATTTATACAACCATCTTCTGCTGTAGGTTAAATTGTGTTGTACAACATAGTTTTATGGCAAAATATTTTACTGCTGGGTCGCTTAATTGCATTATCACGTAATCATTCACATTCTTACTTACATCCTTCACCCAGATGACATGAGATGTTAAAAAAAAATCCTTCTATCCCCTCTAGTGGCCCAAAGATGATTCATATGTAGCAGAGCATCACAGAGGAGCTCCAGCGGTGCAGCGGAAATGTCTCCCAAAGTGCCCAGTGGCCAAAGCAGAGGGGATTATTCTGCAGTGCAAGTAGCTGTTCGAGTGCGTCCCTTGGTGCCTAAAGAGCGTCTTCACTGCCACGAGAGCTGTATCACTGTGGACTCGGAGTTGTGTCAAGTTACTCTCGGCCACGACCGAAACTTTCTTTGCGACTACCTATTTGAAGAAACTTGCTGTCAAGAGGAGGTTTATTCATCGTCTGTCCAGCCACTCATAGATGCGTTCTTTCAAGGTTTCAATGCTACAGTCTTTGCCTATGGGCAGACAGGCTCCGGCAAGACTTACACCATTGGAGAAGCTAATATTTGTAAGTTATTTATTTTGATCTTTTCTTCCATTGTTCACTTAATTTGTTCAGCTCAGTTCATCCTGTTTTTGTTTATCCGGTTTTAAACTTAGTTTAGTTCCTTTTACAGAAGATCAGTTGGGCTTGTGAAACAAAATAAACACTGTCCTCTAATCAAGTTTTACCATGACGAGCCAGGTGCGTTTCAATTTTGTGTGTTTTAATTGTGTTTATAGGTTCCTTTAGAGATGAGGAGCAGGGTATCATCCCCAGGGCTGTTGCAGATGTCTTCAAGCTGCTCGATGAAAATGACCTCACAGACTTCTCTGTCCGAGTGTCCTATCTTGAGGTTTACAAAGAGGAGTTCAAGGACTTACTGGAGGTGGAGACAGCAAGCAAGGACATCCACATCAGGGAGGATAAAGGCAACATTGGTATGGAATAGGCAGCCTTAAGTGTGTTTTTGTGGTTGTGATATGAAATGTTATGCAATATTTTACTTGAGTGATTTGTGTATGTATTAATCAGAATTTTTATGTTTTTGTCTCTTTTACATTGTAGTTTTGTGTGGCGTAAAGGAGTGCGAAGTGGAAGGTCTTGATGAGGTTTTGAGTTTACTGGAGTCAGGAAATACAGCCAGGCACACCGGTGCAACCCAGATGAATCTAAATTCCAGCCGGTCCCACACCATTTTTACCCTGTATATGGACCAGCGCCGGGGGAGCTCTCGCCTTTATGGGACTGCTGCAAGTTCTGGACCACAAATGTTGTCTTCCAAGTTCCACTTTGTTGACCTTGCAGGGTCAGAGCGCATCTTAAAGACGGGGAACACTGGAGAGAGACTGAAAGAGAGTATCCAAATTAACAGCGGTCTTCTGGCTCTGGGAAATGTTATAGGGGCACTGGGGGACCCTAAAAGGAAAGGCTCTCATATACCATACAGAGATTCTAAAATCACAAGGTACATTTTAATAAGTTTTAGTATAGCACTCAAACAGAAATTGGTGTGAATTGTCTATTTGTTCCAATTCATGTACTCCTTGTTTCACCTAGGATACTAAAAGACTCTTTGGGAGGAAATTCGAAAACACTGATGATTGCCTGCATCAGTCCATCTTCCTCAGACTTTGATGAGAGCCTGAATACACTAAACTACGCCACAAGGGCCAGAAACATTCAAAACCGGGCAACGGTCAACTGCAAGCGTGAGCCAGATCGGGTCGAGGGACTGGAGCAACAAATCAAGGCCCTTCGCAGAGCCCTCGAAAACCGCCAGCGTTCAGAGACCCGCATCATTTCTCACGCTGATCCAACCAGGAGACCTCGACTTGGAGAGGGAGAGATCAGCAGACTGCAAGCCCAGAGCGCCCACTATAGGACATGCACAGACACTGCTTACAGGTTAAAGCACAGTAATTGATCAAGTTAAATGTAGTCTTTGCTGTAAGGGTGTAATGACATGTTTTGACTGGAGTGACTGCTACTATCTTGGTATGTACTTTGCCTGTTTTTGACAGACAATTACAGTTAATTAATGAATTACTGTACATTTTATATTTATATGCCATGGTTTCCCAATGCACAAGGTCATAATATAAAACATTAAGGATTTTAAATTATGGCCAATTATGATTCCTATTCTATTCCATACAGTCCAGGAATCTTTCTTCCTGACTATTGTTAATCCTTTTTTTCATTCAAACCACCACCATAATATAAACTATCCTAATTCCACTTGAGCCAAATTACATCCAATTGAAATTTCACTTCTGTATATTTTAGAGACAGAACATGTTTGAGCTGTGCAGCTCACTGCCGAAAAGAAGACAATTGCTGGGGACATGTTTTTGTGTTGACACTGGCTTGTTAGTTTAGGAGCTGAAAGGAATACATGACACACTCCGGTAAAAAAGTGGGGTTTGTTGGCATTTTTAATCACTGGAGTTTTGATCAAGTCTCAAATCTTGACTGAGATGTGTTTTTTGCTTTATTTTCATATATATATATATACAATTAAGAAATATGAGTTCTTCATTCAATTGTTCTATTATTAATATATAACAGGTTGCTGCGGGAGCTGCAGAGTGAAGGGGCTCTGACTGCAGAACAGAGTTTGAGAGTGAAGGAGTGGCTGTGCTCAGTGGAGGAGGAGCGCAGTGGACTGACCACTGCCTCTGGACCAGACAGTGGCATCGAAAACAGCTCCACTGAAGACAGTGTTGCGTTAAGGAGAGGAAGACCTTCGGTGAGGAACCAGGTTAGTCTCTTGCACACACCCAAGGGAATATACAAAACTGTTTTAGTCAGAACTTTTAGTATCCAGCGCTGATAAGTTTATGCATGTGTTAAAAAATAATACCCAGGATCCAGAGGCTGCGGAGGAGAGGTGGAGTAATGAGCATGGAGAGAAAGAGGATAGTATTGTCCTGCTTCAAGCACAGATCCAGCGGCTGGAGAGAGAGAACACAGACTTTTTAGCAGCTCTGGAGGATGCTATGGAGCAATACAAGCAGCAGGTGAGATTCACTTGAATTGTAATACTGTGTTTCCATTAGTGCAGTGTTTCACAGTTTAATCATGGCATGCCTTATTCATGTGCCACCAGCATAATATACACATTTTCAAAACGTTACAGTTGTTTCCTTAGATGATAATGTTACTTTGATTGCTTTCTTTCTTTCTCAGAGTGATAAGCTGCAGGAGCAACAGGACTTGATAGTAGAGTTGCAGTGTCTGCTGTCTACACCAGGACTGATGGGCCTGGGCCTTAACTTGAGACCGCGGCCTCACACAGCCCCTATGGGCTCCATGCAGCACAGTCAGAATGGAGGCACATACAGACAGGTAACCAACCAGCACACGTAGTGTTTTAGCCTGTGGTGTTTTGTGGATTCAAAAGTTTAAAATGTGGGAAAAATGGAGGTGCATGCTCTCAATGGAGTGAGCCAATACCAAAGTTGCAAGGTACCAGAGTATCATCTTATAAATACAATAAAATAAAGATTGTTTTTTTACTATACTCTTTAGACCGATCCAAATGTATTTAACAAGTTATCAGATATTGATGCAGCTTTATATATCTATGAGTTCATGTGTGTAGTTACAGGTCAGTCCAGTGAGCAGTCTTGGTAATATCCCTTGTGGGGATCGGGATTGTAGCCTCTATGAGGAGCAGGAGTTCCAGGAAGAAGCAGAAATGCAAGACACAGAAGAGGTCCATCAAATCAACCACAGCCAGGAGAGACGCAAGTATGTTGTGTTTATAGAAATCATAGCTTACAGCTTTCACTATTTATATTGAGGGTTTGTGATATTCATATTGCACACATCACAGACTGAGCACATGCACTCATGGTATGTATGAAATGTATATAATGTCGTCATTCTTTCAGACAGGTGAACCTGACCTGGACCAAGGGGGACATGCTATCAGGGGAACTAGCATTTGGTGGTAGAGGACTCATATCTCTGCCTGAGGCAGACCAGCGCCTCTGTTTAGCCAGAAAAGCATGTAAGTCTTAACAACCTAAAGTGTCCCTGTATGTTAGAAATATATTTAGTATTTATTGGTGAGGCAGGTAAAATAACAGGATCCCGTGGGTTTCTGCTGTTTGCTAGGACTCTTATGTTCTCAAAAGTTATCATTTATGCATAAATCCAATTTATAATTTGATGTACAGGTTCACTCATTGAATAACTAGCTAATAGCGAAACTGTCAAATCATGTGGTTTATTTACAGCTTCCTGGCTGGTCAGATATTAAGCCTGCTAGGTGATGCATCTGCGAGCCTCTCAGCTCAGCAGGTGCTGAGCCAACTCCCATTTACCTCTGATCTGGGGCATTTGTTGGGAAGCACTGTTCATTTTAGAGGGCCTCTTTGACGTACGTGTGTGTCTGTCCCATGGTGAAAAACTGACACAGGAGAGGAGCAGGGTGCATGTAAAGGAAAACCAAAATATAGCGGAATAGTTGTTTTCTGTTCATTTGGTTTGGGTGCTGTGAAAAAAGGCTTGTAATGGTATACTGATTTTATAGATTGTTTTTGGTCCAATGATGAACGATTTAAAGTCAGCGCTCAGCTTCAATCACTGATGTTAAAAACCTCAAACCAAGCCAGAAGTCTAGATGTAGTTATGGATTCAGACCTCAACAGCCATATCGAGACATTTACAAAATCAGCCTACTCTCACCTGAAGAATATATTAAGGGTTAGAGGACTTACATTATGAACTATCCCGACCCCTCAGGTCGTCTGGGACTGGTCTACTTTGTTACAAGAGTCAGAACTAAACATGGAGAAGCAGCGTTCAGCTTTTCTGCTCCACACATCTGGAACAAGGTCCCTGAAAGCTGCAGGTCTGCTGAGACCCTCAGCTCATTTAAATCCAGATTGATGACTTGTTTCTCTGCATTATGTTTAGATGCTTTTAATGGTTTTATGTGAAGCACTTCGAAATGTGCTATACAAATAAACTTGCCTTACATAAAGGAAGATGACACATTAGGGCTTGAACCTTCGCGGTTGCCTTGAAGCTCTGTTACCCTTCTCATGATGACACCCTGCTGATCTTGTGTGTATTCTCTCAAATCTCTGTAGCCAACTCCAGTAGTGGGGAGACATCTGTGCGTGATAGTCTGAAAAGCTTTGAGGGAGTTTCAGAGTTGGGACTTCTTCAGGCACAGCAGAAGATCAGGGAGCTCTCCGTCACCATTCGTATGAAAGAAGAACTCATCAAGGAGCTGGTCAAAACAGGTAGACATTTTGATCTCGTTATACTTCCTGAGCTGCATTTTTTCTAGATGGAGGTTCTCTTATTTTATCAAATGTTTTTCTTTTTAGGTAAGGATGCTCAGGCCCTGAACAGGCAATACAGTCATAAAATCACAGCTCTGGAGCGTGAAGCTGTGCAGGCTCGACAGGAGCTGCAGGAGGCCCAACGGCAGCTGCAGGATCTAGAGAGACAAGAAAAAGAAATCAGCTCGACGGACAAAACCAGAGCACAGGAATGTCGCAGGAAGATAGCTGCTGCTCAGAGCAAAGTTCAGGTTGGACTGTCACATCTTTGTTTTAATGCCTAATAACAACTAGAGATTTAGTGATGCTGAATTGTGTGGCATCTGGAAGAATATTTTTGAGCAGCTAAGATACTATTTTAAACAGTCACTGATGCGTAATTAGCAACAACATACTGAACTGTCCTTTAGTTATCTTATACACATCTTTTAGACCTGTACTTTTACATTTCTGAAAAGGAAAATGTGTTTGGTTTCGTACCAGGTTCTCAGTCAGCGTCAGAGGGACACAGCTCGTCTTGCCAACCTTCCTGCTCAGAGCGAACGCCGCGTGATAGAGCTAGAGCGAAGTGTTCAGAATATGAGGCAACAGCAAGAGCAGCTGCAAAAGCGGCTGCGCCAGGAAAGTCAGCAGAAACGACGTCTGGAGAGCGAGATGCAAAGAAGAACTCACAGAGTCAAGGTACCTCTGGCCAAGACAGCAACTCACTTCACCATAGAGCACTAAATTTGGAAGAAGCACTGTTCTCCAGTATACATGCTGAAGTCCAACAGTCTCATCCAACCTAATGTATTCATTTTACCCCATTTGACAAATGAAAATCACCAATAAATGTTTCACCTGCAGTTTTAGTAGTGTAACTTTTTTTTATAGATTTTCTTTTCACGTTGCATGTGCAGTTGCAAGAAGAAACCACTAGAAGGGCTCTGTGACTCTGACTAGTGTATCACTGCACCACTAGTGGATCTTCAGGTCAACAAGACACTGGTTTTATGGATTTAGCCGGTTTTTAAAGAGCAGGCCACAACAGGTGCTTGTAAATGATTATAAAACCAGTAAGTTGATTTTAACACAGAGTTCCCCAGGGCTGTGTTGTATCCCCCATTCTCTTCTGTTTACACCAACAAAATCTCCTTCAGCAGTAAAAGATTGAAACTTACCCTTTAAAAGTCCAAATGTCTAGCAATGGTTTAAAGGAAAATGTCTTGGTATACTGTATGAGGGCTGTAACAGGACGGCACAGAGGACACCGGAGTTAGGGCAGCGCAGCAATCACAGGCAGATTTAGTTCTGCAGGTTTTTAAAGTATTTTAATTAAACAAACACAAAACAACTCAAAACGTAGCTCGGTCCAGAGCTCTATCAGTTAACTACTGAACTACAGTCTCTTAGCCCGGCCGCAAGCCGACTTACCGGCTCAATCCTCACAAAAAGGAGAAGCCTCTCGTCGCATGTTTCGCCTGTGCCGTTCCCCTTTTTGGCTTTTGTAAACCTCCCTGACGAGGGGGATCCAGATCAGGGGTGTCTCGTCCCACACCTGATTGTAGGTTCCATCCACCGGTGTGGGCCAAATGCATTCATTTCTTTAAGACAGAGATAGATTTGTTTGATACTAATTCTTTAATTAACCTTTTATCTTTCAAACCTCCATCCCTTCTGTAGGAACTGGAGATAAAGAATGAGCAGCAGCAAAAGATTCTCAGAATAAAGACAGAGGAGGTGGCTGCCTTCCAGAGGCAGAGACGCAGTGGCAGTAATGGCTCGGTCATCTCATTAGAAGAACAACAGGTGGGACAAGAAGCTCAAGGAGAATATCTCTCCTAACTTGTAATTTATAGAAAACAAATTGCCTCTAAAGTGCAAAATAACATTTGTCATACAATGGTTTGTCATTTTGTTAGAGATGCACAGATTTTTTTATTGTCATTCCCTGCAGCCTTAGTTTGTGCGTCTGTGTCTCTATTTAAGCATGATGTGTGGGCTTTTGTCCTTTGACTCCCTGTGAGCAGAAGATTGAGGAACAAAAACGCTGGCTGGATGAGGAAATGGAGCGGGTACTGGACCAGAGGAAAGAACTGGAAGATCTGGAAGGAGAGCTCACTAAACGAGAGCAAATCCTGGCCAAGAAAGAAGCCTTACTACAGGAACGCAGTGAACTGGAGACCAAGAGGCTCCGCTCCAGTCAGGTATTAACACCAACAAACAACTCCTTTCAGTGATACGGGCAACTCGCAAATGCTTAACTTTTTTGTTCATCTTCCCTCCAGGCCTTGAGTAAAAACCTGGTGATGCTCACGGGGCGCATTGAGTCACTTGAGCAAGAGTTGAGTGAGAGGAATGGTCTCCTTCGCAGCAGCAGTGCTCAAGACTCTCAGCAGATTCGCCAAGAGATCTCCAACCTTCGTCAAGAGAAAGATTCATTGCTCAAACAAAGAGTGGAGCTGGACGATAAGCTCCGGCAGGGAAGCCTGCTGTCACCTGAGGTCAGATATTAATCTTGGGTTCAAGCTAGGCGGTATTATGGTCAGATAGTTTACCTGGGCACTTAGAAATCCTTACGGTATTATTAATACCGTCGTAACTCCGTTTTCGATGCTGTATTGTAGTGCACAGCACACGCCACCAGAGGTCGGTCACTACAGTGTAAAGGCAGCTGAGCTCAGAAAGATGGTGACTGGGTGTTTTTTCTCTCTCTGTTTAACCAGATTATAGCCACATGATTTTATTCAACTGCCGCCTACTTTATGGTTCAGAATAACAAATGCCATTATTGAAAAAATCCTTTATAAAATACCATACATATGTATATTCTATTGTATAGCAGTATACATATAGAATTGTATTATAATACTGTTGTATAATAGTTTTTATAATACGGGTAGATCAAATCAAGCATTCTGATTGGTTGAGAGTGAGTCACGGGGTGTATTTTATTCAGCCACAAAGTACTGTACAGCCTGTTTACATTTAGAGCGTTCCATATCAGTGCGCACTTAAAATAACAGGTAGATTTAAATTGCGCGACCGTTAGTTGGGTTTGCCGGCACTCCGCTGCGCGTCGGGCCTAACATCACCCTTGAACAGTACATTATTGATGATACAGTACTGCCTCTCGTACCTTATTGCTTAAATGTGCACCCAAAACGTTATGTCAGCATATTTTTAATTGTGTGGCAGACAAGGATCAAATTATTTCCCGGTAAGTATTGTAGTACTGAATTAGGTACTTTACATGGCAATTATAGCAGTATAGCCGTAACAGATTTTCCCTGGAAGCTGTGATATTACCTGTGACTAGATGTTCATGTTCACATCCTCATTAAGTCCATCTATTCCCTCTGGCATTTGTAGGAGGAGCGAACACTTTTCCAGTTGGATGAGGCTATCGAGGCTCTGGATGCAGCGATTGAGTACAAGAATGAGGCCATCACTCAGAGACAGAGACAGCTGAGGGCTTCTGCGAGTGTGCTCTCCCAGTGGGAGATGAATCTTATGGCCAAACTCAGTTACCTGTCGGCCTCTGAGACCAGAGCTCTGCTGTGCAAGTACTTCGACAAGGTCTGTGGAATGCTCAACATACACCTTTCAGCACTGCAGAAATGTATTTATTTGACCAGTTTGTTACACAACACTAATGTAATTTAAACATCTGTAACATTAAACGATCAATTGTAATGGAAACACTCTTTCACAAGAAAGCTGAGCGAGGTATCATACCTTACAGGGTGTGACTCTTTATGTCTGAACTCACCAATATATAGGCTAAAGCAGTGATTGTCAACCACTGTGCCGCGGCACACCAGTGTGCCGTGACAGATCGTCAGGTGTGCCGTGAGAAAATTTCCAATTTCACTTAATTGGTCCAAAAAAATATTATTTAGCTGCCGCAAATAATTTTCCATTGTTAAGCGTCTGAGCCTGCAATATAGTGGCTGGCCTAGTAGTTTCCTATAGAACAGGTCTGCACCTTGTTCTGCTATTAAACAAACTAAACAGCCGTATGTTATTGATCGTACACGACAGTATGTCATGTCTGGGTCGCGTCTACAACTCTTTCCGCCCCGATGCGATGCACACAGGAGAGCACACAGTGGACAGAGAGAGCGGCGAAAAATATGTCGCGTGCTTTTCACAATGGGATTTGCTGCTTTAAGCTATCACTATTTTAAGCTATGAGCTCTCATATTTAAAGCCCAACAGTTAAGGTATTTGTAGGTCAAGACAAACATCCAACAGGCTGCAGCCTGGCGCTCCATCAATGACGTTTCTGAGGCTCTGGAAATATTCTTCCAAAAGCCCGAAAAACACACTTAAGTGACAAAGCCTGCTCACTTTGTGGTCATCATTAAAATAAATGAACACTATGTTTCCTTTAAGTCAGTATTCATCAAACTGGGGCGTATTACAGGTGGGGCGCAAGAGGAAATGCTGATTTTACCGTACGCCGTTAATATGTCACATGCGCATGTACGACTCGCCGATCTTTATGAGATCTCCGTGAGGTCGTCTTTTCTGCTGTTGCGTCGCTCAACATGGAGCATGAATTGAGAACGGCTGTATCAAATCTACCTCGTTTTAAAAAGAGTTGTTGAGGAAAGCAGCCACTATTAATGATACAACGTTATGCTCACACATCTGCACTCATTCTGTTTTGCAAAAAAATAGCTTGTTGTTTTCCACAATAAGCTAATTAGTTGTAACTAAATGTTAGTTATTTTTTGCACGGATTTAACTTTATTTTTCTAACAAAGTGATAACACATTTGTTTTTGTCTGATGGAGCAATCTGGTTTAATTGAAAGTGATTTCAATGTTCTATTATTTATAAAAGCACAGATGGAGTCACTAGTACTGTGAAGTATTACTTTGTAGTACTGTGAGGTGCCACGATGTAGTATGTCCGTCAGTCGCTCCCCCTCCGCCCCCCTAAAGCTGTAAACCAGGTGAAACACTGAATACTGTGACATTCTGTAACTTTTTGGGTTGTTGGTGTGCCGCGGGATTTTTTTATTGTAGAAAATGTGCCGCGGCTCAAAAAAGGTTGAAAAACACTGGGCTAAAGAGTGTTAATGTGTCCTGTAGGTGGTGACTCTGCGTGAGGAGGAGCGTAAGCTCCAGCTTGCGCTGGCTGAGTTGGAAATGCAACTGGATGAGCAGCAGAAGCTGGTGCAGTGGTTGGAGAACGCCCTTGATCGCACACAACTCGACACAGATCGCCGGCTCACACAACAGCAGAAGGAACATGAGAGGAGTGTGCAGCTCCTACTGCAGCAGTGTCGAGGTGCAGAACCTTTTATCTTTTATCTCTCACTAAAAACAAGGGTTGCCTGCAGGTGTCTATGTGGCTTGCATCAAATATATTATAAATCCCACACTCTTTAGTCGACACTGGATATAGGTTAAGTTGTTAAACATTTAAGTTATAATATCTTCTACATTTTATACATAAAGAAGTTGCTAGATTATCTTCATAATCATCTCATAAAAGTGGGTGTCTTTTCACTCCTACAGAGCAAATAGACGAGGGCATGGCAGGGAGGCAGCGGCAGTATGAAGGATGGATCCATAACCTCAGCATGGAGCTGACCCACTACAAGACAGCAAATCTGGAACTAAGCAACAAACTGAGGGAACTCTGTGGTCCAGGCAGCCAGCCAAACAACTTTGGTAAAGCTAGAAGTATTATGAGATAAAAGTGTTTGTTTATTTTGTTATTTACGATTATCGTAATCATTGTCTTTACAGCTTGGAGCAAGACGGCTTCAGATATTTATGTTATTAAGCCATACTTTGCTTATTGGCATCAAAACATGATGCCGAGGCTGTGGATGAGCTCTCCTACTTTATTATGCATTATATAATAATACATCTTATACATTACTTTTAAGTTAGTCAAGATGGAGCTAGTTCTAACTTTATAGTTTATATACATTCATATTTTATTTTACTATTTAAGAAACTTGCTGAATTAAATATTCATGTTTAAACTTGCTGAATTAAATATTGTAACTAGTAACTAAAGCTGTCAGATAAATGTTCTGAAGTGCAACAAAATTGTACTTAAGTATAGTGCTTTAGTAAATGTACTTAATTACTTTACACCAATGTTGTTAAGTTTCAAACTTTGTTTTGCTTTGCCCCGCATACCTGAATGTTACTTATTTATTTACACACAAGTGTACATCATCTGACATCCTATGTTTTTGGTTCAGATATTTGACCTAAAGGGTTAGGGTTATATTTGACCTAAAGGGTTAGGGTTAGAATCTCTATCTAAACATGGGTTAGGGGGTTATCTAAACATTTGTTTTGATATTCAATAAGTTTTGAGTAAACTCCAAGTAGTAGCACTCAAGTCTGGTGTGTATTGTCACTGTTATGATTAATGTTTTCCAGCAACTCTAACTGTCCCTTTGACATGTGTTGTTTTATAGTTGTGGCATATGATGGTAAACCAGCAGGCATTGGCAGCATGGAAAAGCTGCCCCGCTGCCCTGAAGACAGTCCAGGAGGCGGGACGACGGGTCAGTCTGACAAACCTTCCAGGTCCAGGGAAGAAATGCGTGAACTGGTGAACACCCCTCTCCCGTCTACCTGGAGACGCTCCTCTCTCCCTACTGAGGAACCTGCTGTCATGGAGGAGTTATGGCTTCAACCAGCTGGGGATGTTCCTTCCAACCGTGTAATTCAAACAGGTATGGGGTCCTGGGGTGGGCCGGCGTCCCTGCCTGCGGTTAAGTCTCGCAGAGAGTCCCGCCGCTCCAGCCTCAACATCGGACCACTGACTTCAAATAATGCATTAATTGATGTGCGGAAGAATCCTGTCTGATAATAGATGTATTGTGCTACTTAAGACCATTCTCATAGATGTTTATTCGGTTTCTGAAATATTTTCACATTAGCCCTCTTTAGTTTTTGTATTTCATTTTTTGTACTTGAATGTATACACAAGGACACCCGCTGAGTTATATATGAAGCACTTTCAGTAAAGTAAAGTTTATGTTTCCATGTCATGCAGTGATTGGTAGGTCTATGGTCTGCCAGCAATGAAAGTCAACGAGGTGAATAATTTCAGTCATTACAAAATGATGCTCTCTAATCATGTAGCCTTTGTACCTTCTACAATATTTTATATTAAAATGGTTTTGCCACTCTCATCTGGTGTTTTGTTGTTGTTGTTTTTTTCATGATTAATAATTAATTTATTTAACAACTTGAAGAATCAGGAAATTATTTTTGACATTTGTTCTATAATCCTTTTTCAAATCGATGGTCAGTTGCGATGTTATCACGGCATTGCAATTTATGTACAGTAAATGAGACCTGAAAGCTGCTGTGAAATGTCGTGTTGGTTTAAATGTAATCACAGTGGGTCTTAATGTGGGTCACATTGGTATCACAACCTCTTGTACGATCTTTCTTTTTTCTAATTCACCACTTTCTAACGTTACCATGCAGTTCTTGCTCCCATCTAATCAACTGTTTGGGTGTTCACCCAGTTTATATAATACAACAGCTGCTCTTATCTGGGTCAAACAACCATGATTGTGTGGCTGTTGAAATTATTGCCACTCAAAATTCTGGATATATATTTTGGTTTTAGTAGTAGAGACAGCTGCACTTGTGGGAACTATGGAAGTCTTTGGGTTTGTCCAAATTCTTCTGGTCTTTGTAATTTAATTCATGAACATTTCACATTTCTCCACTTTCCAGTGTTAATGATAACTATATAACTTTAAATTATATGAAAGTGTATTATTTAGTTACATTTTTACTTTAACTGTCAGTTGTGTTGCTTGTGCAAACAGGCACACTTTTATATAGGCGGCCTCAATGGGTGACTTTGAGGAAGTGGAATGTTGTGCAGACTGACTGAGAGAACATTCCTATGCTGAAGCCCTTGGGTAGGATATTTTTGAGTATTTAATGTTTAATATTGAAAGCTTACAACATATTTTAAATTCAATGGCCTCTTTATCTTCGTTATGAACTTTTAAGAAAATTCCTGAAATTATAGGATACGTTCTGTACTAAACATATACATCATTCAGTAGTAGTAGTAGTGCTTTCCCCTTCTATTTAAGTCTGAGGGTGAATTGTTACAACCTGAAGGTGACATTTCAGCCAATTTAACCCTTTTGTGTGGTGTTCATATTGAGGTCAACCTTGAGGTCAGAGCATAGGACCCTAAGGTCACAATTGTGCGTATTAATCCGGCCCGCCGTATATTGGTAAAGAATTGTTCAAATGGCCACATTCATTTAGCCTTTTCCCTGCAATACCCGGCATTTCAGTTGATCCCACTCCCTAGTACGAGCACTCTAACAGCCCTTATTAAAAGTACATTACGTTTTGTTTTTTTACCATTTTATTTTTATTCAACAATAAGTACACCAATACAAGTCATCAACAACATCGACAACCAGAATAAAAACAAAAAATGAAAAACCTGCTGTCATATCAAGTCTGTGTCAACTGCCATAGAGTCCACTTCCTCCATTTACTGTCCATCCGTGATCCTGTCAGCCATAGCCTGTGTGTCAGTCTTTCCATAATGTTTATTTCCCCCACTGTGTCCACCCAATGGCAACCGGCACGCTCATGTGTCACATCGGGTTCTAGTGTGACTTCAGCTGGTGTCACGTCCCCTCCCAGGTAGCAGCGGACTCGGCCGTATTGAGGCTGATTGTCAGCTGATCGGCTGTGTTCCGGCTCGATGCGGCCAAAGGTGAATGAATTTTTGCTATATCTGGCCTAGATTCAGCTGTTACAGACACGGGCCTGTTCTGTCTTAGACATGGCAGTCGGGTTTATCGGCAGCCAGCACTAAAGCAGGTTCTGGCCCGTCGGCAACCGGACCCAGGCCGACGTGTTTCTTCTGGCGTGCCGGGATTGGGCCGGTGCTGACTCGGCCGAGTCGGCAACCGGACTCGGCCCGACTCGGCCCAACGTGTTTCTTCCGGCATGCCGAGCTTAAGCCGGATCTGGGCCGGGTCATTTTGTCTACCTGGGCTGTCACAAGACTATGAAACAGCGCCGCAGGAGTTGGAATTGGAGCTGATTGATCTTCAATGTGACTCCGTCTTAAAGGAGAAGATTAACTCTTAAACTGGATGAGTGTTATGCTTCACAAAACATCCGGAGGATGCACAGAGAATGCTGCTATTGTTTGGCTCTACCTGTGAGCCGATGTTCAGCGTAATGAACACCAATACATCACACCACACATCCCAGTTACCTGATGAAAATCAACACATAACACCACACATCCCAGTTACCTGATGAAAATCAACACATAACACCACACATCCCAGTTACCTGATGAAAATCAACACATAACACCACACATCCCAGTAACCTGATGAACATCAACATGAACACCTCAGATCTGTCCTGAGAATTGCCACAACCAAACTGACACCAAACGTTGATGCACTGGCAAAAAAAGGTTTCACAACAGTGAAATTAAATGTTTTATTTACTTTTTAATTAATGGATTTTACTTTGAATTTATATTCGTTCACACACACTCTACATCGATCTGATACTGGCTCAGCCCGTCTCTCAAATTTTAAAACTCATCGTGGCCCCTGAGCCAAAAAGTTTGCACACCCCTGGGTATGTATGTGTATGTGTGTGTGTGTGTGTGTGTGTGTGTGTGTATGTATGTATGTATATGTATGTGTATATATATATATATATATATATATATATATATATATATATATATATATATATATATATATGTCAGAGGTGACCTGACGATTATGGCAGAAGGCTATCTATATCAGTCAATAGTTGTTTGTGTCTATAATGAACAACATGTTCATGAGCTAGGAGAATACACTATACAGGTAAGGGAAGATCTTTTTTTTTTTTTTTGCCTAGTGGAAAATCTTTCAAAGAGAACTCTTCTCGTCTTGGAGAACAAAGCCAAGAAGCCTCTGGGCAGAGGAAACGACTTGTGTGCACAGTGGATGATTTCACGGATTTTGTTTGATAACTCCAGGTGGGGACAAACTGCCTACCCCAAGCGAAGGAGTTCAAGTATCTCGGGGTCTTGTTCACGAGTGAGGGTAAGGTGGAGCGGGAGATCGACAGACGGATCGGTGCGGCTGCAGCAATAAAATAGGCGCTGTACCGGTCCGTCCTGGTGAAGAGGGAGCTGAGCCGGAAGGCGAAGCTCTCCATTTACTGGTCGGTCTATGTTCCAACCCTCACCTATGGTCACGAACTCTGGGTCGTGACCGAAAGAACGAGATCTCGAATACAAGCGGCCGAAATGAGCTTCCTCCGCAGGGTGGCCGGGCTCACCCTTAGAGATAGGGTAAGGAGCTCGGACATCAGGAGGGAGCTTGGAGTCGAGTCGCTGCTCCTTCGTGTCGAAAGGAGTCAGCTGAGGTGGTTCGGGCATCTAGTCAGGATGCCTCCTGGACGCCTCCCATTAGAGGTTTTCCAGGCACGTCCAACTGGTAGGAGGCCCCGGGGAAGACCGAGGACACGCTGGAGGGATTATATCTCCCGGCTGGCCTTGGAACGCCTCGGGATCCCCCAGAATGAGCTGGAAAGTGTTGCGGGTGAGAGGGAAGCCTGGGTCGGCCTGCTGAACCTGCTGCCACCGCGACCCGACCCCGGATAAGCGGCTGATAATGGATGGATGGATGGAACTTTGTTTTCTTATTTATACTCTTAGATATACTCTTATCCACCCTGGATCCAGAGGTGTTGGCTACATACCTATCTCTAACCTTCCCTTCCTCTCTAAGATACTGGAGAAGATAGTCGCAAATCAGTTGTGTGACATTTTACGTAACAATAGTTTATTTGAGAAGTTTCAGTCAGGATTTAGAAAGCATCATAGCACAGCGACAGTACTAGTGACAATTACTAATGACCTTCTAGTTGCATCAGATAGGGGACTTGTCTCTGTACTTGTCTTGTTAGACCTTAGTGCAGCGTTTGACACCATTGACCATGACATCTTATTACAGAGACTAGACCAGTAGATTGGTATTAAAGGTACAGCACTAAGCTGGTTTAAATCGTATGTATCAGATCAATCTCAGTTTGTATTTGTAAACGATGAGGCCTCAATGACCACTGCCGTTCGCCATGGAGTTCCACAAGGTTCTGTGCTTGGACCAATTTTATTCACCTTTTATATATGCTTCCTTTAGGCAGTATTATCAGAAAACACTCCATAAACGTTCACTGTTATGCCGATGATACTAAACTATATCTGTCAATCAAGCCAGATGAGATTTAGATTCTGAAATTATTATTTTCATTATGTCTTTTGATCAGACTTTGCATTCACTTTTCTCCAAAACTGTACAGTCATATCTCATGGCAATAAACATAGCAAAGGTCAGCCTGAACAAGAATCCATTGGAATTTCTATTATGAAATGTAAGGATCTGCTTTAATAGCCGTTTGAATAATGGAAGATTCTGAAATTATTATTATTATAGTGTTTTAAAGGATTCATAATCTGCAATGTGGGCTTGGAATGTGATATTGTCTGTGCCAGCACTGACACTTGGGTAACATATAGTGTGGTTAGGCATGGCGTTCAGACACCAATGATCAAATTTCACTGTGAGTTTGAATGTTTGCCGATCTTCCAAAAGTAGATGTCTGTGAGCTTGACCAGTCATCCACTGCATGACTGAGGATACAGTCAAAGCCTCTCCTGCAGTGTTGCCATCAGGTTCTGCATCTTGAAGAGAAATACAAAGTGTAGACCAGAATAAATCTTTCCAGTCATTTTATGTGCAAACACTTAAATTTAATGGGACATGATGTAACGTGAGTCCATCTACATTTCAAACAAAGTGATACTCAATGAGATTCCTCAAAACTTAGCTAGTTAATAAGCAGAAAGGAAGTTATGGAAATACTGTGTAGTACAACCAGTAAACACTTAAAGCAATATGAGTCATCGTCTCTAAAGATGAAGAGACTGCGACACTATTCTGGCTTTGTTTGCATCACTTTGATGAGGTCATGCACTTTTTAGGCCCTCATACAGTTGCTGAAGCATGCGCATGCATTTAGTCTTCACATGAAGTCAAATCTCCCTGAATACAGAAAAAAATATTTTAAGAAAACGGAATTAATCTCAAAGTAAAGCTGTTCAGGTGTAGTAGTAGTAGTTAAGAATTTGTTACCTGGATCAACTTCCTATACAGAGACCCAAGATCAAAAGTCAGAGTGAGTGAATGGTCACTGCTCAGAATTTTTCAAGGTGGAGAGGGACATGAGACAGGGGGATTCACTGTCATCCGTCCTCTTTGTGCTTAGTATTGAACCTCTAGCAGAAGCTATATGCCAAAATATACAAATACAAGGAATAGTGAACAAAAGTGGAACAGACCAGAAAATAGCTCTGTTTGCAGATGACATTCTGCTTTTTATGAAAAAAAACCTCTTCTTTCCATTGCTGCACTTATGCAGTGTCTGCACAAATACGGCTCAGTATCAGGGTATACAATTAATGAAAACAAATCAGAGGCGATGATGATATCTGAAATTTGGCCAACACAGTTTAATTCCTTTTACTGGTCAAAACAAGGATTTTGATATTTGGGAATTAATATTACACCTAGCTCCACACAGCTGTTTGATGCCAATTACAATAAGTTAATCAAACAAATAAAAAATGACATGACACATTGGGAAATCCTTCCTCTCTTATTATTTGGTAGAGCGGAGACAGTGAAAATTAATGTGTTACTTAGACTCCTCTTTTTGTTTCAGTCCCCACCTGCAGGACCGGTTTCTTTCTTTAACATGCTAAATAAACTAATCTCAAAATTCATCTGGCAGAATAAGAGACCCAGGATAAGGCTCAAAACATTGCTTCTGCCCAAAGATAAGAGGCCTGGGCCTACCAAATCTTAAATTATATTATTGGGCAGCACAATTAACAGCCATAGTGGCATTGATTGGAAACGACCAGGAGACAGGATGGAACCAGAACAAAGCACAGCAAAGGGTATATCTCTATCAACATTGCCCTTTATTGATATAAAATCCTTTAATAAAATCAAAATGAAAACAAATGGATAAAACACACATTGAAGATTTGGGCAATAATAAAAAAAATACTTGAAGGACCAAGCTCACTCTCAAGGGCTATACCACTTGTAGGCAACATAGAATTCCCTCCCTCTATGTGGGATAGTGAATTTAGAAGATGGGCTGATAAAGGTCTTAAAACCATCAATCTATTATTTGACAGAACAAAACTCAAATCCTTCTCTCAGCTGCAAAAGCAATATGCACTTCCATCAAAGGACTTGTATAAGACACTATATTACAAACCATAATACAGACAGTCAGAAAAAACCCTAATGTAATGGAAGACTATTTTGTTAGTATAGCAGAAAAATGCTTCCCAACTAAAAAACACATTTCCCACACACATAGAAATTGCTTACTACAGCTGACAAAACGCAAAATACATTGAACATCAAGGACGAGTGGGAATTGGAATTAAATGTTATAATTGAAGATAAAATGTGGGAAGATCTGTGCAACAAATGTCATAAAGGAATCAATAGCCAATTGTGGAAAGAATTCGACTGGAAATTAAAAATCTGATATTTTATTACACCTCTTATAATCTCTTCATATGTGAAGGATCCTTTGCCTTCATTATGTTGGAGAAAATGTGGAAAAAATAGGAGATCACACGCATATCTTTTGGGACTGTCCAGTAGTTCAAGGGTTTTGGAAAAACATCAAAGCAGAAATCGAAGTGGAGGTACCCTTAGACCCATTAATATTTCTGCTTGGGTCTATACCAAAAGATTTAGGGGACACTGATCTGAGGTATATTTTGTGTATAATTTGAATGATTGCCAGGAAAATGATAACTGTGAGCTGGGAGGATACAAAACCACCAACCATAACTCAGTGAAGACAGAGATTAAAACAGGTCCATACAATGGAAAACATGACCGCAAAGTTACAGATGACAATTGATACCTTCACAAGAAGATGGACTGGTATTACACTGTACCTAGATGCTTGAACAGCTGAGAGGGGTTGTGGTAACAAAATCGAGATGTAAAACTAGAATACCACTGCTAAGCCAATTTGTAAATCCTGCCCGGAAATGAATGTCAGTTTCCTTTTATTTCAGTATCTTTCATTTTACTATATTTTACTTTAGTTATATATTTAATTTGTATTTATTTAATTTGATATATTTACTGCATATATCATTTAATTGCATTTAATTGTACTTAATTTAACGATTCAGTCCTCCCCTCCCTCATCATTGAGCCCTCCTTGAGGAGTGTATGTGCAGAAGTGTGTGCATGTGGGAGGGTACATGTGCTGTGCGGGTGTGTATGTGGATGCGGATGGTTGTGAATATGTGGAGCATTTGTGTGGATGTTCATGTAAGAGTTGGCATTTGTGCTCACATTTGGACTATTGATACTAATACTACTGTTTTGATTGTTTTTGTTATTTTTGTTTGTTTATTTGGAAGTTGTTGGACTTCTGTGCTAGCCACAGTTTGTCCATAACGAACACCATGTTTGAGCATAAGGTGGCCCATAAGTGTACCTGGTTCCAGAACACCTTCGGCCGGAGATCAACTTTGTAGTCGTATCATCTGATCTGCGGCCGTATGTCTTGGACACTCGGGTGAAGAGAGGACCAGAGCTGTCAACTGATCAGAGTTGGATCAGATGGCGGGGCAGTCGGCTAGAGAGACCTGGCAAGCCCAAACGTGTAGTGAGGGTGAACTGGGAATGTCTGGCAGAGGATCCTGTCCGGGAGGTCTTCAACTCCCACCTCCGGAAGAGCTTCCGGCTTGCTGGAAAGGAGGCTCCGACCGATTGTCGAACCTCAGATTCAAGACGAACAGTGCGGATTCCGTCCCGGCCGTGGAACAGTGGACCAGCTCTTTACCCTCGCAAGACTACTGGAGGGGTCCTGGGAGTTCGCCCAACCAGTCTACATGTGCTTTGTAGACCTGGAGAAAGCTTTCGACCAGGTCCCTCTGGGGTTTTTGTGGGGGGTGCTGCGGGAGTATGGGGTGCCGGACCCGTTGGCACGGGCCATCCGGTCTCTGTACGCCTGCAGTAGGAGCTGTGTTCGTATCCTCGGTAATAAGTCAGACACGTTGGGTGGGTGTTGGCCTCCGCCAGGGCTGCGCTTTATCACCGGTCCTGTTCGTGACTTTCACGGACAGGATATCTAGGCGCAGCCAGGGGGCGGAGAGGATCCGGTTCAAGAGTCTCGGGATCGCCTCTCTGCTGTTCGCGGATGATGTGGTCCTGTTTGCCTCCTCGGACTGTGACCTCCAGCATTCACTGGGGCGTTTTGCAGCCGAGTGTGAAGCGGCAGGGATGAGAGTTAGCACCTCCAAATCTGAGGCCATGGTGCTCTGCCGGAAACCGGTGGATTGCTCCCTCCAGGTGGGGACAAACTGCCTACCCCAAGCGAAGGAGTTCAAGTATCTCGGGGTCTTGTTCACGAGTGAGGGTAAGGTGGAGCGGGAGATCGACAGACGGATCGGTGCGGCTGCAGCAATAAAACAGGCGCTGTACCGGTCCGTCCTGGTGAAGAGGGAGCTGAGCCGGAAGGCAAAGCTCTCCATTTACTGGTCGGTCTACGTTCCAACCCTCACCTATGGCCACGAACTCTGGGTCGTGACCGAAAGAACGAGGTCTCGGATACATTGGATGTTAGGGATGGCTCTGGTGTGTTGAAAATGCAAAATAAAAAGTAAAAAAAAAAAAAGATTGGTGACCACTGCTTTAGACTGTAGGAGTATAATCTCTAATGGGAGAATATTTTATTTCAGTAGGTCTATCTCATTTAAGAAAAACAGATAGAAAAAAAGATTTATGTTGTGAGAAAATTGATGGAAAAGTTTCTCCCCAGGGGTTCTTAAAGGAGTCAAAGGTCATGCTCAGTTTTCTCTGTTTCTAATCACAAACGGTAATACATGTCTTGGTAACAGTTCAGAGAAAGTTTAATCACAGTCCTGTCTTAATAAAACAGTATGTCCATTACTATAACATTATGTTCAATCATGCAATCCTCTATTTATATATTTTTGGATTATTCAAGGTTTGACCAATTTGTTCCAGTTACAGAAAAGCTTACTGCAGTGAACAACAATATTTAAGCAGGATTCAAACTTTGTGACGAATGTTTCCTGTTTCAATAATGCATGTCACACTTTTAGGTGTTATGTGATTATAAGATGCCCTCTATGTGAAATGTTAAACCCTATCAAGTTGAATGTTGTTCACTGTCAACTTAATTTTCAAGAGATTCCATTCTGGGAGCCAAGAAACGGCTGCTCTCCATTGAGGGCAGAATGTTCCTCCAACTGAGAGACAATTACAATTTTACTTCTGCCCTTGCTGTCCTCTTCCTGACATATTACGTGTTCACACATTAAATAATATCCAGATTAGGCAGCCAAATCACTTGAATTTATTCAGAGGTAGCATTGATAAGTACTCGTTATGCAACCACTTACTCGACTCGTAAAATGCTACTCAAAATTAATTTATTTTGCATTTCTGAAACGGAGCAGAAAAACTATTAAAATCCATAACTTGAATCTGGCAGTTACTCCTGAATCCACTTTTGGCTGTTGTTTAAATGTTAAACTCTCGGTAAAGAAAAAGTAGAAAAGCAATATGGCATTTGATTAATACTATGGGTAAAAGTAGTTTTAAATTTCATGCCTCAGAGTGCACCAGCCGTGTGTGTCCTCCGACCGCTATATATATATATATATATATATATATTTTTTTTTTAAATTTTTATTACAATATATTCATGATATTTATATTGTATATTTATGATTATATTCTATGTTATTTATATATCATATTATACTGAATATTATGATATGTATATATATATATATATATATATATATATATATATATATATATATATATATTAATATACTGAAATGTATGAATAAGATGTCCTTATTATGTCAGTGTTGGAATAAATGATAAAAATGTAACTGCAAAGTAGTAATGCGTTTTTTATACCTTTTTTTGCATTGGATCATACTAGGATATTTGCTGAAATTGATTGGCTGGCCCTACCCAAAAACAAAATCCACCAGCTGCCTCTGAGTCCTGAATACTCTGGGCAAAAATTAATCTTTAGGTGCAATTCCTGAGGTGGCATTGTCGTGCTCTGACGATTGGTTAATATCGAACTTTAAACTACATAGCTTCTACATCCCGCCACATTGTCATATATTTGTGTGTGAATCTTCACCAATCACCAGTTTGCTATATACTTGGGGTATTTAATACTGAAATATGAATCATCATCGTGTACATTCTCTGTGGAAGAGGTGTGTTCATCAGAAGCGTTAGTGCGACTCCAAAGTAAAGTTAATGGGAAGAAGAAAAACTATTAAAATCCATCACTTGAATCTAGCAGTTACTCCTGAATCCACTTCTCTTCGGCGGGATGCAATATGGCATTTCAGCTGTGACGTTTTTATTTTGGTATAATTTGGCTGTTGTTTAATTGTTAAACTCTCCTTAAAGAAAAAGTAGAAAATCAAGTATGGCATTTATTAGTACTATGGTTAACAGTAGCTCTAAATGACATGCATATATTAGTTAATTCGTCATTCAAACGTGTGTACTTGAGTACTCGTCTTTTATATAATAGTACTCAACAACTAAATTATTTAAAATTCCCATTCCTTTTCTTCACATAATGTTTGCTGACACCTTCTTGCATTTGCACGTTTCTCTAGTTTTCACAGTAAAGTAAAGAAAACTTACATGTGGGTTGTTGGTGACCCTTTTTTGCCAGTGCATCAAAGTTTGGCTTCAGTTTGGTTGTGGCCATTCTCAGGACAGATCTGAGGTGTTTATCAGGTAACTGGGATCTGTGGCGTGATTTGTTGATGTCCATCATGCTGAACATCTGCTCACACACATAGGTAGAGCCAAACAACAGCATCCTCTGTGCCATCCTCCTGATGTTTGGAAATTTGGCTTCACTTAGTGAAGCATAAAACTCATCCAGTTTAAGAGAGTTGAACTTCTCCTTTAAGACGGAGTCACATTGAAGATCAATCACTTCCAATTGTGGCGCTGATCCATAGTCTGTTAAGTCCAGACCTTGTGGGTAGCCCCCCGTCTACACCGTGAAGGCCGGTCCGTGAAAATATTCTCTGACACAAAACCCCCCGCGCGCCGCCGCACCCCCACACAAGCAGACAAGGTAGTTGTTTTCAAAGACAAAGTTTAGTACAGGCAGGATTTGGTACACAGGTAACACACAGACATCAAAAGACAAACTCGCCCAGGACAGGGAGTTGGCACAGACTAAATACACAGGGGAACGAGACACAGATGGAAACGATGAGGGCGAGGCTTGCAATCACACAGGAGGGCGGCACACAAGGAGGGAGGAGGACAGGGGACGCCGACAGGACATGGGGAGCCAGGACCCTGTCTGAGAAAAGGGCTTGGAGGGACTCCATCATGTCCCTGAGAAGCCGGCGGTCGTGATGGAGGCGTGGAGCAGGGATCGGCTGGACCGCCGACTGGAGACGAGGACCCGGGATCGGCTGGGCTGCCGACTGGAGACGGAGAGCTGGGACCTTGTCTGGGAAAAGGGCTTAAAGGGACTCCATCATGTCCCTGAGAAGCCGGTCATGGTAAGAGGCTGCTGAGTGCATTTTTTGCAAGTTTGTACTGTTAGGAACTGGAACCACGGTGAGCAGGACCCACAAGCAGACACAGGCGAGGTAGTTGTTTTCGAAGACAAAGTTTAGTACAGGCAGGATTCGGTACATCGGTAACACACCTGTGTAACTGTGTGGCTCAAGGTTTTGGCCGGCCGCCACTGTTCTGGAGTAACTGCCAGAATCAAGTGATGGATTTTAATAGTTTTTCCGCTTCGTCTCAGAAATGCAAAATAAATTAATTTTGAGTAGCATTTTACGAGTCGAGTAAGTGGTTGCATAACGAGTACTTAACTACTTGTTGCCACCCCCTTGTGACTAATATCAATGTTACCTCTGAATAAATTAAGGTGATTTGGCTGTCTAATATGGATATTTAATGTGTGAACACGTAATATGTCAGGAAGAGGACAGCAAGGGCAGAAGTAAAATCGAAATTGTCACTCGTTTGGAGGAAAGCTCTGCCCTCAATGGAGAGCAGCCGTTTCTTGGCTCCCAGAATGGAATCTTCTGAAAATTAAGTTGTGAACAGTGAACAACATTCAACTTGATAGGGTTTAACTTTTTCTCATAGAGGGCATCATATAATCACATAACACATACAAGTGTGGCATGCATTATTGAACTAGACAAACTTTATTTTTTAACTGAAATGTACACAGATCACATCCAATACAATCCTCTCATACACATCAGGTAGTGTGCCTGATATAATATACTGTATTATATTATACATTATGAGCAGTGTGAGTTTTTTAAACAGAGCTTTTGAAAGTGTTTCGCTGTTGTAAAAGTGTGAACCCTCTTTTTCCCCCACTGGATCAGCAACAGTTCATGATTTTATAAATCTAAGTCTAACATGAAGCTGCTGCGCTCGGAGGCCCAGCAGGAGAGCGCACACACAAATTAGCCAAAATATTAAGAAACCTCCATTCTGGTCTGTTGCCGTCATTGTGCTTTGGGAAACTCGCGGGCCGTAGTTTGCCCATACCTGGTCCAGAGCCCTTGCCAAAGGGAATAAGCTACGTTATTAGTACTAAAGTACACACATACACACATGGCATCACTCTGTAGCTCAGTTGTTTTATCAGTTTACTTTATCAAAACCTGAAACTCAATGTCATCTGTTTTGGTTTTAAATGCCTTGGTGTGTCTATCTTAAGGCTGCACAATATGAAGCAGAAAGTTGTATCTCTTACATAAATATTGTGACCAACAGTAGTTCCTCTGTTTCATTGAGGTGACATTAAAGAGTTTATTCAGTATTTTACCTTTTTCACATTTAGACTTTCTTAGAAAAAGCTTATGATGTGCATTTTGACACGTTAACACGCAGACAAACTTACTGAAGATGAGTTATATTGTATAATGGTCTTTTCTTGTTTTGAGTTCAAGGTTGGACCAGGCCCCTGTGTTGTGGAGGATCCCTCTCAGCATCTATTCGGATCTGATGGGTTGCTAAAGAAAACTGTGTGTTTCCCTGCAGCCAAAAATGGACAAAGTTCCACTGAGCAATAATGAAGCCAACTCAGCGATAAAAATGTGCATTTTTCATATGTAACTACATTTTTACAAATCCAAGCAACACCTTCCTTACCATTGTGGATGCTAATATGTCTCCCTTCATTATCAAACTGTAATAATGTCCCTATCTCTTAATTGGTAATTTCTCAGTATCTACAGATGCATACTGTTTTCAAGGTGTTTTACTCACTGGTTCAGTCGTAGACATGATCATGCGCTGGACTTTGTGGTAGTAAAGACATGGACACGCTGGCATTGATCAAAGGTACTGCCTGTGTGCTCTTGAGCAACACACTGAACCATGAATGCAGTTCAGTACTGCAGCTGTCCAATCTGAGTACATGCTTGTGCCTACGAGAATTTAAATGTATCTCTTTTTAATTATGTTTTCATTTTCATCTTGCGAAAACCTGATTTCAGGCCTACAGTACATACTTAAACCAACTTAAATCAAAAATAAATTATATAATAACTATGATCACTGAAAGCTCTATGATAACTGAAAGCTCTAGCCCCCAACCTACTTTTTAACACTCTGGGAACCACAAGTAACCCTGCATTTAGTGAGCGTAATATGGCACTATAAGGTCCTTAAGATATGACGGTGCATCACCAGTTAAGGCTTTGTAGGTAAGGAGAAGGATTTTAAATATGATTCTCGATCTTACAGGAAGCCAGTGGAGAGCAGCTAGTACAGGAGTAATGTGATCTCTCTTCCGCGTCCTCGTTAGTACACGAGCTGCAGCATTCTGGATCAGTTGGAGAGATCCAAGGGATTTACCGGAGCAGCCTGATAATACGGAGTTACAGTAATCCAGTCTTGAGGTAACAAATGCGTGAATCAATGTTTCTGCATTGCGTTGAGACAGGATGTGCCGGATCTTTGAGATGTTCCGTAGGTGAAAAAAAGGCGGTCCTTGAGATCTGTTTCACCACACATATGTTTTTAGATTAAACCTGAGACTAATGGTGCGTTCACACCAAAAGAGTTGCCAAATATCCGTGAAGATAATTTGGAAAATAGAAATAGTATGGATGCATTATGATAATGAAAAATAGGTTTTCAAGCAAGTGAGAGCCAGATGAGGAGGAGGAACAAGAAAAATCGATGTTTCAAAGTATGCACGGAAAAGGGATTTGATTAAAGAAGCAATTGGTCTGTTGTTTCCAGAAAATAGAAATAGTCTGGGGTCCTTAACAGATTTTGAGTTCGATCTCAAAGATTATCAAGAGGTGATGGTTGAAAATGTAATTACAGTTTGACAATTGTACACTGACACAAAGCTCCCTCTTCTTTGGTTTTATTTGACTGCACCAGTGGTGTCCAAACTACCAATAACAAATGGACCGCGGGCCAACTGCGGCCGCGGTCCATTTGTTTTTGGCCCGCAAGCAAGTTCTAAAAATATAATGGAGAGAAAGTCAAGCAAACAGCAGCTAACCTGTGAGCTCAATAATCCTATTTTTTACCGTCCGACCAAAACACGAGATATAATATATTTATATTGTGTCAATAGTATACCATGGTTATGCTTTTTGTATACTATTAACACATTATACATATATTAATATTGTTGTGGTGTATGGTGGAGGACCCAAACGCGGACCAGAGTGTGGAAGGGAGAATGTGTTTATTGTCAGGGGAACAGGTATGCAGGGGCAGTCAAGGGCGTGACGGGAGAATCCAGGTGGGGTGAATCCGGGCGGAGAACAGCAGGCGGTGAACCGGGAGGACTGGAGACTGTGAACAAAAGACAGGGTCAGAAGCGAGGTAAACACAATTACACTGAATATCCCTCCCAGTCCACGAGGCATTGGTGTCCTCGCCCCCGACGGCGCACATCCAAGATCCGCCGTACAGTGTAGGCCGGGTGGTCGTCAATGATCCGAGTGGGTGGAGGGGGAACGGCTGGAGGGCAAAGTGGACTGACAGAGACAGGTTTCAACTGGGAGACATGGAATGTTGGGTGAATCCTCAAGGAGGCAGGCAGTTTGAGTTCAATGGCAGAAGGGTTAATGATAGCGTCTATCACGAAAGGCCCAATGTAACGGGGAGTAAGTTTCTTGGAGGTAGTCTGTAAGGGAACATCTTTAGCAGACAACCAAACTCTCTGACCTGGGCGGTACTCCGGTGCCGGGGTCCAATGCCGGTCAGCGATGCGCTTATTGTTTTCGGCAGATCGTAATAGAGCCACGCGTGCCTCTTTCCACACCCGGCGCTTGGCTGTCTGGATGTAAGACAGGTTCTTGTGATCCGTCCAAATGTTGAAAGGTTGTGCTGTGCCTTCCAGCCAGTGTCTCCACTCCTCCAGAGCCAGTTTCACTGCCAACAGTTCTCGGTTGCCAACGTCATAATTGCACTCAATGGGGGATAGTCGGCGGGAGAAGAATGCACAGGGATGGAGCCTTTGGTCCTTGGCTGAGCGCTGGGACAGAATGGCCCCCACTCCCGTGTCAGAAGCATCCACCTCTACAGTAAACTGACGCATAGGATCCAGATGTACCAGCACAGGCGCCGTCGTGAACCGCCTCTTGAGTTCAACAAAGGCGGCTTTTGCCGCTGGAGTCCAGGAGAAGGGGTTGGTGGGTGAAGTGAGTTGGGTGAGAGGTGCCGCCACTCTGCTGTAGTCCCGGACAAACATCCTGTAAAAGTTTGCGAACCCCAGGAACCGTTGGAGTTGCTTCCAGGAAGTGGGTGTCTGCCAGTCAGCCACTGCCTGCGTCTTTCATTTCATTTAATTTTGTATTTATTTGAACAGGGACCGTACACATCAATCAACCCAGGGGTAAATGTGTCAGTCTTAGCTGAGGCTAAATTTCAACTTAGGCTAAATGTTCAACTATCTCATTTTTATGAGTGAATCCAGCCTCATTTCATCCCCTTCTTTGTCCGGAATATCATCAAGAGTTTGGTAGTGGTTTGCTCCAGATGAACTGTCCTTATTCTTCTGAACTCTTTAATCTGAAACAGAAGACGACCAAAAAAAAACACGGTCAATATGATCCACCTTGCTAAAATAATGAATACAGTAGTCCTCCCAGTAAAATGCACTATTGAGCAACACAAACTACAACCTCCAAAATGACAATATATTTAAACCAATACGTCTGTGAATTATATGGAAGCCCGTTTCAGCCACAAAAAAATAAAAAGAGATAAAACGTCATAATTATGAGATAATAAAGTCATAATAATGAGATAAAAAGTCATAATAATGAGATAAAAAGTCATAATTATGAGATAAAAAGTCATAATAATAAGATAAAAAGTCATAATAATGAGATAGAAAATCGAAATTATGAGATAGTAAGTGCGCATGCGCTTCAGTGACGCTGGCTTTTCTCCTTCCTGTTATCTGCACTGTCTTCACAAATCTCCCCCTCGCCAGTATAACCATGCAAACGATATGCAAGCGTAACTGTTGACGTTTTACCTCAACAAATAATAGCATTGCTATTAATGTAGCTGTTGCATGTGTTTCTCAAAAAGGCTACCGGTATGACAGCCCTTTCATCAAGATGTGTCATCATAGCCGTGGTGTCCTACTACCTATGGGGTGGCTGGGTCATGAGCGTGGTGGAGCGAGTGAGGCTGCATGTGTTGCTATGATGGTATTATGTTAACACGCTTCACCGCAAAGTCTAAACGACAGAGGACAACACGGTGCATTACTTCAACATACTGCATTAGTGTTAGCTAGGATGATTCACATCTACACAGGTCATGAGACCTTCACTGACCTCCTGAACTCAGTAATTGCAATAACTGATCTTAACTATAACTTCTTCCTGTAAATATTTCCTGCATGCAGCCCCTTAGTGTACGGAGGTAGAGATTGTTTGCACCCTGTGGACCTGGAGAAGGTTCAAGTCTGCCTTGAAGAGTGTGTGTTTAAGGATGTCCTATGTGATGAAGATGTGTTCCATATCTGTGTGGACCTAATGTCAGAGTATTCAACTAAGGATAAAACGTTAAGACAAACCCATGAAGATGTTAGCGTTCCAGTTAACGTTACCTTCTCTGTTTGTACCCGTGTGTGAGTTGGGCATGCACATGAGAGCGCTCTCTGCGCTGTCAGCACAGAGCTCACTGCGCCAAAGTGAACCAAAAACTTTGCCACAAAGTGTAGCGTTGTGAGCCACGTCTGTAAAGCAAGTTAACTAGCACCCCACTAGCTAACCTAAACTGGCCCGGTCACGTTCCTGTTAGCGTTAGTACACTGAAAAAAAAAAATGCCTTGATTGTATGTGTACATTTTATAATAAATTATTATTTCAGTCCTTTTACTTTAAAAGGTCACCTTTTATTTAATGTTTTACTTGTGTTTGTTAGTAATTATGAATCCTTATTTTGAGAAGTAAATCATTCACACCAGGTAATATTAACTAAACTGCTGGATTGACTATATAACCTGACACAATTTACATCAGTGGCTGCGTGTGAAAATGAAACCAAGGGATTTTTCAGAGTACAAAGCGACTAAACTGTCTCATTGTTCAGTTTCAAACATGCCGAATGAAATACTTTATTTTGCTAACAATGTCTCAATCCCTTTATGTTATGGTTCATATTCCGATTATAATCTGATCATGAAACATTTTATTTACATAATCTGCGTTTGTCGGTCATGATCGTTTGTTCTCGTGAACGGCCGACTGGTGCGTCACTTTAAAAGTTGCCTCCGCAAGGAATTGTGGGTCGGCATTATCTCCTTTCCTTTCGTAAAGGGACTTCCAGAGGTTCCTATGCTAAAGGAGCTAAATTAGGAAGCATTGAAGCTCCTTTCATTTGCGTTTAGAGAATTCGACCGGCACTTATTATGGTGGCCACTTAGGTACTTCCAGGTCATTTCATTCAGTTAGGAAGGTTTCTATCCAAAAAGGACTATTCGACTGCAGCCTAAACTCTCTTTTAACCAATCATCTCCCCATGTGTGGAGAACAAATCAACCTTGTGAGATAGGAGTGTGTAAACACCATCTGAGCAGAAGAGGGCGGTAGTGTGTAATATTCTATCTCCCTATAGTTCATCCCATGTGCAGTCATGCAAAAGTTTTTTTTTCTCATTATCTTATTTTCCCTGAACTGAAACTTGGATTCATCATAACATATTTGCCCCTTTCAAAACACATGCACCAGATTAAGAGTTAAAGTGTTATATCTGACTCGGGGCACCTTAACAACTGCAGGTATAGAGAAGTGAGCAATACATTAAGTGAATTGAGCTTTATTGGTATAGATGAGGGAATACACAAATGGAAAACCGATTTTGGATTAATCTAATAAATGATATATACTCATTGAGATCCGCAGCATGTTATTCTTGGACAAATTATCCAGTTTATCTGTGGAGAATGGCTGGCAGGACTTTAAACACTATGTAACAGGGAAGGTGGGTACAGAATATTTTAGGGGATTATTGTCCAAACTGCTTCGTGTTCATCCTTAAAAAGAAAATTGCAAAATAACTGATTTAAACTAAAGCTGTATTGTTCTGAGCTGGAAACCCTCACGCAACAGGAAAACATGACAATAGTTGTGCAGTATGAAAGGCTTAATGAGCTGTTAACTGTTTTGCATCTTGTTCCTAGACGAGAAAACAATTTCACGCTGCAAGTGAGACGTGACCTGATACACGATTCTGGCAGAGGTCTAACATGTATATCAGTAAATAGTTGTTTGTGTCTATGAGCTGTAAAATGCTCAAGAGCTAATGAAAGAGTTGGTGCATACACAATGCAAGCTACATCTGAATACCAAACATACACGGGGACCACATGCGATTGGTGAGCAGCAACTTGCCGCCGTGGTGACGTCAGTGCAAACGGAGGAGGTGGCATTTAGAAAAAAAGGCAAAGAGGAGGTGAGAGCATGTCACTGGAGGCTCCATCAGAGGACGCAGCGCAGCCTCAGGACCTCTCGGACTGGAGGAAAACACTCGCTACACACTGCGGATGAAAGGCTGGCCCGTCCCGCATCTCTGCGCTCATTTGCTCGTGCACGGACGTGCAAAAACAAACTCCTGATCACGGATACTAACACACAATTCAACGAGGATATCTCACCCAACAGCCCACCGCGAAACCCAGCCTCGGCACAGGGTGTGGGATGTATCGATCTGATCCACGCGATCACCTGTTAGTCAGAGCGAGGCTGCACAAAGTCAAGTGTCCTGCACATCTGGAGCCTGCACGATGCTACCGACCTTCCTCGTCACCACATGTGGATGTTTTAGTCTCCATGGACGCAGGAGGCACGATGTGGCAGTGAGTCTTTTGGCTTTAATCGTCCCGTTCATCTCATCTATGTGCATGTTTAAGCCTAATGCATCTCATTCTCAGCATGCAGATGAATCGGCCTAGTATTTTACATAGTTTAAGACCAGCATAGTATGGACAGCCTGCATTAATTTACCCGTGTTATGTTCAAGTCTAATATTTCAAAAATGGTTCTTAGTCAAAGCCACAACCAATAGATCCAGTCATAGTGGGCAAGTCTTACATTTATCGCACTATCTCACAAGAGTAAATCGATAAGAAACTGTTTAACCTATATTTGACAAAGACATTAGAGTACTTATTGTAACAACGAAGCTATGTCTGTTTAACCAAGAGCCACTCACACACCCTCCAGTAGATTGAACCAATAGAGGCAACTTCAAAACCCATAGTGTGAGGTTTATTAGCCTATTTCCTGTCAAACACAGTCTGCAGTATATTGTCTTTTGAATATGTTGATGTATATAAGTTTATAATAATTGCAGCAATATGTGAGAGAGTTTTCTCCGATAAGAAAGTGACGCATGCTGTGAGTGCATTTACTCCCCAATTAAAACGACTGACGTCAGACGCACTGACTAAGAAAAGCGTGAGTTCATCAATAGGTTCTTTTGAGTTAAGGTTATAATAATAATATAAATACGGATAATTCTCTGAATTATTGTCTATTTCAACTGTCACAAGCTTTATTTGGAGGGAATACAGTGTACCAGCAATAGAGTATATGCATAGTATTGCAGCAATGTGGGGTTGTAAACACAAAAGAGATTGATACAAAAATAAATTACAAGGCACAAGCACTTAGGCATATGGCGCTGAAAGTGTCCACAACCCGAAGATTTGTAAAGTTTAATAGTATTGTTAAGCAACGCTTTAAAGGGGTGTCCCCTGCTCAGAGCAAAGCAGGGGGAGTTTTTTTTGGAGAATATTTGATGTTGATACATGTTGTATTATTTAACAGTAAGAATCTAAAATGCAATAAGAGTGACAAAATGCTTGTCAACAGTTGCATATACTGTACTATGTGTCACTCTGCCCCACCTTTTCATACTGAATTATTGTATTTACCTAACATTTGAATTAATTACAACGATAAAGTATGTGGGTCTATCTGTGACTGACAGATGGATACACCATTTTAATTTATTAAAATTAAAATAAATTACACATTTCTATTTGATTGAAAAAGTTGTTTTTTAGTTAGTAGAAATTTGAATTTCAGGTATTTCAGGTTTTTTTTAAATCAAGCCTGTATTTCTACAAACTTTAACTCCTTTATACTTTTCTTTGTTCCCAGGAAATTTCAGACTTTCCTTTTGCTGTTACAGCAAACAATTGAGCCTGTTCCTGTCTTTGGTTATCTAGCTGTATGAGTGTTAATCGTCCATCATAAAGCTAGAAAACCGAAAGTAGGAATGGCCTCCAAACCATCAGCTTCCTGCCTCAATGGGAATGAACAAAAATAAAACACATATACAAGAGAACATCATGTGTTTTCAGGTGGGTTATGAAACACTGAGTATCTTATTTAATCTGCAAATGTAAATAACTCACATTTGGAGCTCCAACAATTAGCAAGAAAAAGAAAAACTATTTTAAATTATTCTTCCATAAAAAATGTTTTCCCTATTCCAGCTTCGGATGCTTTTGAATGCTTTTCGGATGATTTTTAACTGTAAGCACGTTGGTGAATAGGCTTTATGAAACCCCAATTAGTCCATGTCCCATTTAAAAAAGAAATCGACTTGGAAGGCCAGAAACAAATAAGGTTTCTGATATGAGCTTTAATATTTACATTTCTGTCAGAGATTTTACTCATAAAGACAGAACTAACTTTTCTGAAGGAGGTGTTCTGTCTCCTAAGACCACAGGGGAACATGGGAATACGTATTTGAACAAATCATAGACAAATTATTGCTGAATGATCTATTTTCTAAGTAATACAATCCAAAAGGGCCCCTGTATATATTCATACACAAATGAATGGTGCTGTCCTGCACTTCCTTAGTTTAGACACAGACTTTTGATACCTGCACCATTTGTTTTTGCATTGCAGTTCTTGCTGTTGAGTTGTCCATCAAGCATGTAAACATGTAACTGTAGATATCATAACTTGAATCTACTTAACTTCTATTTTAAGTTTAAATTCATATATTATTCTTTTCACAGTTGAAATTCTGAAAACTGCATTAAATCCTGAATTTCTTTGCATACTTGTATCAAAACAGCTGTCCCTCTTTTGCTGCTTTTAACCACACAATATATTTTTGCATTTTTGATTGTAAACCATTTACTATTTTCATTGTAAAAAAAAAAATGCCTGTCCGGCATAATTAATTAAATATTTGAATATCTAATTCCAAAAACTGGTCCAAACTGTCATCATTTCATTTTGAATGACACAGAATGTTGTAATGTAATTACAGGCATTATTTGATGTCCACACACAGATTGTGTAGCAGTTATATATTATATAATAAACATTTCTCTAAATCTAAATGGCCAACTCTGTGTTCTTCTTCACTCTCAAAGAAAGGCCTCGTCAGATATTGCAGGTCAGCCTCCTTCACTGCCAAAATAGCATGCTGTCTCTATGGAAGCCATCTTGAGGGAGTCTCCCTGCTGCCTCTAAAATGGTTGTGTTGGCACATAGCAGTGCTTTAATTGGTCCATTGTTAGATGTCTATCAGCTCCCTAATCAGCGCTGTCTTCATTAAGCCTTCCCGTCTTATGTCCATTACAAGTGGTGTGTTCTCACTAAGAGATGTCACATCACTGAACCCTTTTAAGGCCAATCGATGAATCACTACATGTAACTGCTACTGAACAGTGAATTAAACAATCAGTGATTTGGATGTAGACAATCTGACATTTGATTTAATTAAAGCAACTGTTCCTATGTCACCAGTGGGGAAATAATAATAAGTCTGATTCGTTGAGTCAAATTTCGAGAAACAACAAACTTAACCTTTAATAGTTAATAGACTGCTCTTATCAAACAGTACCGGATTCAGATTCTGCAAGTTAAATTAATTGTAAGCACAATATATTAACAATACATTTAGTTTAAAACATTCACAGATATCTAATTTGACATGTGTTATATTCCAAACTCTGGTGAGGTCATTAAAACTGCTAAGCGCCTGAGTCACCTGTCAGATCCAATGTGACGGTATATCCTCCTTATGCCAGGCCCACATAAAAATGTCAAAAAAGACTTAAATCAATGAATTTAATAGAAAGGAAAAGGTACATGCAGTTAACATTTTAAATAAGTAAATAACACTTTAATGTTTTCAAATGTTTTTGAGTATTGTGTTTATTTGGTCATTACAAATACACATCTTTCAAAGGAATGGGGGAGATTTTGTTATCTTACATAACTTATTTGATGATCATTATTAAAAATGTATATAGAAACAAGCCTTATTAGGCTTTGAATAAGGCCTCTATACGATACTTTGTCCTGAGTACCATTTTCTTGAGAATTGCAGGATTTTAGTCTATAATAATGTATACAATCGTATACATATCCTGTGTTAATTAATTTAGACTATTAATTATTATATATCTTTGTAGGTGTAATGGATATAAATACAGCCCCAACAATGAACATGGAATTATATATTTTCCAACAATCTACATCAAAGCACCAGGATGATGAGTAAAACACTGGTGGGAGCAGTGTTACTTGTTTTCGTTAGTGAATCAATAAACATTAATTATGGTAAATAAGTCAAACTGAGGCCTATGTTTTTTTTTTATTAGCATATGGTACTTCTGAAAAAACCATATACCTCAAGGGGTGAATAATAAACATGTAATAGAGAAAAAAATACAAATGTAACCTTCCCTCCTTAACCTCCATTTCAAACATCTCTCCATTTGTCTACTTCACAAACACTGCTCTGCGGGCTTACGTATGTACAATTAAATATGTATCATAAAAAAAAACAGTGTTATTAGACATTTTACCCGGCTGTTTTACAAATATAGCCCAGAGATAAGATGCGGTGTGTTTTATCCGCAGTGTCAGACAGTGAGACGCGCACAGGACAATGTGCTGCGAACATCAACGCCTCTTGCAGAAAGTCTTTATCAGACCTGTGCGCTCTTTATTGGTCTCTCCGCCAGACTATTGCTGTGGGATAAAAAAAAAAAACAAGTGGCCTTACAAAGATGGGAAAGAAAGGAAACAATCACGCAACTCCAGTCGATAATGAATAGGAGCCAGACAAGCTCCGCATATTAACATAATTGCATAGAAACGAGGGAGCAGAGAGAGTGTTTAAAGGCGCAGCGACACAGCGTGTCTCTCCATCAGCTGCTATCTGCCTGTCTGGAGGACACGTCACATATAAATATGTATATTATAGTCGAAGAAAAACAGTCGATTCTATTGGCATTACGTATGTGTTATTAAGGTGTATTATGTCCCTTAAACCTGAATTAAAAAAAAAATATTGCAAATAAAAAACACACACAAACAGCCTTCAGCCAGGGCTGTAAAACAGAAATATTGAAGTCATTTTTTATTGTAGAATGCAATTTCCCAAAGGTCGTTCTTTTTTTTTTACATTTCCAGAGAAAAGTTAAGTAGCAACATTCCTGCTTTGAATTGTTAGTTGTTTTTTTCAAGGATTTTGCCTTTATACAATTCAGAACAATCAAATGTTGCACAAAATAACTATTTTTGATTCTAGACTATTGAGTTAAAATCAGTCAAAGCACATCCCTGTTCTCTCCAGAGTTTTGTATTGTGTTTTTGTACTGTGCTGTTGGCCTGTTGTCCTCCACATGCTGAGTTTTATGTCACAAGCTGTGTTTAAATGTTGCTTTTTCTTATCAAGACAAAGGAAAGTATTGTTTTTTATTCACTCCACAGCAAATAAAAGGGTGACTGTTCCTTTATTAGACACCAAGCCATAATTAGACAAGCATCTGGGGGGAGGGGCAGGTGTGAAGCTGATAATGTGAGCTTATACAGCAAAACACTGTGTGACTTCCAGCACATGTTAATCAGCCTTATTAGTTATAACAATTGGGTTTATTCTAGATTCAAACATTTCTGTACATGACTCAGTTATACAACAGTAATTGTGCATCGATTCACAAGTACTGATGTCTATAATAATTATTATTATTATTATTTCATACAAAATTGAGGAACTTACTGCAAATTATTCATGAGCTATTAATAAATAAGTCAATCAATAAGTGGCAATAGATAATATGCAGCTGTACACATGTAAAGTAAAACCATAAATGAAATTCCCCATATGCATAAACACAGTGCAGCCCTCTCAGACGCTGCCGGTGCTCTGCAGCTGCAAGAGACCTGTTGGTAAACAGCAGCCAGCGTCCACATTATCATTCTGATCCTAGCTTCACTACACAATTGCTGCTTTGTGAAAGGAGCAATTGATAAAAGTCCTCCACTTCTTTTGCCCAATGTTGTGAAAGGGCTCTGCAGTAAACCGGGCAGTGAGGTGGGAGCATCGCGTTAGACCAGACAGTGCAGATGCCGGCATGAGCACTGCAGCCTTGAGAGTGTCTCCTGGAAAAGTTTCCCCTTTGTCTTCTTGCCTCTATATGTCTGCAAGTGACTCTCTCACCGTCAGTATATTGCTGTGTGGTCTCATGCCGGATTTAACGTTAATGAATAATAATAAGTTGTCAAATATATGTATATCCTTCTTGATTCATATTAGAGTGAATGCAATAGAGCACATTTTGCCGCTGATTGGCAAATAATGAAATCTCAAAACAACAAATCATATAACTCACACATAAGACCGCTATTTCAAACAAACAAGTAAGAAAAAAGAATAATTGTATCCAACGTGGAACCTGGACATGAGGAGGCAATAAAATAAAATAAAACAACAGCATGCTCTCTGAAATCCAAGGGGATTCAACCCATTTTGTCACTAAGCTTAAAATACACTGAATGGATATTTATATTAAAGTACACTGATAAGCATACTATACAAACTATGTATCTGATATTATAGTTTTTAAAGAGTAAATGCACTAGAAATACTAAACAATTGGCAGCATTAAAGAAAGACATGTTTCCCGAGCCTCTGTCATGGCAACAGAGGCTCGGGAAACATTTTAACACAGAAGGAGACAATGTGATACACAGATCAGACTATAGAAATAAACCAGCGATGGATAGCAAGAGTGGTGTCTGATGCTTTCATTGTCGCTCTCATCCTTATAAGAGTCGTTTTGTTTTCTGTTGTGAGACCACGCTCTCACCAGAACAAAGCCACGGTTTTACAGAATATGACAGAGTCATCCAGGTCCAAACAGGACCAGCAGCCTCCCTGAGACCCAGCCCATTCATTTGTGTCCTCTGAGGTGGACACTTTGGTTTTGCATCTCTCCTTTTACTTATTTGAGTTACCCTATCAACTCCTGCTGTACTCTAAAGAGCACATCCTGGGCTTTCCATTGATACCACATGGGGTGGGATCATGACAACTTCCTCTTTCTTTCGACACAAGATCAGCCAGCACATTTTATGGAAAGTCAAAGGGTAAGTCAAATATTGCTGAGTTATTGTCTTTTTTACTATGATATTCATGCATTTTCTTGTTTATTGACATGTCAGGAATGATATATTTAGTTCTGAAGCATTTCAGTTATTTGTTTATTTAAATAATAGTCATCTTATGCATGTCAATTATAGTGGACACCAGGACAAAATTAATGTATTTGATGACACAACATTGTTGTCGGAGACAGAACTCAAGCATAAAGGATGCTGTACCAGATAGTTGAGGGAGAACCAGATTTGGAGCTTTCAGATGATGAGAGATATGAGGATGAGTTTGAGCCTTGTGAGGAAGAAGAAGAAGATACAGGAGGCTCAGATGAGCAGACAGACTCAGAGACAGACAGGGATGAGCAGGAACGACGTCGTCCTCTGTGGGCCAGGAGCAGCACGTAGGCCGATGTTTGATGCACTACGACCTGACTGCATTTAATCCAAATACATTTGTGTGAGGTTTAATTATTATTCCTGTTATTAGCTTTCATTTAATGGTGTTATTTTCCATCATAATATATTCACACCTGTGCTACCTGGGCTTCTATACTGTCAAGATGACTCTACAACCTGTGCAGACTGGAGTCCAATTCAGTACTTTACACAATACATTGACAACAAATTATTTGAAGATTTAGCAGCATTCATTCAAAGATGAAGACTTATTTTGTTTTATAATCCAGTTGAATGTATTATTGGTTTAATATCCCTCTGTAGCCATAATTTGTTAGTTTTCTTATCTTCTATATGTGGCTGTCTTTTCACACGGAAATTGTCCTGTGGTCCACTACAGTGGACATGCTGTAAAATTACAAATAAAAACAATTTTCAAAAAGTCTAAATTGTAAATTTTTTTTTTTTTTTTAACTCTAAATAGGTAGGAAATCACAAAAAAAATCGGAATTTGGAAGACACTATTTTCCTTCAGTTCCCAGGAAGATATCTCAGTACCAGAACCTGCAGAGCTGAACGACTGTGAGCTCCCCTGAAGGCAGCATGTTGTATGTTCTACATCCCTGCAGCCCCCTTTCCCTCCACGTGGATACCACAGCTGCGATCCTGTCTTAATCTGGGGATAAACGTGATTACCCTGCTATGGCTTGTTCTTGGCTTTGTAACAGCGACAAGGGATCTTTTACAGCTCCCTCTTTTCCCATGATCGAGTGGGTCTGAGTAGTTAAGACCCCCAATGTGGACCAGTCGCCATTCATCGGCTTTCGGCTGCAGCAAACAAGCACGTCACGGCAACCCTGAGGCAGATATATAGGGATAAACGCTGATGTTCAAAATATTAGGTACATTATTAATGAGCAGCAGTTTCTCACAGTCCTAATCTCAACTGTCTCTGAAACAAAAGATAATGTTTTTGTGCAGAAATACAAGTAATGATAAGTTTTAAGTAGTACAAATATTGTTTTATAACTGGATTGGACATGTGATAATGTAAGAACAAACAATACATTGTTTTCATTCTTCCTGTTATCATTCTTATTATTTACTATACATTGTTTTTTGTTGTATTGTAACATGTATGTTATTTCCTAATTTCACTATAACTCGACAATATATAAAAATGCAATTACAATAAAACTTTTTAATGTGTATATATTTGACAAAAATAAATTAACCTATTGTCCACTCGAGCCTTTTCTGAAACTTTACTGCATAATACATCATCTTAATTTAAATGATTTCCAAAAAGCTACAAAGAAGATGTACTCATAATAACAGATTTGTTCATTCATATATACAACAGCATTTCACAACATATAAACGTATTGTGGGAACTAAATCGCAGAATAAAATCTCTGTAAATAGATTTGCATTCTCCCCCGCCAGTCGCTCAGACTGTCAGTCAAGTTCAAGTTCACAGAGGTGGAAACGTCTCGACGCTTCATTCACTTCTGTCGTTCCTCCCCCGTAACTCTTCCTCCTCCTCCTCCTCCTCCCTCCCTCTGCCCTGTGCTCTTCAGTGACTGTCTGTGGGGTTACTATGACAGAGGGCCTGTGGCGTTGTTATGGCAGCGGGCTGGACAGCACGACTATGCACTGGTGAAAAGGACAGCCTGTCAGGGAGAGAGAGACTCAGGTCCCCCCAACAGCTGGGCACATGCCCCCGCCCCCCTCAGGCCTTTCAAACACCACCCAGACTCTGGGAACACCAAGAATTTCACATTCATCATCCTCTCGCACTGCACGCCTCTCTCCTTCACAACCTCTAACTCTCGTGTCCATCCATCCAGCACTTAACATCACGCTTCACCTCCACGGCCAGCCACCTTCCGCTCATGCACACTTCTTCATCTTCCTCTGCTTTTAGAGCCCAAGCAATTTAAGGATTTCAAATTAGAAAACAAAAACTGAAAGGAAAAGAAATGATGGTGAAGACAAGTATGTTTTCAAACTAAGTGTGTTTGTGTGTGTGTTGGGGGGAAGGAGATTTTGTTGAGGTCTCATTCAACTTTGAGCATGAAAGGCTGATGATTTGCATAAACTGCATGCTGTCTGAGGGGCTCAGGGGTGGCAGCCATACTGAGAAAAGATATGAGAGAACATGAAAAAAAGAGAAAGCACAATCCTGCATTGTGGAGCTGCAAGAAAAAAAAGGAGGTTTGAATAAGAGAGAGCGTGAAAATTGACAAAGAAAAGGTCTTACCATGTCTCCCAGTGGGATTAAATTGTCCTGGAACCTCTTTATATATAATTTGGTGAATATGGCAGCGGCATGGCTGCAGGGCTGATCTCACATCAAACTCCAGCCCGAACTTCACAAGACAAGAGTGCATGTGCTGCATGATGCAACCAGTTTGAGTAAAGTGTACATGTTCAGAGTGGATCGTTTTATCTGAATATATCTGCACATCAATGTAAAAGTTGAATTACAGCTGAATCGGATTTTTTATGTATATATGATCTACAGTACTTTTTCACAAACACCAGAGTATGGAAAAAGAAATTAAGTTTGTCTTCCTGACTTTTTGCAAGAAAGGGTTTATTTAGATTTTTTTTTTTTACAAAACCTAAACATGTAACCTGAGGAGATTTGTGGCAGAAAGCCCTGAAGGCAAACTTTTCCTATGTGCTGAATAGGAAAAAATGCATCAGCCTTCATAAATGATGATGATTAAATGTAAACAATTCAGTCCCACCTTCGTGAATATAATGTACTCGGATAAAAAAGTTAACAAGACTAAAACGTGACTGCATCGCTCCACACTGTTTTTTAAAAATGTGTAATCAAAAAGACTAAAATGTGATGTAAATGTTTTCTGTGTGTGTAAGAATTGAGAGAATAATAATAACATAGGATACATTAACAGACTCCTGCCATCCACTTATTCAACAATGAAAGAGATGCCATGTAATCTTACCCTAGGGTATTATAAACCAGCTATTGAGTAGTGAACATCACTATTCAGGCGAACAGTCTGTCTGTGGTGTTTAGCTGCAGATTAGTAAACTGCCTCCCACAATGTGATGACCTCATGTCCAGAGAGCTCAATCTGCTGCTGGACGGAGGGAGTTGTGACCTTTCACTCTCCTGGGACACAACTTGACCCGGCACAAGCCGACAGACCCGTGCGTGTTCTTCTAATGCTTTGGGTGTTGCATTAGCTGATCCAGCGTCACAAAATAAAACCTGATAGACTGTAGTAGTAAACTCTCTAATGGAAGAATATCTTATTTCATTAGGTCTTATTTCAGAAAAAAAAGATAGGAAAAAAGATTTATGTTGTGAGAAAAATTATGGAAAAGTGATGGAAAGTTTGTCCCCAGGGGTTCTTAAATGAGTCTTTAATCACAGTCCTGTCTTAATGCAACATGATGTCCATTACTATAACATTATGTTCAATCCTCTATTTATATATTTTTTGATTATTCAAGGTTTGACCAATTAGTTCCAGTTACAGAAAAGCTTACTGATATTTAAGAATCAAACTTTGTGGAAACCATTTCAGGCTGAATGTTTCCTGTTTCAATATGAAGAAATGGTAATCAAAGTTTGGTGTGAAAGAACTCGACTGGCCTGCAGCAGAGAGCCCTGAACCTCAACCAGCAAGGCCTTATCGTCTCACATCAGGGCTGAAACTCACTGATGCTCCTGTGGCTGAATTGGCACGAATCCAGCATCCAAAAGGTTGAGAGTGAGGAGAGGAAGCTATTATAGCTGCATATCAAAGGCCATGGTTTTGGAATGAGATGTTGAACAATCACATAAGGGGGTAAGCATACCTTTAGCCATTTAATGCCTCTTCCCTCGTTATGATTTTATCATGTTTGACCATCAACGCATGATTTATCTTTGACCAGAGGAACTCATGAGCTGCAGGCACACTCTGCAGGTGTTCTCTCTCACGGCACTCAGTGTGTATTCATTCATTAATTCTGCTCCGATGTCAACTGACTAAAATAGATGTTGTCTAGTGTGGTGTCACCACAGGTCGCATTACTCACCAAAGATGAGAAATACATTTTCAGGTTACGCTGCAATGAACAAAGCATGCTTTTATGCACTGTTATTATACAACAATAAACTAATACTTATCGTGGCATCCCATTCCTTACACAGCTTCAAATATGGAGCACAAGTATTTCCCATGAGACGTGACTGGATGTAATACTTTATCAGAGCTTCCATGTGAAAGTGTGGCGCTCAGTAACATCATCAGGTAACATCATTATCATCATGCATTTCAGAGTAAGAGAAACATGAACTCGGACGTTGTCGCTCTACCTCATGAATGCCGAGTAGGCAGCTGCAGACCAGGTTTGTGTCTGCGGAGGACTGCAGATGATTTTCCAGTCATTTATATCTTCCAACTCAGTGAGCTTTAGGTCTTGTACTCTGCGTTTGCATAAGAATAGAATCAGGTCCTGTGAACTTCCCCAACCTATTGACCCAACTCCCCAGACATGAATAGCTCTGCTATGAGGCACCCCAGCCTCTCAAACAGGCTTTAACCATGCCGTGAGTCCCAATCATGGTAATTTAATATATCTTAAGCCCCTGGCTGTTTTGCTGGAGCCTCTCTACAGTTTGTTTTGGGTATTCTCTCCTTCTCACCTCATCAGCACTACTACTTATTTGACCAATTTAAGGGGCTGCTATGGCCCAACAAGTTCCTTTTCAGCAGCTAATTAAGCACAGATTCTATATAATTAGAAAAGGTTTTTACTTATTAATATTCAGTCTTTTGATTTAGAAGAAAGACAAAAACCTGACCAAAGATTTACAGTTGAAGAACAACATGATGAAACATACTGAGGCTGTCTCAAATGCATCAGTGGCTCACAGGTAGCAACGCTAGAAAAACCGGGCTGGAGACTGTCATCAGTGAATCTATAGTAACACAACTATTTCTGCATATCAAATAGAGAGAAACACATTGAAAACCAGTTGATGATTTGTACACCTCTATAGGCACCCGTGCCATAATCTTTGTATTTTGGGAACCTGGTAGCTATAGACAACAGCTAAGAGTTTGTGCTGAAAAAAAGCGATATGGGAATAGTGAAAAATGTACAAAAATGAACCTGATTCCTTACACACCTCCACTGATGACAGCGGCTTGAATGTGTCTCTTATTTCTTTCCTTCTCTGCCTCTCTTTACATTTTGAGGAAGTATCATGTCAGCCAATCTCTCTTTTGTAGTCTTGTCAGGTTTGGAACAGAATTCATCATAATGACATATAGAAGCACCTGTGCCGAGTTATTGAAGGAGGTATCCCAGACTTCCCAAATGCACAGGAGCTGCAGGGACCTCTTCAGGAGAATGGATACAATATCGCAAGATTGCAAACAGTGACTCTTCACAGGTGTTATCATGTTTTCTTTTTGTAAATCAATTCAGGTCAACTTTTGTCAAGCACAAAACTAACAAGCAAAACTACCTCTACAAGGTAAGCCATGCAGACATATCAGTGTAGTATCAGGAGTGCAGAAAGATCAACACTTTTAGAATCATGCAACAGGAATGCAACAAATTCACCTATACCCCTTAATTATTATGACACTTGGGGGGTATTCTTCGTACCTGGCTAAACAAAGTCAAGCAAATGTCCTAATCTCTATTTTAAATTAGCGAGATGATTGACATCAGGCTATCTGGGTTTCTTCACGACTGATCCGCGCTGAAACGTCTCGTTAATTCTAGTCAGACGTCAGTCATCTGGATGAATGCGCGCGCCCGCTCCTCTTCAGAAGGGATAATAATGGAGCACTGACACCACGATGTTCTAATAGTACAATGGCAAATAAACTCAGAGGAACCTCTTTTTATTTCTCTAATGAGAAGCAGGAGATGATCATGAAGGCATATGAGGACGTCAATACCGTAGTCATTCACAGCAAACGCGTTGCGAATATTCCAAAGTTTTTGCAACATTGTTGCCGTGAACGCAACTTTAACAGCGACCCCGCTGCGAGACATAAGCGTCGCAAATATATCAGACAAGTTAAATGCGTCAGTGTTGAGAAAATGTATCGGCTAATTTGAAGTGCTTCATCACCCAAATCAATCAGATTATATTTACGAGTAAATATATACTTATGAGGATATATGTACTGTATGCACGTATGAATCATGTACTATATATGTGTATATGAGTTTGAATATGTGTATGGGCGGATCAGTATGTATGTATTATTCATAATCAGAAATTCAATCAATTGAAGCAGTGAAAATAAAGTATGTGTGATTCTCTGTATTCTCATCACGATCACCTTAATCATGTTCTACAATAATGATATGTATGGTGTACTAATAGCACTGTCATATAATTATGAGTGCTTTCAACACATCCATAAGTTTCTTAAGAGCTAAATAAACTTAAGAACAGCGCGGCATGCAGCGGCTGATAGTCTGTGTCTGAGACGGGCGATCAGCTGCGCCTGTGGTGATCAGTGTCCGCGGCTCGAGAAGCTCTCGTAAATAAATTATTTCTTGCCGGCAAAATCTATAGCGCCGCGTACAGGAAGTCATGATGAGGTAAAGGATGGATCCTGGCGATCTGAACGAACTCTCTCCCTATAAAACTAATATAATTAATATCGCTCCTTCATCAATGAGGAAGTGAGCTGCTTTTTTTGTCCGGTGGGAGTGTCCAGCTTATCCAGTGAATTTCAGTAAACCTGCCCGGGAGCAGGTTTACATTTTTGGATGTGTTGCTATGGTGATTTATCTAAGCTTGCTTCGAGAAACCGAGAAAGCCTGACCTACGTCATCTTATCCTGACAATTAGCCCGCTAACTCAGTAAGCCAGGTACGAGAAATAGGGCCCAGGTTAACTAATAATAATAATAATAATAATAATAATAATATAATAATAATAGCTAGGATTTATATAGCGCCTTTCATGAAACCCAAGGACGCTTAACAAAGACATAAATAAACATAACAAATGCAACAGTAGCTAGAGGACATAGGCTTTGGTGAAGAGGTGAGTTTTGAGGTGTTTTTTGAAGGTGTCCAGAGATGGTGTGTTGCGGAGCTCTATGGGGAGAGACTTCCAAAGTGTGGGGGCTGTCACACTGAAGGCTCTGTCCCCAAAAGTTTGCATTTTTGTGTGAGGGATGGAGAGCTGACCCGTGCCTGAGGATCGAAGGTTCCGGGACTGTGTGTAAGGGTGGAGGAGGTTAGATAGATACTGAGGAGCCAGGGCATTGAGGGATTTGTAGGTGAGGAGGAGGATCTTGTAGGTGATGCGGGACTTGACCGGAAGCCAGTGGAGGTGGATGAGGGTGGGGGTGATGTGCTGCCAGGGCTTGGTACGGGTGAGAACCCTGGCAGCCGAGTTTTGCACATACTGGAGCCTGTCCAGGGCTTTGCTGGGAACCCCGGACAGAACTCCATTGCAGTAGTCCAAACGGGAGGTGACGAAAGCGTGGATAAGGGTTTCTGCCACAGAGTCAGAGAGTGATTGCCGGAGACGTGAGATGTTTTTGAGGTGGAAGAAGGCAGATTTGGTAATGGACCTGATATGAGATCTTGATAGTAATTTGATGATTAAAAAACTTGAAACAGTATGTTTTTCATCCTCAAAAACAATGAACATCTTCATGAGGTTACAGTGTTTGTAACGAAGGCAGGAACGCAGCTTAATATATTTTTGAATACTGGAATTTATAGATTTGACATACAATTGGATATTCCCTTCTGTTCACCATGGCTTGTATACAACTGGCTGATTGACACGAGTTACTGTCAGTGACAACTTGATGTATTGTTAACGACAAAACCAAATGCATGTCAGGGCTTGTAACATAACAACGCAAGAGCCACATGCGTGCTTTGGTTTGCCAATTAAAATGTAATTTGACTGACTTATCATTTACTGAACTGGACAATATAAGTGATTGTCAAAAATTGTAAGTGGGCTCTAAATACTTACTAAAGCTTAATAATATAATGCAATTTTAAAACAAAAGTAATTCAACATAAAACTAATTGACAAACAGTAACAAGGTGCTGCCTTCGTCATTAAAGATGGCTATTCATTCTAAAGACAGTCTGTATACTGTTTCTCCAAACCAGATGGATGGATCTGAAGATATAAATAACACTTTTGCTCTATGTCATTAGCCTAAAACATGAGCTTTTTGGATATATTACAAATCAAAGGTCATTATGTTCGGCTATTTCCATAATGATTCACTTTTCTTTCAGCTCAAGAAACATGCAATTACCCGAAAAGGTTAATTTCATGTTCATACATTATTAATACATAAACCGTGTTCTTGAATTATTTGTAACTGTACTAATTTAAAATGAGTCAATTTAATTCATTGGACTTTGTTATAGCTGTGATTAATGTGTGTTTGTCCTAAGTACAATATATGTTTCTTTATTTTATTATATTTTTAACATTTAATCTATGTACTGAGTCAAATAAAAATACTAGACATGCGTTGTGAATTTATCATCCAAATTGGGCTAGACATTTCTTCCAAGTCATTTGTCAAGTGTGTTGGACAATATCTTTTCTAGGAGGTTGTTGAACTTAGACTGAAGATTATCCATCATAATAAGTTATATTCTGCTCGTGAAAAAGCCCAGGACGCTCAAAATAACAGTGAGCTCAATTTGCAGCAGAGTCAGTCTAACAGTGGAGTCCATTCAGAAGCATGGATGAGATGAAGCTGGATCTGTGGAGTGTGAAAGAGGAAGAGAGAGCTCTTACCCCCACTGACTGTAAATATATACAAACCACCGATGAGCCGGTTACCTCTGAGCAAAGCATCTTCTGATAAGTTGTGGTGATATCCACCATGTGAGAGTCTAAATATGTTGTGGGATGATATCCTCTGCTGCATTGGGATGATTGCTAATGACAAATTGTATTTTGATGCTTTGGCAACATTGTTCTTGAAACCGTCATGCCAATAAAGCCCCTTTGAAATGAATTACAAAATATTAGGACAATAATTTTTTTAAGTTAAAATCTAATTATTAGCTTCTTACATTTAGTTTGAAAATATTTCACATTTATTGTCACTTCGGTCCCTTATGAGTTCAGAGAAACAAGTTACCCAAATGCCTCACGTTTAAAGATCTCTTTTGAAAGATTGTGGGCAGGTTGATGTTTCCGTGGAGCTGTTCATTGATGAACCACATGATAAAGTGGTGAGAATAGGAGAGACACAATCATTATATCTTCGAACGGACAGCCTGAATAAATCGCAATAAATAAATTGTCTGTAAAGAAATGTGTATGACAAAATAAATGACCAGCATATGTCATTGTGGCACCACCTGCTGGAAACCTCAAGGTCTTTCATGCCTTCTCACCTTCGTTTACATCCTGACACATGCAGATCCAAACACACTAGATAGATACATGCAAAGCTCACCAACTCCATATGTTATGTTTGCTTCTCTGAGATTGAAGTCACAGACAGAAATAGGTTTGTGAAGGATCTTGTGATGTTTCTATATTAATGCACAACTTTATTTCTCAAACCAAAGTGAAAGCAGCAACTTTCTTTTTGCTTGTTTGGAGACACAAGAGAAATGTGGATACATTATGTATTATTAATTAATATATGAGATAATACAAAATAAAGAGTCTAAAAATTTCCAGGGATGTATCTTTCAGAAAAATTGAAAGGGAAAAACTCGTAGTTTTGGGAGCTAGTTTTGTAAAATGTGAAAGTATTGTCAGAACCTTTTTGAAAACATGGTGATGCATCTAAAGGAGCTCACCAGGCAAACAGCAAACTATACAAATAGTTTAACACTTTCAAACCTCCGCCTCATTTCTTCAATGCAGTGCATTGTTTCAGCTCAATGGAATAGCTGATGAGCTTGGAGGATGGGGCACACATGGATATTTTTCCCAAAGACAGAGATGGGACTGGTCCTGACACAAAGACCTCATCAAAGTTTGGGACACAAAAACCTTCCAGCTCTGCAGATACATAAACCCATGAGAGGAGAAATGTGTACAAGACAACAAAGCCCACATTTGTTTCTCTTCCTTTCACATCCCAATCAAAGCCTCTAATTAACACGGTTTCTTTTCAGATAGGGGAGATCAAATAGTAGCAATTATCTGTGCAAACTTTGATGAGGTGGAATGCCATGCATTCATGGCAGCACATTCGTTAATAATCTCAGTCCACAGCCTGGTTCACTGCACAACCAGAGCTTAGTGAGGCCCACTCTGCAAAACAACTAATGATCTCTAATGAAGGTCCATATAATGATCCGTGCCATGCCAAAAAATGTCAGGACACAGAGCTGACACACACACACACACACACACACACACACACACACACACACACACACACACACACACACACACACACACACTAATGATAATGATAAGATAAAAGTCATTGGATTCAGCAATCACTTTAAGTTTTGTAAATTCACTATAGGTGAGAAAAAAAGCCGGAACTCTATACGGCAGGTAAAGTTTGGGGAGTTGTGTTTCACACTTGAAATGCAGAGTTCTCTGCTCCCTTGTGCTGTGATTCAGCCAAACCAGAAAAAAAGCCTCTCATGATGGGTTGTTCATGTCTGTGCATTAAATTCCTGTTTTAAACATATACAATTGACGTTCTCAGCCATGCTATGGTTCTAGGAATGGTAATGGTCCACCACTTTGATCCAGGCTGTGAAGTATCTCAACAAATATGGATTGTGATCAAATCACTTTAGAAGGAATTTCTAAAGTTGTCAACACATTTTTGTGGACAAACTCACTCACCCCAAGATGAATTGTAAAAACTGTGATCCCAAATTGTAATCTGCCATCATCAGCTATTCCTCGTGTTCATTGCTAATTGGTAAGTTGCTAAATATGGAAAACCTTATAACCGTAAACATCAGCATGTTAGCATTGACATTAGCATTTCACAGAAATGTTGAAACAGGAGATGAACCCAGAAGAAAGTAATTTGACTACCTCAATGGCAGATACCACTGCAAGATTGATGATAACAGTTTTTCCTAATGTGCTAATCGCATGCACAAAAAATCCAACACCAAATGTGGCATCACATTCTAAATTGTGTTTTAACCCAATGGCTCTACCGGAAACAGTTAAATACTAAATGTCTGATTTGGGCCTGAAAATTAAGGAGTTTGTTCTTGACAAAAAAAAAGGTTCACACACATGCACAATCGCACTGTGCTTGTGCTGGGAGGGAAAGGCTGAATTCCATCAGGAGAGCACATAATCACAGGGCCACAGTGTGGCTCTGTAGCCAGGCAGGGCAATGTGTGCACATCAGGTTTTGTGAGGCTCTGACAAGATGCGACAGCCCAGTTCTCACTCAAAGATCCCCAAATTTGGTCAATTTTTCTGCGTTTTCCATTTACAATGCTTCAGTGGAGATTTCTTTATTTCAGAATGGACAATGGTCTCTTTCTTTCTCTTTCCCTACATCTCCCTCTCACTCTCTCACTCACACACACACACACACACACACACACATAAAGCTTCGCTGGCATACACACGCACACTTGCTTGCTGTCATGCTCATTTTGATGGTAATTAATGACATCACCACTGCGTGCGGGTGCATGGTGGTGTGTGTTTGTGTGTGTGCGCGTGTATGTGTGTGTGTGTGTGGGGGGGGGGGGGGGGGGGGGGGGGGGCATTTGTTTGTTGAGAAAACCGTGGGAACAGAGAGCTCTCCAGGGTAGCGAGTCAGGGCCTCCAACAATACATATGCTGTTGCTTTTTACCCAAACACCCTCCCTTCCCAAGATAATCATTCCTCTCCCCTCCTCTCCTGTCCCCTTCTTTCCCCCCTTTTTTCCACAACGTTACCTCCTTTTGCCGTTTGCACTTGTCGCAATGTGGATTGTGAGAGATTACTGCCCCCTCTCTGTCACTGTGTCTCATCAGCTTTAACTTGGAGCTGATGGTCTCTGTTAAAGAGACAGTATGTTACCTGCAAGGCTTATGTTAAGCTCTTGAAGTGTGTACATATATTTGCATCTGACACACATTCGGCATGATGAGTCTGGTGCAGAGATAATTTTGTGCAGCTACAGTCTCTTCTCAATCATAGTCACATGGAGGAGGAGTATACCGAATAAAGCTGTTAAGAGCTGTTGTTCTTGTACTTACACTCCCAAAGTCAGTAATTCTGCTTTTACAAAGGTAAATGTTTTTGTATTAAACTTGTTCTCCTTCCTAAGTCCATCTTTGACAAAGCTTTCTTTGCAGAAATGATAGATACTGCTGGCCTACCATTCTGCACACCATCACCCAGGAAAGGAGAAAGATTTGTGGGTGGGATGGTTATATTTATGTCAGCATGCCACTTTGTCCCTTTTAACCCTAAATTCCTAAAATAAGAAGATTGAAGAGGTCGAGTGTTCAGTCTGTTTCACATCCAGTGAAGGAAACACTAAGGCTTGTTTTAAAAGCCAAAGGAAAAACACAGTCTTCGAGAGCAAGAATGATTAAATATTGAAAGCCTCAATTTAGCCGAGCATACCGGTTTTGACCTCACAGGGTCTTCACCTCACCTTTTATTTGAATCTTCTTGGTTTAATGAGACCCATAGTCACACACTGGAGAATTATTTGTTCAGATATATCAGCGCTATACTCAAACAATGGCGTCAAACAATGGCGTCTGGTACACACATCCAACATCTTAACTGTACCAGTACAGACCAAAATGCCCATTTGACCACGGAGACCGGAAGCAAACGGTCTTCAGACCGGCCCGCGCGCCGATGACCCGCCGGTGTGAGGCCGCTAACAGCCTCTGTCGCGCCGGGTCCGGTCTTCTCTGAGTCGGCCCAAAGTGGGTGATAAACTCCATCTAGTGCAGTATAACACTACAGTCAACTCAGCAGACACTCGGGTCTCCGTGGTCAAATCAGCTGCAGCAGACACTGACATGAAACATATTGAAACGGGCAGAAACAGACACGTAACACAACATCCAGTTTTCGAAATACTGACTGATATGGATGTGTTCAGAACATTTCAGAACACATCCAAACATCTTAAGATGGGCACTTTGGGCTGTACTGGTACTGTTAAGATGTTGGATGTGTGTACCAGACTCCATTGTTTGACTTCTGACTTCACCTGCGCAAATTCCGTAACTGTAACGCTGATATATCTGAACAAATAATCCTCCAGTGTGTGACTATGGGTCTCATTAAACCAAAAAGAGATCCAAAGGAGTGCATGTGTTTCTGAGGCATGATACTACTAAACGGACCCAAACAAGTGTATTCATTTAGAGTACCTTCGAAATTGCTGACAATTCCTTATCCATTACTACTCAAAACCATCTCTTTATTTATTATTCTCTAAAATACCATACAGCTTTGTAAGGTGCATGAGGGTACTGGTATAATACCCCCCCTGCTTGTGTGAAAACTCAAGTTCGCAGACGTATATAATTCCAAACTGTGCTTAATAATTACCTCTTTCAAGAAGCATTGGTCTCACTGACTGAACTTTAATATAAACAAATGTTGACCTAACAAGAAAACTAAAACACACAAGGACACAAATATTGTCTATTCTGTAAGGGTGGAATTCAACTGCACTTTCTTGCAGAAAAGGTGAAAATGAAAATGTAACCAATAATCAAATCTTCCCAGGATGAGGGAACTTCCTCGAGATCCAAAACAAGTAAATGTCCTGCTATTCTTCATGTGAACCATTATGGGAATTTTTTTTTAAATGTTCTAGTCCTGTTTATCCATCCATCCATTTTCAACCGCTTATCCGGGGTCGGGTCGCGGTGGCAGCAGGTTCAGCAGGCCGACCCAGGCCCCTCTCTCACCCGCAACATTTTCCAGCTCATTCTGGGGGACCCCGAGGCGTTCCTAAGCCAGCCGGGAGATATAATCCCTCCAGCGTGTCCTCGGTCTTCCCCGGGGCCTCCTACCAGTTGGACGTGCCTGGAAAACCTCTAATGGGAGGCGTCCAGGAGGCATCCTGACTAGATGCCCGAACCACCTCAGCTGACTCCTTTCGACACGAATCCTGTTTAATTTAATGAAAATATTGAACAAGCAGAAAAAAACTGTTACGCTAGGATTTTAATTTCTATTATAATAATCATATATTATCTCTTACGCACTAATCAGGGCTTGGGGACAGGTGGAGCTCCTAATTAGCTAAATCATTCAGTTTAGATTCCTCGCACATGTTTTAAAGCAGCTCTGATTTCTACTTCTTTCAATCTAGGAGGGAACTAGTGGCCTTTGTGGCCAAATCAAAGCACTCCGCTGCTATGAATAGTGATTTTTCTGGTTCTCCTCCTCACCAATGCTGTCAGAGAGGCTGGCCCCCTGAGACTTTCCCCTTTGACCCCAATAAATGGACTCTTGTCAACTGAATAAAAAAGCGGTGATTGGCCTGTAGTGATGCCTGTTGTTCGAGCAATGGACGTTTGATGAGTAATCACAATAACAGAAAGGATCCTACAGGGAGATTGGTAGAGCTCAGCACTCTGTGGGATGTCTGGTGATATGACATTGGCATTACAAGCTCCGAACAGTGAGGAGGTTAATTATATGAAGGGGTTACAATAAACAAGTTATTGCATCAACAACTCATTTCATCTTTTTCAAATGAGAAAACAAAATGAAATAGTCTGGAAGAAAGCATGGAGATGTGACTAACGATTGTCAATGTCACGTGGCAATTAGGTGTTGTGGACCGAAGGGCAAGAGCTTTTCAGGAGTGGCTGATGTGTTTTTTTTAGACTACAAGAGCCTCTGATATCTTGCTGAGTGGCCCGGTGAGACCGCTTGGTGAGGACAGAGAGAAAATGTAGGTTGTTACGTCCATCTAAGAGCCCAGATGGACTCTGCAGCCTGCTCCAATCAGCTCACAAAGGTGATATAATTGCCAGGGCAGGATGGGACAAGACCACCGCCTTTGGAGTTCTTCAGTCTCCTCCTTTTCCCATTGCACCAATTCTCTCCCACTCTATACTCCCTGATTATACTCCCCTTCCTCATTGTCCCATTATCCCCCTCCAACAACAGGCCAATTTGTCCCTCCAGCTTGGCTCCCGCCTCCCCTCCTGCTGCGTTATTTAGCCCCTCTTCTGCACTTCAATGGCAGGTACTGATTAGAGAACTTTCACGACCTCTTCGCTATTCCTCAAAAATCCCCCACCCTTTCCCAGCAACCTTTAATCTGATTACAAGCTTTCTGCAGCTTTTCAAAGGAGGCCAGTCCCAGGAGGACAATGGCAGACCAAGTGGTTTCACAAACACGCTCCCCAGGGTCATATGATTCACAAGCTGTGTCCACTCTCCTCGGCATCTGATCGCTGCAAGGCCTGTCTGCACAATGATTTAAGAGAAACATCTCTGTTACAGTGGATCCATCTTTCACCTATCGGACCCTGTCATCAGAAATCACAGCAAACTTCTGAAACTTCTGTCTGAAAACATTGGATTTCAGTCAAGATCCAAAAGGAGTATCTGTCTTTGTTTATTTTAGAGGATAAACAAATGGAGCAAACTGATTGATTTGTAGCCATTGACAGTTAAAACAAACATGTTGAGTCTTCATCAGTTAAATTCAGATTATGTTGGTGTTTGGGTGAAAATATTTTTGACTGATGAAGGTACAGCTGTGTTAAAATGTTTGCTACATTAAATGCCACAAATCAGTGTGCTCCAGTCCTGTTTGCTGAGAAGAACCTGATCTGCTTCACATTGCTGGAGGATACTCTGTGTTGTTAAGCTTGGCCTTGGTGTGAAATCCAGGCCTCAGGATGTGAAATAACTGCTACACCTTCCTTTCATGACTTCTATGACTATAATAAGAAAGTAAGAGTAAAAATAAAGTTAATTGTTTGTTCGTTATTAGTCAGCTAAATGTATAATAGTAGTTGTTGAATATGAGTTGATAGTCAGTTAATATGATTAGTTAATTAATAGCTAGTTAGTTAATAGTTCATTCATGTTTAATAGTTAGTTAGTTAGTTAGTTAGTTAGTTAGTTAGTTAGTCAGTGAATAGGTCATAACTAGGTGTTGGAGCCACAATGGTGTTTGTTGTTTGAGGGAAACACTGGGTGAATGGGGACATGTAGTTCCTTTATTTGAACACAGGGTGGCACATTAACTTCAAAAGGGCATATAGGCGAGTGCCAGGTAATGGTAACAGGTGTGTGGATGGGAAGCGCAATAGGTTTTGACCGTTGAACGCTTTCTAAACCCCACCACCCAAGAATCTGTGTTGTGCAGCATGGCCCGGTTGGAAGCTGGAGAGAGAGCGCCGGCCCCCACAGGTTTCCTCCTAAGTAGCGTCCAATTACCTGCAACGAAAGAAAAATCCCAGGGCAAGGCAAAACATATCACAGCACCCCCCTCAGGCAGGGAGGTGAACAGCACTAAGGTGAGGTTTTTTCCCATGAGTCATAACACAGCCTTGTCTCCTAAAAATGATCCATGTTGTTGTTTTGCAAACAGGAGCGACACAAGAGGATGGCATATAGGACAGTTCATGACCTGAAAACAATTCAATTCAATTCAATTCAGTTTATTTTGTATAGCCCAACATCACAAATACAAGTTTGCCTCGGAGGGCTTTACAATCTTTACACATGACATCCCTGTCCCGGGACCTCACATCGGATCAGGAAAAACTCCCCCAATAAAGATAGTAAAAACCCTTTCACAGGGAATAAAGGGGAAGAAACCTGAGGGAGAGCAACAGAGGAGGATCCCTCTCCCCGGATGGACAGAAGCAATAGATGTCATGTGGCCAGAATGAATAACGTAACGGAGTTACAGCACATTCAAAAAACACACTCTGAAAGGGTTCAAAACATGGACAAGGTTGTGGTAGCGACGTGTCAATCTAGGTACGCAAAGTAAAAACTACAATAGAATTGGACTTCTTTTTTTCAACCAGAGGAGTCGCCCCCTGCTGGCTATTTGAGTTTAAGGCACTTACACATTGGCTTCACTATTCAGACCCCGATGTTGGCGCCTGGTATGACACCATGTAAATGCTGTGTGTGTCATTGTACTTGAACAACACAGCCTTTAAGGTATTTGACCCCAGCAGAGTTTCAATAGATAACCGCTCAGTTAACTTTCTTAACCCCATCAGGCCTTTTTAAAGACCTCTTCAGTCAATAAAGCTTCTACCACCAGTCGACCTGACAAGCACAGAGCACATATCCACCCAGTATATTTAGAGTTCATTAATGTCACAGTGAATGGTCAGGAAATGACCCTATTGACTGGTGTGTCCAGGCCTCATTACCATCAGAATAAAGGGAGCAGGAGGACCGGAGCCCTGGAGACGACAAGACAGCCCATGATGACCTGAAGGAGCTGGACGTCCACTGTCTCACAGTTTAACCCCCTTAGACTCTCCACACTTTCACCGTCAGTCAAATCCACTCGTTCAAGGAGCATCAGTTAAGCAGCATTTAAACATGATGCAACACAAGAGACCTTGAGTTCTCAGTCACATATGACTAATATTTACAATTATCATCTGGGTATTTACCTAAATAAATACTGTGGTAATTAAATGTAAATGAAGGGACTTTACTAAAATTGCAGTTATTTTTAGTGCATATTTTAAATACAAAAAACATGTCCTGTCATGAAAGGCCCTAATTTAGATTTCTGTTGTTCATCCAAAATTCATACAAACATCTAAGTAATTTCTTTTAAATGTTGGGATAATTTATTATTAATGTTTACTGCTGAAATTAAGTATGAATCATAGTGTTTGTTGTGCAATTCACTGTTCACTGGGATCACTGGCAATGACATCCAGAAACTTCAATACATCCAAAATAGCGCTGCCAGGATCCTGAAGAGAATCCGTAAATATGAGCACATAACACCCATTCTACACTCACTACACTGGCTCCCTGTCTCATTCCGGATTGACTACAAAGTCCTACTACTCACCCATAAATGCATAAATGGACATGCACCTCCCTACCTGCAAGAACTCAGCACTCCCCAAACCTCCACCCGGTGATTTGTTTGACATCTGAGGGATGAATACATTTTATTGTGATATCAAACCACCTTGCTTAAATAGAGAGAATAAGAGCTTTTGGAAAACATGGGTATGATAAAAGCTATATACATTTATAATCAACAATAACTCCTATTATATTACTATTGTCTTCATACGGTATAATACAAAATATTCTCCAAACCCAAATGTTTGCTTTGCTGCAATCTTGTGGTGATAATGGAGTATAGCAGACATGTCGGCAGCCTACACTTAATCATGTCTGATAGTTTAAGCTGAAAACTATACATACACAGTAATCCGTTGAGTTGTGGAGGGTATAGCCCCCTCTTTTTCTGGAAGTGAAAATAAATTGTGTGTGATTCTCTGTATTCTTATCACGATCACCTTAATCATGTTCTACAATAATGATATGTATGGTGTACTAATAACACTGTCATATAATTATGAGTGCTTTCAACACATCCATAATTTTCTTAAGAGCTAAATAAACTTAAGAACAGCGCAGCATGCAGCGGCTGATAGTCTGTGTCTGAGACGGGCGATCAGCTGCGCCTGTGGTGATCAATGTCCGCGTCTCGAGAAGCTCTCGTAAATAAATGATTCCTTGCGGGCAAAATCTATATCGCCGCGTACAGGAAGTCATGACAATGTAAAGGATGGATCCTGGCGATCTGAAAGAACTCTCTCCCTATAAAACTAATATAACTAATATCGCTCCTTCATCAATGAGGAAGTGAGCTGCCTTTTTTGTCCGTGGGAGTGGCCAGCTTATCCAGTGAATTTCAGTAAGCCTGTCCGGGAGCAGGTTTACATTTTTGGCTGTGTTGCTATGGTGATTAATCTAAGCTTGCTTCGAGAAACCGAGAAAGCCAGACCTACGTCATTTTTGGTTTGGTTTATTCAGCAAACAGCCATTAAAAGTGAGCCTGGTAGAACTGTTGTGGCTACAGACTTAAATCATATGTTACTCATTATTTCTGGTGGCAACATTTACAATCTTAAAAAATATTTTTTGGGGGAAAGATCTTATTGTTTAATCTGAACACTGAGTCAAGGACATTAATGAGAGAAACATAGCATGCCCTGTCATAGATACGTTTAGATCTACTATAATTGGCTCTTAATTAATTTCTTTGATACAAACAGCAGGCCTATATGTTGCATTAGGATATCTTATGACCTTAATGTAAGTTGATTCCTTGGTTTTTGCAGAATATGAGCTGCAGTTTGAGTAGCCAGCAGCAGCTGATGAGTCAGAATCAGGTGTACAACTATTGATGCAACTTTGTAAAACTGGGTGTGTCTGAGAGACAATGAGTGAAGCAATTGTGATGAGCTAAACTGTTAATGCCTGTTCACTGGAATGGATTTAGTCAGACAGGTCAATGTCATGGCGAACTTTTTAAAGTTACACTGAAGTAACAAATGTTTTCAGCTCATTTTATCATGTCATACACACATTTGACAATTTATTTTGAAATCACATTATTTTGACTGCATGAAAAAAAAAAAAAAAAGAGAAATCTTCTGTGTTGATTTTGTTGTAAAATGCATCACGATGTACATGAAAATGGAATCCCCCCAAAAAATTACAGAACTGCTCTTCCGATCAATGGACTTACCCATAACTGGAATCTCATTTGTTTACACGTTTGAATGATCCCTCCCTGTCTAATGTGTGTTTTGGCATAATCCTGTGGTATTTGAGGGATTAGTTGTTCAGAAACTGAAAATACTATGTCCTATCTGGCCATTTGCATTGCAGGTGATTCAGGCAGGAGAGGGGAGCAGAGGTTGAGACTTCAGAAACAGGCCCAAAAAAGAACAAAACCCAAAGAATATCCTCTCACCAGTTTTGGACTACAGAGAAGGTCCTTTCAGGGAAAATGGTTTGAGTCATTTCAGTGGCTATAGAGAACGTGCAGGTTATTTAAAGAGACGGTAAAGAGATACAGACCAACAGACACAACAGCAAATAGTGGAGAGAGAAATACGTGAGACAGAGACAGCAGCAGCTCAGGGTCCGTTAAAAGGAGGTTCTTCTTGCAACTGTTGCCCACTGCTTGCTCATGAGGGAATGCAGGGTTTCTATTACTCTTAAAGTATGTAAGGTTGGAGCCAAGGCTGTTTTACCAACGGGCCTCAAACCCGCAGAGGGCCCAAAGCAAAGATTCATCATGTGTCAATTAGTTAGTGGTAATTTCATCAATTTTTAAGTCAATACAGTTTAAACTACTGTTTAGAAAACATTCACAGCGGGAGAGGAGATAGGGTTGCATGAAATGAAACTGACCAACATTCCCAGAATGAGTCAAGTAGATATTGTGGGACACGGAGAGGAATATGAATGTGCAAACTACATTTTCTGGGTTTAATGTTTTTTTTTTAGGCACATGAAAGGCTATTGATGAAGTATCAGTATTATAGTAAAGTATAGCAATAGTACTGTAGTAACTCAACTATGACAGTATTGCATTTTAATCATGGTGCTGAGCAACAAAAAAGACAGTGTAAAAGCAATGATATATGGTGATTGTTTAATTTCAGTTACATGTTATTTATGAATGTGTAGACAACAAGCAAATTGTCACATACAATCACATACAGTGTATTGGAGGTAGCATAACGTTCAACACTACAGCAAACAAATCGCTGGAAATTGTATCATAGTTACAGTAGTTACTAAAAACTTCCACCTTCAGAACAAGCAAGTTCTGACCATAATACACAAGATTAAACCATATGTACACACAGCTTACAAAAACCTATACATCATTTTAAAGCAATAACTACGATATATAACTCAAAAATTATCTAATTTGACTACACAAATACTTCTGATTATTTACTAAACACCTTCATTTATATACCGTATGTCAACAGTCTTCATTATTAAGAAATAAAATGGCAAACATTATGAATGACAATATTCATCAACTTTAAAAGACATGACAAAAGCTTTGAAACTTTATATAGTTATTAAAGACAACAATAACTGATGTACAATTTTTTCCCAGTTCTTGTGTACATTATAATCATTTTACACAACATTAACTAAGTGTTATTTGACTTCCCATCGTGCTGCTTGGATTCCGAACCTGATACTTTACAGTCAATAAGCAGCTGCAAATCATATGAAGTTTCATCCAAAATGAAAGAGAAAGTAAACGTAGTGAAAGATTTCATCGAAAATAAAACCAGTTTTAACTGTGAATAATTTTTCCATTCATGAGACATTTGATTACTACCATCATACCCTTAAGCTTCCAATCATTCACAGATCTGTCAGGTGTAAAAGGTGCGAGACAAGAGTGGCAGAGGACCGGTGTCTTCCTTCTTTGTAGAACTGCACATTGTTTCAGTTGGCTCCTGTCATTTCACATCTGTAGCAAGTTCAAAGTGATATGAGCGCCTTAATGTTTCTAACTTTGCTCCACAGAGAAGTTTGACTCGGATCTATCGGACAAAAAAGAAGAAAATCCAATTAAAGAGATTTCAAGAGAGCAAGGACCAAATGACGTTGTCGTCAGTGTGAGTGAACTTACATGTCTTGATGCTTGTGTATCATGTGGTTGTTGTACTCCAAAACAGGAGGGATGCTCTCCTCATCCTCAGGAACCTGAAACCGACACATGGGATCAGATCATGAGCCAGATATTCATCTGAGTAATTTCCTAGTCCAGTCTTTTCACTTAAAAAGGGCGAGACCACCATCTAGTGGTAGAAAATCCCTCTTACCTCCCAGTAAACTTCATCATCAAAGCAGTTGTCATCAGCAGGGTCACCCCAGATAGGCAACCTCAGAACAAGACCTTTAAAGAGAGAGAAAAAAAGCACTAAAACAAGATTTCTTACTTCAGTTTTGCCTTTTTTAATGCAGTTAAAAGTTTTAAAGTAGTTAAAACCTATTTGTTCTTATAAATGTAGTCAGTGTAAAATTCCCAGGAAATTTGTATGTGACTATTCATAAGCTGCTAAACAAGCACTTTCGGATCCAAGGAATGTTTTTTTGAAGACAACATGCCAGAAGATTTAGCTCCGTAATCCAAGTAAATAACTAAATGTTTCCTAACTATAACACACAGAAACACTGACATTGACACATACCTTTGATCTTAATTGACATAATTTCTCATTATGCCGTTGTCATGAACAGTATTACTCAACAGATTTTTCAAACTCACCAACAGCTGCTCCTCCAACAACTCCAAATGCAATAGCCACACATGTGCCAGCAGCCTGGAAGCCTCCCTGGGTTAATACAGTTCTGTCTGCAAAATCACCTTCAAAATCAAACGTCTCGATCAACCTGGACAGAAAAATACACTTTTTAATCATACAAATTAATGCTTAATCTGCATGATTAAATGAGAACAATGCCTGATGTATGGGTATGTTTCCATGTCAGTTCATGCTTTCATTCACTATGTTTGAGTAAACAAAGATCAGGTTTTCTGAACTTCTAGTTCTTGGTGTGTGTCTGTGTGTATGTCAGTCACTCACCCCTCCCTGCCATAAACCTCTTCAGTGGCAGATGCAGCAACAATGGCGCCTATGAAGCCACCGAGCATCCCTGGCACAGCATGCAGATTGTGGACACCACATGTATCCTGGAGCTTTAGGTATTTCTCCAAGAAGGGCTGAGAATGAGAAAAATAAACATACATTAATGACTGATGTGCAGATTGTACTTCTTCACACCATGGACTAAAAAATGCATTTTAAAATCCTCTAAAATATAACAGAATCTGCTTTAAAAAATTAATTAAGTGTAATGTATGTGTAATTATTGAATACAAAATCCTCCTCAGGTTGAAACCCCAAATTCCAAGAATCCAAATTTTAAACTTTCTTTAGGTCATGTGAAATGTCTCGATTGGAAAACACAGACTTTCCTCGTCAAAATAATAATTCAAAAAATAAAATAAGTGTGTGAAGTGTGTCGAAATACCTTGCATCAGTTCATTGGATGGTTTCCATCTTACATGTAATGTGAAAGTAGTCAGTGCCTGCTCCCTAAATGTGTCAGCACTTCTTATAATCCTTTTGTTTTTTTCTGTTGTCCAACCACAACTGGTTTCATTTCTTACTTCTCCTTTTCAGGCTGCTTTCTTTTCAGTTTTTTTCATGCTACTATTTACTCATTTTTTTCAATCTGACCCACAGGACTGAATTCTAGACTTCTGTCAGAATAAAAGTTAGGAGGTAAAAGACTGCAGGCTCACCGTGACATACAGGTAGCCAAAGGTGGAGATGATGCCGCAGCTGAAACCCACGATTAGTGAACCATAAGGAGTGATCATGAATTCTGCTGCTGTTCCCATAGCAACACCACCTGCCAGAGTAGCATTCTGGATGTGCACCTTTAAGGTAAAATAGCATGTTACTCATGATAAATTGAAAAATAAATAGATGACATGTTGCAGATGTGTTGTTTTTCAGCGACATGGCATTACCATGTCCAGTTTTCCTCTTTTTTCAGACATGCTGGAGATAGCCACCGTGGTGAGCACAGATGAGGCAAGAGCGATATATGTGTTGATGGCTGCTCGGTGCTGTCCAGAGCCGTGGTCTGTGATGGCGGAGTTGAAACTGGGCCAGAACATCCACAGAAACAGTGTACCTGTGAGGTAAGGGAAGATCAATCAAACCACAGGTATATTAACACATTTACAATCAAGTAAGCATGTTTGACAATGATCAATGTAATTACAACATTAAAGATATTCCAAACAACCCTGAATGTTAAACTGACAAAAACAAATCCCTCACCAATCATAGCAAACATATCAGAGTGGTAGACAGATCCATTGAGGCGTCTGCTTTGGTTTAGGTTTGGTCGGTAGAGAACCCAAGAGATGGCCAAACCGTAGTACCCTCCAAAAGCGTGAATGACCATTGAGCCACCAGCATCTCTACACTGAGAATAAGCAGCACAGAAAAGAAATTGCAATGTTTGAGGGAATATGCTCACTCCTTGAACAACAATTAAGCTACTTGTGGGGGGATTCTGTTGGTAAGACTCACATGAAGGAGGTCGAGGATGATGAATTCCTCCACAGCAAACAGAGTGATGCCAAACAAGGTGACAACCAGCAGCTGGACAGGGCTTACTTTTCCCAGGAGGGCACCATAGGCAATCAGAGAGCCAGCCACGCAGAAGTCAGCGTTGATCAGACTGTGGGGGGAAAAGGAAAAGAAAAAGATCAGAATAAGTGGAAACTTTAACAACCAAACAAGCAAATCTGCTTTTGAAGAGATTGTACAGGGCTTTGCCATGACAAGAATGCTTTGTCTCAGGGACGTTACGAGCCAAAATAAGTTTTGGCATGGTAACAGCTGTGACAAAAGAACCTCTTTGTTCATAAAACAAGGTGAAACCTATCTGTATATCTTGAAAGATAGTGCATCTTGTCAGCTTTAAAAAAATATTTTACCTTTTTAGTTACATAGCCCACCTGTGCACATACCTGCATATGTCCAGTTTAAATGATTGATGATGCATAAAATGCTGTTCACTTTGCATTCCTTACCTCTCTACTCCAATAGAGATCTTTCCGGTATTGGGGTCGAGCGCGTGGAACCAGCCTTGCATGAGAAGAGCCCACTGCACACCAAAAGAAGCGATCAGGAAGTTGAAGCCCACAGCACCAAAACTGTAGCGTTTCAGGAAGGTCATGAGGAAACCAAATCCAACAAAGATCATGACATGGACGTCCTGGAAGCCTGGAGAGAGGGAAATGAAGACACTTAATTGGCATAATGATAATAATGATAATAATGGCATGAAATTAGCGCTTTCATTTTCTACTTTGAATTAACTACTTAAAATAATAAGATAAAATAATGTAATTGAAGTTTCTTAATAAAGGTGCAAGATACAAGATTGCCACTCAACAGCTCTCAACACGCCAGGGGGGCTCATAACTAACTGTGCTAACAGTGCAACTACGGTTAAAGTGCTGACAGAGCAACCATAAAGGGTGGAACCAGTGGGGGTGCTACAACAGCGAAGCCGTTGGTCTGGGCGGCTTTATCAGCTGTTACATATGAGAGCAGTGCAGAGCAGTGCAGAGCAGTGCAGAGCAGCGGCCATGAGCGAGCCAGTGGGGCCCACTCACATGCATACATACACGAAAAGCACTTGCGGCTGTCTAAGTCAACAAAGCAAGAAGAAGCTCTGACAACAACACACTCAGAGGGAGAGTGACTTAATTCTCTCTGCTCCGGTAGACATTATTACTCCAGAATATCTTTGCAAAGCAAATGGTTGTTTGCTGCTTTATTAATGCTCTGAATGTTAAATACAGCTTCTTCAATTTTGGATTGGTAATTTGTCCTTGCATCTTGAGATTGTATACAATTAAAATAATGACTGTCTTTAAGATATCATTGTAGATGGAGGACTTTACAACATACTGGAAATACAGGTACTAGATTGCCAGAGGGTCAAGTAAGCCAGACGAATGACAGTTACGTACGAGGAGAGGAGAGGCTCTCATAAAATGTTCAGCTTTTGAAACCAAGTTCCACAAGTTTGCCTTTTTCACAATCTAACCTTTGTTGTAAAAACAGCCTCCTTATATAATAAATCATGTACAAACCAAAGACAGAAGGAGAGTAAAGTTTGAGTAAAAGGGCTCCAATCTTGTTTTAAACTGTTGCAGCTGTCAGATTTTTTTTTAATTTCGAGGTAAATAAAAAAGAAAGAAAATTGGTGTATGGCCAACATCACTAAAATGAGATCATAAAAACAACACCTGCATTTAGATATGTAACGCTTTGTTGTAAGATAAATGTCTTCACACTTTATATTGTTTTACTTACTTGGATATCTGAAGTAGAAGTCATTTTCGATATCGCTGGTGATGTTGTGACTAACTTTGAACTCTATCCATTGTCGTACATCTGATTCCTCATCATACCGGATGAAAACTCCAAACAGTATAATCATAGCAATCTGCCAGACGAAGCAGACCGCCGGCAGACTAACACGAATATTAGTGTTCTTTTGCCGGCAAAAAAAACTTCCCAAGATTTCACAACAGTTCCCCATGTTGATAACTTTCTCCTAATGATGCTCTGATCACTCCTCAGCCAGGGCCCCAGCTCCACTGTGACTTCCAGCAGCTTCTTAGCAGGTATATATATATATATATATTCATGCATATGGTCCTTTGGAGGGGGTGTGCTACTGTTCTGCACTCACATACAGGGAGTAGACACACCTTACCAGGGAAACCACTCCTTATTGTACCTGCCCATTTTCCTCCAGCCAGGCCAAGCTGGAAACACTCATTCTAGAACAGGTACCAGCAGGAAATAAAATAGTCATTCATGTTTGATAGAAATTATCCATACAGACTAATTCAATATGGCATAATTGTGTGATGTGGCAACTTCTAGCCATTAGTGCAAAATGTGTACATTTGCCAGACGATCAATCAAAAACATGGTAAATATCGGGTCATACGGTGTAACAGTAAAGATATTCAGCCAAAGAATTCAACACCTGCAACTGCAGTTGACATAATGACTTGCAAGGACTGTTAACCTTCGTGTAATTATTTTTTTAGTTTCAGCCATGTGCTCTTTGAGAACATTAAATTGGTCCTGGGTGAAAACACTTGTCTGTCAGGCTTACACAACACATTATCACCAGAGTTTTGATCTGAATGGAGGCGTGTATTACTCTATCTTTCTGTCAACATATCTCTTGTTTGTTTTGACAGAGGGTTTACTGAGCCGGTGTTGTACTGCTGCTAACCACTCTCTCTCCACTGGAGAAACTGAGGGTAAATTGTCTTGTTTAAGGGCCTATTAAGAAAACTGGGGAATATATTGGATGAGTGGTTAAAAAGCATGCACTGTCACTCCCTTTCTACCTTCCACTTGGTGCATCACGTGGCCATTTGTGTTCTCCTCCTACAACTCATGTGCACTTTGTCTTCTGTTAGTTTTTTTTTTTCAAACTTGATGCCTATCTAACAGAAGAGATTCCAGTTTAAAGATTCATCATTTGAATCTTTGTGACACTGAGAACATTCCAGGTAGCTGCTTTCTATCTCAACTCACTACGTAACACAACAGGTTATGTATCACTGACGAGATGTTCCTCTTTGATAACATTACAGCATGTGCTCAAGAGTCCAATGTTGATTTACAGTATCTACTGCAGCTTTACTTTATAGACAATGTTTCATTGTAATGTATATTGTATGTGTACGTATTATCAAATAGCCCATGCAATGAATCACTGGGCCTGGAAAGAAAAATACAAAACAGGTATTAGCTGATTTGTGCCATTACTTTCCCCAGTATTACATTAGGTTTAATTGTTTTAAATGTCAACAGGTTGAGTTATGTGAATGAATGAATATATACTTTATTAATCCCCAAGGGGAATTTTTTTTTGTCATGCATGACAGACTGACTTGTTGTAGCATTCCCTCGTTCCTTGGTACTTGCTGTCATTTTCCCTTTTCACATTTAATTTTAGCTGAATGTAAAAAACCCTGTGTTGAATGAACGATTATTCAGATCATGTGGGACTGTCTCTTAGTTCATAATGAATTACCTATAAACATGGTGTATAAACTACTGTGCTGGGTGAAACAAAATGTAATTAAATATAAAGTGATTCTTACCAACTTGTGTTAAACACTGAAATGTAGTATAACAGTAGTAAAGTCAGTAGTAAAATATAATATTTATGCAAAACAAAAAAGGTTGGGAAACCGTTTTGCTTGCTACTCCTCATCACCAGTCACATAGGGCCACCTGATGTCACCAGTTTGACCAAAGAGTGATATTTATATAAGAAGAAAAATAGAAAACTGGAGTCAGAAAAATAAGCATAACTTTGTGGAGCAGAAATGTATGTTTTTTAATTTTTTTAATATTATTATTTCCTTTTTCTGAAAATACACTTGCAGAACTTCAGATTTGCCTTGTGACCCTTCTGTGGGTCTTGACTTCCAGGATGGCTGATTTAAAGCTTAGCTAACATTACCCACCATATACCACTGGGCCCTGTTTCTCGTACCTGGCTTACTGAGTTAGCGGCCTAATTGTCAGGATAAGATGACGTAGGTCAGGCTTTCTCGGTTTCTCGAAGCAAGCTTAGATAAATCACCATAGCAACACAGCCAAAAATGTAAACCTGCTCCCGGGCAGGTTTACTGAAATTCACTGGATAAGCTGGACACTCCCACGGACAAAAAAGGCAGCTCCCTTCCTCATTGATGAAGGAGCGATATTAGTTATATTAGTTTTATAGGGAGAGAGTTCGTTCAGATCGCCAGGATCCATCCTATACCTCATCATGACTTCCTGTACGCGGCGCTATAGATTTTGCCGGCAAGAAATAATTTATTTACGAGAGCTTCTCGAGCCGCGGACATTGATCACCACAGGCGCAGCTGATCGCCCGTCTCAGACACAGACTATCAGCCGCTGCATGCCGCGCTGTTCTTAAGTTTATTTAGTTCTTAAGAAACTTATGGATGTGTTGAAAGCACTCATAATTATATGACAGTGCTATTAGTACACCATACATATCATTATTGTAGAACATGATTAAGGTGATCGTGATGAGAATACAGAGAATCACACACAATTTATTTTCACTGCTTCAATTGATGAATTTCTGATTATGAATAATGCATACTACTGATCCGCCCATACACATATTCAAACTCATATACACATATATAGAACATGATTCATACGCGCATACAGTACATATATCCTCATAAGTATATATTTATTCGTAAATATAATCTGATTGATTTGGGTGATGAAACACTTCAACTTAGCCGATACATTTTCCCAACACTGACGCATTTAACTTGTCTGATATATTTGCGACGCTTATGTCTCGCAGCGGGGTCGCTGTTAAAGTTGCGTTTACGGCAACAATGTTGCAAAAACTTTGGAATATTCGCAACGCGTTTGCTGTGAATGACTACGGTATTGACGTCCTCATATGCCTTCATGATCATCTCCTGCTTCTCATTATAGAAATAAAAAGAGGTTCCTCTGAGTTTATTTGCCATTGTACTGTTAGAACATCGTGGTGTCAGTGCTCCATTATTATCCCTTCTGAAGAGGAGCGGGCGCGCGCATTCATCCAGATGACTGACGTCTGACTAGAATTAACGAGACGTTTCAGCGCGGATCAGCCGTGAAGAAACCCAGATAGCCTGATGTCAATCATCTCGCTAATTTAAGATGGAGATTAGGACATTTGCTTGACTTTGTTTAGCCAGGTACGAGAAATAGGGCCCTGGTCATACTAGCCTGAGTGCTGAGTCCTGGGCCCTATTTCTCGTACCTGGCTAAACAAAGTCAAGCAAATGTCCTAATCTCCATTTTAAATTAGCGAGATGATTGACATCAGGCTATCTGGGTTTCTTCACGGCACCACGATGTTCTAACAGTACAATGGCAAATAAACTCAGAGGAACCTCTTTTTATTTTTCTGATGAGAAGCAGGAGATGATCATGAAGGCATATGAGGAAGTAAATACCGTAGTCATTCACAGCAAACACATAAGCGTCGCAAATATATCAGACAAGTTAAATACGTCAGTGTTGGGAAAATGTATCGGCAAATTTTAAGTGCTTCATCACCCAAATCAATCAGATTATATTTACGAATAAATATATACTTATGAGGATATATGTACTGTATGCACGTATGAATCATGTACTATATATGTGTATATACATGTAGATTACCATATAACTAGGAGTTTGAATATGTGTATGGGCGGATCAGTATATATGTATTATTCATAATCAGAAATTCAATCAATTGAAGCAGTGGAAATAAATTGTGTGTGATTCTCTGTATTCTCATCACGATCACCTTAATCATGTTCTACAATAATGATATGTATGGTGTACTAATAACACTGTCATATAATTATGAGTGCTTTCAACACATCCATAAGTTTCTTAAGAGCTAAATAAACTTAAGAACAGCGGCATGCAGCGGCTGATAGTCTGTGTCTGAGACGGGCGATCAGCTGCGCCTGTGGTGATCAATAAATAAATTATTTCTTGCCGGCAAAATCTATAGCGCCGCGTACAGGAAGTCATGATGAGGTAAAGGATGGATCCTGGCGATCTGAAAGAACTCTCTCCCTATAAAACTAATATCGCTCCTTCATCAATGAGGAAGTGAGCTGCCTTTTTTGTCCGTGGGAGTGTCCAGCTTATCCAGTGAATTTCAGTAAGCCTGCCCGGGAGCAGGTTTACATTTTTGGCTGTGTTGCTATGGTGATTTATCTAAGCTTGCTTCGAGAAACCGAGAAACGCCTGACCTACGTCATCTAATCCTGACAATTAGCCGCTAACTCAGTAAGCCAGGTACGAGAAACAGGGCCCTGTACTGAACGGGTGCATTGTATTGCGTGTGAATTCAAGTTTGAACTTTTATGAAAAATAATGTATAATACAGTATTTCCTTAAAAAACCCTGCCCGTCATCATTAAACGTCTCTATAAGCTCTATGTGTAAATTACAGAAGCCATTTCAAAGCCTGTGATACAGCAAGCCGAGGCAGCAGGGTGCCATTGAGAGGAGAGTGTTATTCAATCACAAGATTGTGTTAACGGCACTTTCACAGAAATCATCCACACTGAGCACGGCTCAACGCTGCAGAGGGAACAGCAGGCGAGTGAGCATGCTGTTTTTTCTTTTCAGGATGAATGTATCTACAGGAAAAACATTTTTTTATAAATGAGTTGAGGCGGTTTAAATGTTGGTCGTTCAACTTAATTTTTGCAATTAACATTTCAGCCCTGGTGTGGTTGAACATGTGACGGATGGACTAAGCAGAGGTTTCAGATCTTATCCGTTGGAAGCATTTCAGCAATGTTCCCTGTGACATGGTGTGGTATGCTTTGCTTTAGCCACAGAGAGACCTGGAATGATGCCGCCAGGAAGATTATGTGCACCTGTCAATGTGCAGGTTAGTGAGACACAGATCAGGACATTCAAGCAATTAAAAAGGTTTTATTTTTTACTTCTGCATAGAAGACAAATAATGTAGCCTATTGTGGAATCCCATTAAGCCTGCTCAAATGGCATCACTTAAAAGGAAACCATTGGACAGATTAAGCTCTTCAAATATAACATGAATCTATACCATTGAAGTGTAAAAACTAAATGTGCATATTTCCCCATCAGTGTGGGTTTGAGAAACAGAAAAGGCATCTATGATTCCCTCCCAGGTGGATGAAAGCCTATTTTCTGTTGCCATGCTTGTGCATCACATAAATAATTAACAGCAGAATGTGCATCTATGACAGATAGATAAAAGGTGAGTCAATCATGTGAAATGGATCTCTACAACACAGCTTTTGCACTTTAATTAAACTCAGCTGGAGCAGCCAAAGGATTGTGACTAACCAGAAAGTATTTCCTAGAACATGTCAGCGCATGCAACCAGATGCCAAACTGATATGTGAGCGTCAGGTAGTCGGCTGTTTCTTGGTGACAGAAACCTTCTGTACACTCTTAAGACGATCTGACACTCAGATAACCCTCAACCACTGTTTTATGATCTGCAGATGTGACTAAAGTTTTCTTTGTCATACTTCTTTGTCTCTCACATGGTCCATCATGAGACTCCAAGTTCACGTGAAGCACATGCAAATTACTTTGTGTGCCTCAATCAGCCACACAGGTGACTTTGAACAACAATGGACCCATTCAACTACATTACTGGTGTAAACAGACATATATATCTTGTATTAATTTGTATTTTTAAGCTGCAACTTTAAGTTGAACTATGTTTTATGAATTTGTGATATTATATGGATATATAATAGATTTTAGTTTGATAATTGTTTGTGTTTTACTGAAATAAAGAATAATTCTTTGGAATAATTTTCTCAAAAAATAATTTTCAGCTTAATTGGATAAATTTTAATTACTAATACAAAAACATATTAACTTCAGGGTTTTACTTTAGTTCAGATTTAGCATAAGTGATCGTGCTGATGCATAAACAGGAAATCATGTATTTCCCTGAATCAAATTATTTTCAGAATTTGTACAACATGCACTCATAAGGTCATGATTTACTGAGTATAATTTACAGAAATCAAAAAGTGACATAAAATATCTTTTATTCTAATTTCCTTTAATTCTCTTTGAAGTAGGTTGTATTCCACACTGTTTAATCTTTTATCGGCGCCTCAATGAAACCATATGATGTTTACATTAGGTTAAAATTGCAAAACCAAGTCTTGAATCATCATCCCATTATATGAAAATACTCCCATTTCCTCTAAATTCTGCCTGACAGAATTAAAGATACAGTTCTTTGAGTTTGAACAATGACTAGCTGAACAGCTGGCCTTTCTGTTGACTCTTCCGCTGGCAGGAAGGCGGGAATGAAGAGGTTATTCCCGTCTGGGTGATTCATTGCCTGAGTTCCCCAGTCAGGTTTATACACTTTCATTTGTTTCAATCGGGGTTAAATGAAAAAAAGTTGTGAAATAAAGCATGGAAATTAAATAATTTCTTCAATTGATTTCACAAGCAGACCCCAAGCATTTTCACAAAACACACACAATATTGAAGGAAATTAGGAGACACTTGGAATTGAAGTGAAGGTTTATGGACATTGTTTCATTACACTTTGTTTTATGGTTGTATTTATTGTTTTTTTATTTCCTGTGCTTTAATTTTTATTTTTCCCTTTTAAAGCACTTAATAACTTTGTTATATTTTTTCAGAAATAAATTGTCACCTAAAAAAACAAAGCTACAGGACACTTATTATTTCAGAAATGCTACATTGTTGCTTAAAAGTAACCTTTCTGGTTATTTTGTTTCAAATTCATGCATTTATATGCACATATTCCCAGTATGGATGCACAGTGACTTATTATAAGAATAACATTAGCACATTTTAATTGTATTTCTATTTTTTTCAACACGGTGCAATTAAATGAGCCGACACTACCAGGTCATGTTAGTGACATATATGAATGACACTGGACCGGGAAAGTTTGAGCACAGTCTGTAAACACCATGGAATGAATTACATTTACAGAGTAACTCATCAACAGAGACAACATCTGTGATTTAAAAGACAATGCATATGTATGGTCAAATGAAAAGTATCCTGGTTGAGACATAAATTACGTATTAATTGGGTTGAATTACAACACATTCGATCTACCAGAGCAGCTAAATGTCTATTTACTTTTGATGCAATGTTTCAGATTTATGTTGTGTTACCTTGAAGCCAAAAAAAAAACGAACGCAAGCTTCGACATCAGGTGACAACTAAGAGCTACAGAACACGCTAGACCGGTGCGGTGGTTGACATTACAACCCTGAACACTCAGTCTGCTTCAGCGAGGTGGGTGATGAGTGACAAGAGCTCCACCTTCCTCACTGTGTCTATTTCTCATCTTAGAAAACACTTCATCAACATCAAGGCCTTACTACCAACTCTCAATTGCTTGTAATTGTGACTCACTTAGGAAATTGTGCAGTCTAGATTTGTATTTGTTGCATTTAGGAGTTGTTAATGTGATAAACTTCTTATTCTGTTTGTAGTTCTGCAGAAACAGTTGATCAATTTCTCTACACTGAGAATTTTATGTTTTCATTCTCTGTAGGATTATCTTCAAATTGATATAGTTATGAGAAGGATTATCTGTTGTAATACTAATCCATTTTACATAAGGCTTGAATGACACAAGGACAATTACAATAATCTCCCATCGGTATGTAAAAAGAGATGGGTATCAATTCAATAACCTCTCCATGACATTAGACACCCACACAGCCATCGTGATGAGACGTCAGTGTCACTCAACAATGTCCCTTAACTTGTTCGACAAACACCTGAGACTCCAGGTTAGAGTGAGGTGTTGATGGTTTCATGTTCCCTTGACACTGTTGGCAAAAAATAACAGTGTTTTCATGACAAAACTAAACTTTTTTGCCTAATTTTAATTAATATTTCTAGTCCAGCCATGGTCCCCCTCCAGTTTTTATTTTAATGACTCAAGACAATTAATCAACCCTAAACCTAAACTAACTTATAACTAATTTGAAAGCCTTGTTCTTAGTCTTTCACATCCAACCTGGAAAACAATACATCCAATTATATCTGGTGTAGTATACTGCGCCCCAAATCTGTATTATCAAGTTTAGTCATAAAGTGATTTAGCTGTTTTTAATAGTCACGTAGATGTTGATAATGATAGCCTCAGTGCTGTGTCTCATTATGTTGGATTATGTGTGTCTTAATAAGACACACCTTCCATAACGACAGAGCAGCCTATTATTCATCATAGAGACAAATGACAACTGGTTGGTCCGTGCATGAAGTATAATTTATTTGCAATTGTTCACATTGTATCATGTCAGTTTTAGTGGGTTGCCTAATCTCATTGGCCTAGTTGTGTTAGTGAAAATGAATCCTGCTACGTGTGAGTTCAGTGTTCGACAGACGATACTGCCTAAACGCGGTTAATGCTTGGCCCGTGTTATTGTGGCATTGAATGAACACGTGCAATGCAATCCTACCCACTGAAACCTCAGCTTGTCCCATTAAACAACACAAAATGTAAATTGAGTCAAGGAGGTTGAGAGCTATATTCTACGTAAAATTTAAATTAAAAATAAATTACAGAAATGCTGGACTATCACCTGGCCTATAAAACATAACTCAACCCAATTATATGGATAGGGTGCATCGCAAACACATCATCCCTTAAGATTCATTAATGAATACAGTTTATTTGTATACTTCCGGCGCTAAACTTTACTTTATTATCATTTCTCATTTTCTGCAACAGGGTGCACATGTTTAATGCTCACAACACGGGTCTGTATTTCAATGCTTTATAGTAATAACATACAAATGTCTTTACTTTTAAGAAATGAGAGCAGTTTTCCACGGCTCTTTTAAATAAGTATATAGCATGACACTTGTTTTGACAAACTTTGAAATACATTTGGGGCAAATACTGAGGTCTTATAACCAGCAGGTCTAATATTTCTGTTTTGCAGTGTTTGCACAACTTCATTTTGTGTTTCATGTGTGCAGTGTCTCTGGTAGCATGCACTGAATCAAGCAAATGTAATTTTAGAAGGACGCTGCAATAATTATTTTTATTTTTACTATAATAAGTTTGAAGATTGGAAGGAGCTGATTGGCAGGCCTGAAAGCCATGTTACCAGGATGCCAACAGGCAGCAGACATGGGTAGGAAAAAATCTTAATTTCTTAAAAGTAAAGACAATTTGAAAAGTAAAAATTTGTTTCATATGTTATTATTATTTTTTAATAAGCACTGTATTACAGACCCGTGTTGTGAGCAGACACATGTGCCCCTGTTGCAGAATGTTATATTGAAAATGCTAGATAAGTAATGGTTAGCACTCTAACTTTACATACATGTATCCTTGTGTCTTTATGCCATGGCAAGAGAAGGTGTGACAGCACTCATTCATTCATCCATGCAGATAATCCCATTGGTTACGACAATTTATTCAGAATCAGTCGTGGGAAAGTGGCATAAATATTGATATATACTTTTACTTTTTAAGGCGAGCTGTCTCTGTTTTTATCTCTTCAACCTCCTTGACTAAGTTTTAATTTTTCAAGTCGTTTAATAGAACAATAACACAGGTCAAGTATTACCCGCGTTGAGGCAGCGTGCATCGGCTTCACACGTAGCAGAACACTTTCGCATTAACAGAAGTAGCCCAATGACATTAGGCAATAGCACGGACCGGGTCCGCTATACACACCAAAGTTAGTCACGGAGGTCCACAAGGTTCGGTGCTTGGACCAATTTTATTCACTTAATATATGCTTCCTTTTGGCAATAGTATCAGAAAACATTCTGACATCTATCCTTAAGCCAGAAAATACCAAGCAGTTAGCTAAACTCCAAGCAAGCGCATACTGTATGATTAGCAAATGTTAAACTCTTATCTAATGATATTGTAAGCGACGTTAGTGTATGATCAGGAATTAATCAGATCAACACGTTTTGGGTTTTCCTCATAACTTTTGTGAACTCTCAACAATCCAACTGCACAGCCAAGTCCCCACTCTCTCCCACTTTCCTCTCTTTCCCTCTCCTCACTTTACACTCTCACCTCCAGACGCCCAAACAGCGCCGACTAGTGGTCATAACTGTTTTCAGATCGTCTACTTATTAACATAACTAAATAATAATACTAAATATGTGAATACAAGATGATAGACAGCAATTCAATACCATACAAAATGTACATGCACATGTACAATTGTTTAACTGTGTGTTTACGTAATAAAGTTTACATCACACAATTTCACGCTTACTATCATTACTCTCATTTGCGTTGCCCTGGCCTCAGGCAAACTGTTAAGAATCTCTGAGTTATCTTTGAACAGGATATGTCTTTTAACTCCCAAATGAAAAACAAACTTCAAGGACCTTTTTCACCAATGTAACATTGCTAAAATGAGGCACATCCTGTCTTAAAACAATGCAGAGGAAATGAGTATATACATGTGTTACTTCTAGACTAGAGTATTGCAATTCTATATTATCAGGCTGCTCTAGTAAGTTTATTAAGACTTTCGAGAATGCTGCAGCACATGTACTGACAAAATCTAAGAAAAAAGGAAGCGAATGAGCGTAATTTCCAAGATGAACTATTCCTATAAAATGATCACAGACAAGGCTGTAGGTGAAAGCTTCTTAAATGTACTGTCACACATTACATAATCCTTGTCTAGATTCACACTTCAACGTGTTGCCGGCATTTGAAGATTGATTTAATTGAGAGGCCATTTTCAAAAAGGTTTTTGTGGACAAAGGACCAAAATGGAGAAAGCCATGGATTAAGTGTTTTTAACCCACTTGTGCTTTGATCTGAACGTCAACATACAGTTCAAGGTTCATCTAGTGTCATACAACACAGGGTTGCGTGTATGCATGTCTATTTAGTGTCAACATGCTAACCGTGTGTAGCAACTTATAATAACTGTGCATAACGTAATGATGTTATTGTAATACAAGTTCACAACATAATAATCAGCATATAATGTAAGAAAGCCATGAGTATATAGCGTAATTAGAGTTTTCTGCATAATGTAATAAGCAGAAAACTTACTGGGAAAATGAGTAACTTTAACAACGGCTCAGCATTCAGGACCTAGTTCTACTAGGTCGAACTTAGCTATCATTATTATTATTATTATTTAATTATTAATATTATTATTATTAAATACACCTGTGCCTTTTCTACTATAACATGTCAAATTGTCTGCCGTAAAAAAAGTCTATGGCTGTTGAGACATCTACACAGAGCTACAATGTTATTAGTCGACTGTGCAATAAATCTCTTGTAGGAATCAAAGGGATCCCATTGTTTGGTAAAAAGCTGTTGGATACTGTTAGCAGGTGTGCTTTTATAGCGTATATATACCCAGAGTCAATCCTAATACTGACGGAGGAATAAAAACAACGTGGGTCATCACTTAGGTTTCAGTGGAACTCCTTTATTCAAAAAGCAAAACTTTATTACCACACGTCAACTTGACAACTTGAGCGCTTCATTGGCTGTTGTACTTGTCCATCTAGACAGTTGCTGGATTAACCCCATACATCCTGCATATGGTAATACACATAATAACATATAGTTGAGAATATACTTGTGTATGTTAACAGATACAAACACACCCTCTACTGTTTGAGATTACAGGTTCACAAATCGACTTTAATTATGTCAAACTTTGAACCTGCATTCCTGAGTTTCTTTCTTCACCTACGGCTAGTAAGTGAAGAAAGCTTGAAGTTCAGGAAAGTCAAAGTATACATTGCTATTATTATTTACATTTCATACAGAGAGAAAGTAAAAAAAAATTGCCTGATTATAAATTCACCAGTCTTTAATAGTTATATTTAGTGTACTCCACTGAAATAACTTGCATGTGAAATTAAAGCTTATGGTCCTGTTTCAGTGTAATTATTCCTTCAACCAAAACCAATAAGTATAAATTCAGTGTTGGCAAAAGCTGAAAGCTACTGTTCCACCATCATGTTTTAAAGTTTCAATTTTCAACACGGTAATAATCCTCCTAGCCAGAGGCTACAGATTAGCAGCTTCTATTCAAAGAATTTGAAACACATTTTTGTCAAAGTGTCACAGGAAGTTAGACAACAAAACCACTTTGCTGGGTTTAGGAAAAGTGACTCGTTAGTCAAGAGACTGACTAACGAGTCTTTCAACATTTTACAAACATTTGCTTTTTGTTTTGTTCAGGACACAAACAGTAGTCTCCTGGATGAAAGTCCTGTGTTTGACCCATCTCTACTCTGGCTGTTTCATAATCACGCGGGTAGGTTAACATTGGTCGGTATCAGACGCCGGGGCACTGACCAACAATCTGTATTTTACGAGTTGGGAGGTAGAAAATTAATGATTTTAACCCACACATGCATTGGATTTTTATTTTTTTTTCGATAAAAACAGTTTCCTGCTGCATCTTCAATGCCACTGATGATGAGAGCAGTGAAAGAGTAACACATAACACATAAAACCAAAACAATGAGCTCAAAGATGTCATTTTTGTGTGGGTTTGTCACTATGATAGACCCCTTTCACATTACACATTACATTTGTTGTTGGGGTAAAACATATTGATTACACAAGTTAAAAGTGTGCAGAAAGAGGCAGAAAAGACAGCTCAAACAGGCCTGTCCAGCTGTGACAGTGATGTTGGAATTGTTTTCACTTCTGTGTGAGTCATCATGACAAAATGTTTTCCTGGAGACACCTAGAAGGAAGTGAAATAGTTTTGAGTACTTTACCAGGTATATTATCTTACTGTCTGATCTTTTTCCACCAAATGTGACGTCACTAACCTTTACAGAAATGTAGTTGAAATCAAAATGAGGGTCAAAATGGGAAATCGGTGTGGTCCGGGCAAAAGCCCACAAGTAGAGGTAGGAAGTGAGGAAGAGGAATGGGATCCCATCGCAAGATATTCTCTGAGTTAATTTGTTGTTTTTAGGTAAAAATATTGATTATAGCAGCTTCAAATGAACATACTGTTCAAAATGACAGCTCAAATAAACAGACACACAGCGCAAGAAGGGAAGAAACAAGATTGCTGCCATCAACTGGTTCACTGATATTTTACAAGTCCTTAAATCTCTTTGCAAGTTTATTTGCACAACAAAAGTTTAGTAACAGTTTTATTTTTTTTACATTTTGTTTCAAATTGCATGTCTTTTAGAGCTCTGTTTCAGTGTTCAGCCTGGATTATAACATCTTTTATGAAGGAAAAGAAGATATAATATTACAAAACAAATTAAACTGACAGAAGAAAATTAACTTAATCTACAGTACATGTCCATCCAGTAGGTTTTGCTTATGTCATTTTGTTATATATGGCATTGAGCTCAGCTTGAAGTTTCTTGAAAGACGGTCTATTTCTGGGGTCATACTGCCAGCAGCTGCTCATGATCCTGGATATTTCCGCAGGGCAGCCGTGCGGAGCGGACATACGGTATCCTGACACACATCACAGACAGTCAAAACAGGCACCGAGGTATCTTAGCACAATGTACACATTGTATGTAACATGTGGAATCCAGAAAAGATATCAGTGTCAGAATCAGAAACTGAGTGGAGGAGAATGAATATTCCTAAGAAACACATTGACATTTGGCTTATTTTGCCGGATGAGTCTTTACCTTTCTCCACCTTCTCTCGTGTCTGTTGGTTGGTCATGCTCGTGTAGGGCGTCATTCCCATGGAGAAGGTCTCCCACAGGAAGACTCCAAAGCTCCAGACATCACTCTCTGTAGTAAAACGACCTAAAACACCAGCAGGGGGAAGCATTGACAAAGGCACATGCATTTTTTTAACAGACTCCTGGCAGAGAGAAACAGAAATGCTTGTGGTTGTAACTGCAGGTCAGAAACAGCTGAAGGTTACCATAGTTCAGGGCCTCAGGAGACGTCCATTTGACAGGAATCTGTCTGAGGCCGCCCTCTGCAGAGTAGACGCCATCATCTTGCTGACGGGACATTCCAAAGTCGCTGATCTTCACCACGTTGTGCTCTGCAACCAGACAGTTTCTTGCCGCCAGGTCCCTTTTAAAAAGACAAGACAGGGGAGAAAGATGCACAGTAAGACGGCTGCATGCAGGGGCTGACACAAAAAAGATACAAAGGAGACACAGCAGCAGCATGCTGTATGGAAAAAGACGAAAAAAAGACTAAAAGGAGCAAGATAAAAGGCGTTCTTGTCATGTCTCTAGTGTTGCATGTGAGGCGGTTTGAGAAGCCACCAGCAGCCGCCTGCTCTGATCTGTCCCCATTGGGCAAAACTGCACAGCGCTCCTGTAATGATGGTGTGCATCTCTGGAGCAGCGACAACCTTCATTGATGGCTCATCCAAAGTATCACAATTGCTCCCACTCAACTACTGATCCCCTAAAACTCTACAGTTACCTTTCAGGTTGCATTATTTTTTAATATCTTTTTTTGAACATAATCTTGATCTCAGCTTCTTTTCTTGGCTGGTGGATTCCCATCACAAAATGGTCTGCATTGTGTTTAATGTCTTTTTATAGCTTTATTGTATGTTAAAGTGTTTATTTGCAAATGTTTTGAATGGGCTTTTAATACAACTTAAATACAACACTTTGAGCCTAATGGTATGTATGAAAATTGCAATACAAATAAAGGTGTATCATAAAGTAATACTCTTGATATGCATTACGGTTGTGGTTGCATTTCATCAACAATGAAGATTCTGAATCATATTACCAGGATAGTCGAGGCTTTTTTCAGTGGCCTGAACTCAAACTGAAGTCAGGACAGCAGTCACTACACACTACACTACAGTCAGAAAAACGGCACCGTAGCTCTCTGAACACACTTTTAGAGTTTTATTTGGGATAACTCCAGTTTTGAGGATATTAAGCTCTGCTTCTTTTGCGTTTGAATGCACTTATTGTAAGTTGATTTATACAGACGGTTCTGCCAAATTAACGTAATGTAATGCGCTTCTGGATAAATGATTGTGCTGTCTTTTTAATGTAAGTGAAAAAATGTTGTCGGTCAGCCAGCAGAGCTTGTTTCCAGCTTCCTCTTCAAGGGCACAACAGCCATCAGTTATAGAAGAAAACCTTTCATCCCTCACTTTCAATCGATTATCTGACTGCTGCACCAACATACGGGGAAGTGCTTGAGGGAAAGTTTAGTTTGGTGAACAGTTGTATAACATGAATGTTAGGGAAGTAGATGATGTTCTATATTATGTAGCGTAAAGGCTTTGAAATACATTTGCACACAGCTTGTTCCTCCCTTGTTCGTGTAGAAACGACATCATCCTTCATGTAAAATGTTTTAATATGCAACTAATGTATTTTCATCATCATTAGTCTAACACACTGCTCTGCCGTGCTTTATGTTTTCTGTGTGTTCAATTCATGGTGGCTTTTGAACCCCCACACTGTTTTTTAGAAATCAAGACAAACAGAAACCATGCACTATTTTAAGGATGCTTCTTTGTGCTGGCAGGTTACTTATATCTTTGTAATGTCCTTATTGTTATTTTCAAAATGGAGTATTTTGTTAGTTCAGGGGAGCAGTGAAACCGCTCTTCCATAAGCTGATTAGCATTACTTGTTTCATTTATGCTTCACCATCGGCGGCTCATTCATTTGCGGTTTAGCTACCAGCTGACTGATACTGTTCAATCAGATGTTCAGCACAACCAATTACAATCAGAAACTTCTCACTTTACGTAGTAGTAAAACCGTTTCCAGCCCATTTCCAGCTCAATCACAACTTAAAACCCAACCAACTCAGTAATAAAAACCAGGCCGAATCATAACCTTAATTTGTCAGAGACCTGTGTCAAACCAGAAAAACAATACATGCTAAATAGAAAACACATTATAAACATACACAACAAAATATTCAATGAACACAATGAATATTATATTATATTGTTTTCACAGTATTTTCAAAACCTCGCCATACATTGACCAAAGCAACCAAAATGTTACCAGCCTACCTTAATCAAAAGTAGCCTAACTGGCTGGAAACAACGTGTCCAATCTGGTAACATGCTATTTGGTGAGCTGCTGAGCTAATTGTTATCGGCTGGACCAGCACTAGTCAGTCACAACCTCTCTATTTGTATGTCTTGTTTTCTTTCCCTGATATCTGGTTCATCATTGCACAGCACTTACATGTTAAAATAAATAACAATGTTTGTTAATAAAAAAGTTATTGAAGAGTAAAAATAAAGCTCCCATGCGAACAAGTTTGCTGAAGGTCAGTTAGCAAACGGAACAATACATTCACACATTTTTCTCACTGTCTGCAAACCATCTTTCCTTTGTGGAATTATATTCCAACTGTGGAGATTAAATGAGAGTGAAAGGCACAAATGACAATCTACAAAGCTACAATAGCTTCCTCCATCCCTTCAAAGATCAGCAGCGTCAAGGCTAATGATTCAAAATTGAACACCGTGAAAGACTGATATGTATTCATTTGTATGGGGTGGGGATATTTGCTGCTGCTCTGACTCTCTTCATCTACAGGTGCGAAATCCAACTACATAAAAAATCCATACATAAAATCCTTGAAGTGTCTCAAATGATCCAAAGACCTGTTCCTGATGTAATGATTAGGACTACACAAATATTGTATTTGTATAAAATATTGTATATATTGTATAAATTAATTTAATATTGTAGATATGGATTTATTGATTGACCAACCTGTGGATGCACTTCTTGCTCTCCAGGAACGCCATGCCAGACGTTACATCTCTTGTCATTTTGACCAACATTTTAGGCTTCAGACTGTGACCCTCATGCCGTAAGAAGGAGAGAAAATCCCCACCTTTTGAAATGTGCACACACACAAACACACATAGAGAAAGAGTGATGATGGAAGGAAAACAGCGGGGAAGCAATAATGGTAAAATAAAGCTCAAAGCTGTTGTAAACATGCTGAGAGATATAAAGGTAGAGTCTCACAGGATCATATTCACCTTGAACGAGCTCCATGATGATGTAGATGGGCTGTTTCTGAGTGCACACTCCTATCAGCTTCACAATGTGAGGATGGTCGTACTGCTTTAGGATCCTGGACAGCACAGGAGTGTGAGTGTGTGTGTGTGTGTGTGTGTGTGTGTGTGTGTGTGTGTGTGTGTGTGTGTGTGTGTGTGTGTGTGTGTGTGTGTGTGTGTGTGTGTGTGTGTGTGTGTGTGTGTGTGTGTGTGTGTGTGTGTGTGTGTGTGTGTGTGTGTGTGTGTGTGTGTGTGTGTGTGTGTGTGTGTGTGTGTGTGTGTGTATGTGTGTACTAACCTAGCTTCCATCAGGAACTTACTCTTGTGCTCTGGGGCCAGGTTCTCTTTACAGGATTTCACCGCTACAGGAGTGTTATCAGAACGTAAACGACCACTGTACACTTCTCCAAAGTTACCCTGTGTAGTACGAACACCAACATTAGTTACAATCTTTACTACAAACTCTCTTTTCTAACACAGTAGGGACATAACTAATCCAAAATTATGAGTTTATGGTTTCCGGGATGAACTGTGTGCAATTATATTCACCTTGCACGGCAGCAGGATTCTCGTGATGCAACACAAATTTCACACAAAAACACATCTTGCCAGGCTTTAAATTTGTTTTGGATAAGCCAGAGCACAAACCAAAGTGAGGAGCTACCGGCAGCTAAGGTTTTGAGGTGTGTTTGAGACGACATGGAGAGACAGTTCAAACCTGGCAGCTCCTGAAGAGGTTAGATTAGATGATGCAATAGCAGTTACATCAGAACTGGAGGGTATTGCTTCATTCTTCATCCTTCTTAAAGTGATTTCAGTGATGAGGGACTAAATCTACAGTCCTCCTTCTGTGGAACTACCTCCAAAGTCCAGCGGCAGCTAATATGAGACTTCAGCAGTCTGGATTACATTGATCAAGTGGATATGTTCCAGTTACACAAATCAATCCCTTGTATTTCCAAGGACAGTGTTGCTGAGCCACATCAAAGTGAAAGTAACTAAAAAGTAGGAAGTTTTTACTAAAAAGACAACTGGTGTCTAAAACTTTGGAAGATACCAACTTTATTTGACTAATTCACACTGATGAAGCATCATATTAGCTTTACATTCACTGACAATGACATCTCATTCAGACGTGATCTGTTTGCAGCCAGTCTGGAGAAGAAAAACCATTACAACGAACAATACAACTCTGTAAATGTCCATGTGGGCATGCAAGTATTAATTTAAGACATGCTTGATAAAATGTGAAATTATCCTTTAAAGTGCCAATCATTCTGATTGATCGGCCCAATTCTGAAAAGCTGGCCTCTTGTTATACTACTCTATGTCAACTTACAGGATTGTTTTTATTGGGATATATGACTCAGAGACAGACAAACACATATACTCACAGCTAACCCTATTTCTGTGAGTGACAAAAAGTAATGAATAAAACATGTTATAGCTTTTTCTCAATTCCCTTCTAAATGTGTACCTACCCGTCCAATTAGGGGTCCCAAGATAATATCATCATGTTCCAGGACCCACTTATCCTAATGGGGTAAAAATTAACAATAAGAGATGCAGTAGTGCTGTTTTAAACTGTGAGACCAGCAAGAAAGTAGCGAACAGAAAAAGGGAAGAGAATCTGAAGGAAAGATCATGAAACAGTAAGTTTATCTGCACTTTAATATGTTTGAATTGTGTTACAGCAGTACCTTCAGAACAGGTTTATTCAGCACAATGCTCGACTTCTTGGTGATGTGTTGTTGTGAGGATAGCAGATGATTGATCAGCAGCGGGATACTGAGGAAGCTTTCTCCATCTAAGCGATACAGATTCTACAGACGGAAAATCCCTTACAGAAATGAATCGATATGCAAACATGCAGGAGGGAGAAAAACTTGAGGATATAATGAACAAAACATATCAAACAAAATAGCCTTAAATTCCATGTTTCATTCTAACCAGTGGCCCTCAACCATTTTTGAGCCACGGACCGGTTTTGTGTCAGACAATATTTTCGCGGACCGGCCTTCACGGTGTGGGCGAAAAATGTGACGTAATAAATATGACGTAATGCGACCGACATAAAGACAATTATAAAGTGCATAAAGATACATCTCACCATTACGCTGCATTAGTGGAGCCCTGAGCTTGTTTATTTGCTACGAGCCGGTCCCATCTCGGGGTGACGGGAGAAAAAGATCAAGGCCCGACGTGTGTTTATGTCCAGTCTACTGACTCTACTCTGTACCTTAAACCTTTATGTGCAATCTGTCACTTAATTATAACCTGCTTCACAAAGACAGGATGTTGAAATGGAGGCAGGGTTTCAGAGATTTTTTGGCGATCTCAGTATATTCTGGCTTGATTTTAATACAGAACACAGAGTTGTAACGGACTTTGAAGTTTAATTTTTGAGGTAACGTATCACGTAACCTCTTGACATGTGTCAAGATGTTACATTTGAGGCTACGCACAGACGGATGTATCCGGTCTTTTTTCAAAATAAAACATTTTTCCAACTTTTTAAAAAATTATAAATTCTTTCTCTGCGGCCAAGGGACCAAGGGACCGACGACCGGTACCGGGCCGCGGGCCGCGGGTTGGGGACCGCTGATCTAAACCTCTGCTTAATTTTCAGAAAATAACATTTACACACGTTCATAGTCTTCTCTTTAGAAAAAAATTTAAGAAGGAAACAGTACATTCAATTCTTTTTGGCAGTGTCAGTGGTCTTGATTAATAATTGCATGCATATTGAAAAATATATGATGTAAAACCCAAACAGAAACACATAATGTCTAATGTAAGATGTCCTTCTACAACTCTGCAAAAGTTTTTTGCTCTATTGATTAACTTACATTCGTGTTCTGAATGAGGAAATGCTTGCTGGATCCTTCCCACTGCACAGAGAGCACATAACCCTCTTTCTCTTGACTCTTCCTCACCAAGAAGTCTCCCTCATTCGTCAGCAGCTGCTGGACCTCCAGTCTGGGAATGGCTCCGTGGTACCAGTCCTGCTGCCCCAGAGGACGATCCACCTGCTGCACCAGGGTGAGGGCCGGCAGCACCTGGAGGCACGAAGCGAGAACAGCAGGATCTTTAAAGCTGACATGAATAATGAAACATTACGAAGTGATGGTGGATGGATTTGAGGGGGATTCTGCATATAATATATGGAGATACTTCAAAGAAGAGTCTGTAACACTTTAAAGTCTAACTGCACCACCTTCCATGCCTCCTAGGAACCACAGTGTTGGGAGTTGGAGAGCAAGAAGTAGTTCAGTTAAAGAAAAACAACAAATAATTTAGGCTTTAAGTCCAGCGCTCCAAGACACTCGACTGAATGCACACAGTCTTTTCCTATTGAGGTTTAGTGTGCAGCCCAGCTGGGCCACGTTTTGTCAGCGATGATAAAACGATGAAATATAAACTGGCTTTTAGGTCAGGCAGAGTTTCAAAAGTAGTGACTTGACCGACAAAGCCGACCTTGTTAAGTCCAAATGTGCTTTCAGGAGTACAAGCCCCAAAGAAAGATGATGTGCCTGAGTGAATTGCAGCAGTGGATACGTTTTCTCGAAAACATGATGAATTGATTGTTGTGTGAGAAGAGGTTTGAGTTTATAAAAACACACTGGAGTTAAAGTACAGAGCAGGCAGGTGGAAGAGGGAGAAGGGGGAGGGTCTTTCAACTGGAACAAGTGTCCTTCCTTTAAAGTGTCCTTCAACAACATACTGAGAAACAGATATTGTTCATTATGTACTATGCAATGCAAAACAGCCCACTTGTACTAACCTACCTCACATTTGGGTTTAAACAGACCACTCAGATTGCTTATGAGCCCGTCCATAAGGAGTCTGGAGGGATTTGGGCTGTGGTGCTGAAAAAAGAAAAGATCCAGAGCATATCATCTTGGTCAGTAAAAATATAAAATAACAGGCAAAAAACATCTCAAAGTACATAAAATATTTGCAAGGTTATTATGTAATTATGTTTGTATATTACATATATTTGTAAGGTCCAGCTACCGAGTAATATAGTAGTATAAAACAGCTTTTGATTAAGGGTTAATTTATTACAGATATATTTGCTAAAGGAATCGCGACAGTAGAACAAGGTGTGAACTCAAGTCACAAAGTTCATTTTCACAAAATTGGTGACTTTGAACTCAACTTGACAAAATCAAACGTCTACAAAGTCTACAAATACAACCAAGTTCACCATATGTGCCAACATGCTAACATTTGCTAATTAGCTTGAAACAAAAGTTGTGTAGGTATTTGGTCCTAAACCAAAATATTGACTAATGATGGTGGCACTCGATAAAAAGTATCCTTTGCGGAGCATGAATATCTGTACAAAATGTATTGGTAATGCATCCAATATTTGTAGAGAAATGTTCCTAAAACCCAAAACAGTCGCTAGAGGAAAAGTCACAGGGTCACTAAAGTCAGTAGTGTGTAGTAGTATCCTCTAATAAGTGAAGGTGCTAAAAAAAAAAGACCAGAAGGGCCCTGGCAGAGAGAACATACATTGCTTGAGTTGGACGAAAGAGAGACGGTGTTTAGGTCCAGCTTCAGAGCAGAGGAAGGTTCTTTGGAGCCCAGCTGGTCCAGTGTCTCTGTCAGAAGAAGCCTCTGAACCTCTAGCTTGGCTCTCATGCCCTGGGACAGAGCCACCTGCTGCCGGCACTCCTCCATCGCATGTCTCTTGCTGAAATGGTAGACCCTGTACGAAGCAAAGAGCAGCAGTACGTCAGTAAGTCAGTGTGAGCAAAACAAAGGGTTGCATAAATCCATAAACAACACAAATGCACAAGACCACACAGACATCATTAAGAAGTCTGCCTGTGCAGGTTACAGAAGTGCCCTTGCAGTCAGTGAGAATCTCTGGCCACAGCTTAGTCAGCCTTTGTCGTGGATTGTCAGCATGCCAGACCAGTAAACCTTAAAATGGCCCAAGAGCCCTGCTAGTGAGGTGAAACGAGCCTGCTATAAAACAAATGCTGATATAGCTACAGTCATAAGCACACGGTTCAACAGAACCGGAATGGCCAGAGCATTAACCTGCTGGAGGCCCTCAAGGGAACAACTTGCTGTTGGACCCCCATTGACCACCTCAACCTCCCTCCCTGTGCATTGGCCATGTACCCTGTCGGCTCCCCAGCTCCCATTAAGTACAGCACACATTATTGCTCGGCAGCTCCATTATTTGACCTGAGATCAAGAAACCTGAAAGTACTGCCGTGCTGCAAAAATACTAGGTGTTCAGAGAGTCAGATAGTTTGAGGTAATTTGGTTAAAGCTGAAATGATTATTTGATTAACAGGAAATTCATGTCACTAATGTCACTAATGATTTACAAAATGTTTCTTCAAAATACAAACCAAAGCTCAGCATAACCTCCACTTACCTCAACAACCGTTGATGATACCACATAATAAATAAAGTAAGAAAACACATTGTTTCCCTCCAGGAGCTTTCAATGACTAGATCACTCCCACGGGGCTGTAAACCTCTAACACCTTCAGACAGCATCATCAACATAGACAAATGAGGGGATCAAGCTCTAGAACGCTGACTATATCGCTGTATTATAATTAGGCATAAGGCATTTACAGCCCCATGAGGACACACTAGTTATTAGCTGTTGCCCAGCCAAGAGCACACTGAACTCTCAATGGGAAGGACTGCTCACAGAGGCAAACTTCAGTATAATTGTCTTCAGAGCTCCCAAAGGTCATGTGTTGTTATTTTGAAATCTCCTCTGTGATCTCTAAATACAACATCAGAGACTAATTCTGCTTCTGTGTGTGGGCCGCTCACCTCTGGCCCTTCTTGACACCCTCACACTCTGCGTCCAGCTCCAGCTCCAGCTGTTCGACTGCGGTCTGCTGGGTGCTCAGAGTCCGAGCTAGAGCCAGCAGCTCCTCCTCTAGTGAAGTCAGTCTAGGAGAAGGAGAAATAACACAAGGGAAGGAAGTAATTGATGCAAAACTGTCAGAGGAAATAAGAGGAAAAGAATACAGGGAGTTTTAGGAGGAGGAAGTAGTTGAGACTCTAAAAAAGGAAATTAGTTGTCATCTGTGTGAGAGTGTGTTGTTTGTTCTCACTTGTGCTGGACTGGCTCCAGCGTGAGGTCGTTCAGTTCAATCTCTCTGGGATTGAGCTGCTCAGTGTCTTCCAGCAGACTACAATCAAATTCTGCACACGCAGGAGTCTCCCCTACAGAGCTGTAAACACAAACACACAGTGTCATTGCTCTGCTTTCATGACTGCATTGATGACATCTGAAATGTTGACTCAGTCTACCGGTTCTGTTGGACGAAGCTCTCATATTCTCTGTGAGGATCGATGGCCGTTAGAGCAGAAGATATTTCCTTGTGGATCCGCACCACTTCATGATGAAGGAAAGTGGAGATGTCGAAATACTCCTGCAGGATCTCTTTTCTGGTTGAGAGGTCAGAGATGACACGTGAAAACAGAATAATACAAAGTAATTTTTTCAAGGACCATTTTTTGCTAGATTTCAAACCACATATGCAATACATTGCATGTTTCCAAAGAACAACATATGAATGTGCAGGTTGGTTTTATATCAGTACTATGAAAATCTAATTTGAGAGACTTCCATCCATCCATCCATTATCAGCCGCTTATCCGGGGTCGGGTCGCGGTGGCAGCAGGTTCAGCAGGCCGACCCAGGCTATAATAATCTCAATAATTTGAGAGACTTGCCTGCGATAAACAGTCCTTCACAGTAACACACAAACACACTGTGAAGTAGATGTAATCTTACAGTATGAGCACCATCTCCTGCTGCAGAGTCTGCAGTGCACCGAGCAGGGCGGGCTGGATCTGACTGTAGTGGTGCTGATGGTAAACTTGAGCCGCTCGCACAGACAGCACATACTCGTTATGCAACTCGTAGAGTTTCATTGAAGCTTTTACATAACGCTCCTTAGCCTTGTCTCTCTCTTTATCTGCGCGCACACACACACACACACACAAACACACACACACACACACACACACACACACACACACACACACATTATGACATGAAGGAAATCCACATTTCAGATTTACACCATACAATATACACCAAACTGTGCCATGAGTGTGAAACTGAATCTGCTCAGAAAACAAAGTCCCTCTAGTGTATGTGCACCTTTATTGGCCTCCTGGTACTTCCTCTTAGCCTGAGCTGCATCTCTCGCTGCCTGTCTGTAGCTGCTCTTCAGCCTCTCCAGCTCGGTTTGGGTCACCTGAAGCAGCACACAGAAACACAGACAGATGGAAAACATTTGGTGCAAGGCTGAGCTTTATTCACAGAAGCTGAATTTGTGTGGTTGAAGCTTGCCTGTGTGCGCTGTACATGACACAGGAAGTGGACACCGGTCGTGTTACATTTCACGGCAGAGGAACAACAAATATGAGAAAAGAAGATGCAGGAAGAAATTATCTGACCTTTGTTGAGCTGCCAGTGCGAATACTTCAAACCTCCATCCGATACAGTAACATGTCTGACGTTGTTGTTCAGTCACAATATCTCTCTATTGTGCCACATCGTTATTCACACAAAACCAAACTGGTTTTCTGCACAATAAAGTAAGAAAATTAAAATGAACAAACTGCCTGCCAGGCGGCCAAACTGCGACCCAATATGGATCACTGGAAATGAACAGATCATTCCCTTGATGTAATTGGGTAATAACAATTGTGTGGAGCAGCAAACAGTTTGAGATTGCACCAGAAATGCATTTGCACACACTGTTTCCAGTCTATTGAAGCTCATTACATTCAACTGATGTCTATTTATAATGCTGTGACTGCAATGCTCATGTGCATGCGAACAAATAGCAAATAGCAACAATAATCAAAGTTCAATACCAAAAAAGTCAAAAGCTTATTTCCCGCAGTGAGCAGTTGTATCACATTTGGACGTCTGACTGTTCATGTGGTTCACCTGCCTTTTGGCATGAAAGTAGAAATATGCAAGTAGTTGTATATTTGAGATTATGTGTGTAGGTGTGTGTTTTAACAGCCTTGCAGGGACATGCCTTTTGTTGGGACAAAACGGCGCCAATTGCACATACCATAACATAAATCATTGCATTTTAGGGTTAACACTTGGTTTAAGTTTAGTTAATGTAATGAAAATGAGTGTTTGTGCATGCGAGTGTGTGTGTGTGTGTGTGTGTGTGTGTGTGTGTGTGTGTATTCCTCAGTCACCTTGCTGAGCTCCTGCCTCAGCAGGTTCCACTGCTCTGCGTAGGTTTTGCGGAGCTGCTGTTTGTCTCTGATGAGCAGCGTCAGTTTGCTGATGGGACCATCCAGCAGATCCTCAGAGCGCTTCTTCATCACCTGACTGAGGAAGTCCATCTGAGAGACCAGGACTCCCCATGACTGACAGACAGGGGACAAAGGTCAGGGAGACAGGTCATTCCGACCCGAGAACAAAAATCCTCCACATCATTTATCCTCCGTTAGGATGTGGATTTGTTTGTTTGTTAATCTTTAAAAATACTCAATAGATTTAAAAAATGTTGATGAAAGTCAGACCATGGGCCAAAAATAATTTGTGTCTTTTAACATGTTTTTTTAACCATCAAGTGTTGTTTTTTTAATCACTTACTCCTTATAACTCCTGAACTGTGAGGTGCATAATTAAATAGTTGTTTTACTGTCCAAACTCATTCTCCACCATTTAGATTTTATTAATTTGCTTAGCAAAACTCTTTGTCAATACTTCTCTAATTAATGTGATCCAATCTACGGTAGACATTTGTCGAACCCAGAACACTTCTAAACAATGTTTTCCCATATTGTGTTTGTCATAATGCTTCCTGTAAAAGGTTGCATTCTTAAGCATAACTTATTTGCAATAATTTGGGAAGCATTAGGCAATTGTAACCAGATTTAGGATACATTCTGAGCAAATAACAAAACTTTTGCAATAGTATAAAACTTTGACATTTCCCTAATATGCAGCACTACAGCAACATATTACAAATTATACTGGCTGTATCAGACTTATTGGTCATGAGTCAGACATCCAAGATTAGATATATTGTAAATCCAAAACAATGCAGATTAAAAACAACAATCTTCTCCGGGTGGCTTGCGCTTTGAGAAAAAAACTACTCATACAGATAAATTTTAAGATACTAAAATTGTGCCCCACTCTGAATATTAAACACATTTGTCTTGACAGCAAAAAAGCAAACTTTTGATTCAGGAAGTTTTTTGTTCCAATATGACCACATGTGAGTCCATAATTCTGTCCAATATATTAGTCCATTTGCGCCTGTTGTTCTGCAAATAATTAAATTATATTTCCATTATTTATATAGAAAGCACTGATGTGTTACCTCGCCTTAATTTGAAAATCAAAATCAACTAAATTACAGACTTTGTGCATGAGCAGTGCCTGTCTTCCATTAGAGACTGTGATGATCCGTTGATGATTGATGAGCTCGCAGATCTCACCTTGTTGAGCTGGCTGATGTAATCCTGTCCTGCACCAGGCTGAGGTCGGTCCTGCTTCTCTGCCATGGCAGCCATGTGGTGCAGCTGCACTGAAAACTCTCGTTCACTTTTAGCTCGATGACCCATCCACTTTTTCATGACCTCCATCAGGTGAAGCTCTGAGTCCAGCAACCGAATAACAGCTGCATGCGCCTGGGGGCATCGCAGGTCCTCTGCAAAGCTCATCTTCTGAATAGTCAAACTCTCCTCCTTACCGAGTGTTTGTTGTCAGTAGTAAGTCCAAGCACCTTTGTGTTCTCATGAGTGTGAAAGAAAAAGAGTGTCGAGCTGAAGCAGCTACTAATGACCAAGAGTAGTTATTTCTCTGTGGCCTTCAGGGGTTTCACTTCCCTGAGAGAACAAAAAATAAGTACAGCGGTTTAAGTGAGCTACCACTTCCTCATATCTGTTTGAATGTGGTTGTGTATGTGTATGTAATGTTGCTTTCATTCTAGAAACAACTAAAGTGGCACAATAACGACAAAACCTGCCATTGTTGCAACAGTCAAATAAAAAGCATAAAACAACGCACAGACAGACAGACATATTTCCATTTTATGTTGCTTTATACATATACTACTTCAAAAATATTTTACTTGTTACATCTTGTATTTTACAGCTGTAGTTACTTTACTGATTCTGAGATAGATGTACATTAAACTAGATAGCCTCAACCAATGATCAACCAAAGTGCTTTTAATGCGCTATGTTATAAATGTCCACATGAACAGCTGGTGACCTGAAAGCCTGAAGAGGACAGGTACAGGATTACAAAATGAGGGGGGGGCGTGAAATAATTAGTTGGAATGCTTCAGCAGTCCAACTATTGTTATTGTCTTCTTTATTCAACTTATTATTATTATTATTATTATTGTTATTCTATTTCTTCCGTACGTATTTTGAACCTCTTCTATTCCTTCATATATTCAGCTACAGAAACCGTTCAAATATTAAAATATTCAGCTACTTAAGGAGACGATGGCAATGACCTCTTCATATTTCTGACTTTTCAAATCTTTGAATTATTAAGCTTTTTATGAAAATTAAAATGAATGGGAGCGGATGGGGAAAATCTTCAAATCCTCTTCAACTTCAAACGCTCACAAATTCTGCATACGTTCAGCTAAAGAGACACAATTTAAACTTTTAAAATGTTGACAAAACCTTCAGCTATTATTCTATAATTTCATATTTTTGATATTTTTTCAAATATTCAAATTATTAAGCTTTTTTGAAAAAGAAAAATGAATGGATTCCTATGAAGAACATCTTCAAATCTGTTTAAATCTCTTCAACTTCAAAAGGTTAAGGGTTCGCCATGCTTACAGGTAGTGACACCATTTCAACTTTAAAATGTTGACAAAACCTTCAGCTATTACCGTATGATTCAGCTTTTTGATATCTGTAATAGTTTTTTAACTGTCAGCGTTTTCATTTCATGCTTTTTTCCGACCATTTCTGCCTTTAACATGGGTGTGTATTGCGCCGCTTAGAGTGCGTGATGTCACAGCTTGAGTGTAGTTCCCCTGGAGGATTAGTTAGATTTTATTTTTGCTTTTTGCCATCTCCTCCACAATACTAAGTCTTTGGGCATAATTTATACATCAAAACGTAGGAAATCTTGTCTCACTTCTTAAACTTGGATCGATTTGAAGCCAACAGATTCAGGCGTGTTTAAATCAGACGATATGTGAGAGGTGGCCTCCTTCTTCTTCCATTCGCTCCCATGTTAAATCTTCCTCCAAAAATGTCTCTCTCCCACGACTGTACCTGATTTAGAAATTGCGACTAGAGACACATCGTGTAGCCTAGAGACCCACAAACAACATCGACACGTTCGCAAGAGTCTTATCTCTCAGAAAATATTATTATTTTGGCGTCTTGCCTTTGAACTTCTTGAGATATGAAGCTTTTTATAAAAAAAAGAAAACGCACTGGAGTCTATGGAGATCAAACAACTCAGTCTCTCAGTCATGTCACAGGTGTTCTCAGTTTGAACTAATCACCGCACACTGCAGCTGTTGGTGGAGAAACGGCTCGAACGGCTGCGCGCGTGACAAGTGGGCGGAGTTTACCCTGCATTCAGTTTGCTGGTGTAATTTTATAAATGTGAAACCGTGACTGAACATTTGTACCCTGTCAGGTAAGTAGCGCCCCCTGCATTCTCAGCTGTATTCTGTGAAAATTAAATGATTCTCTCTTCCAAGAGTGCAATGCACTATGGGTATTGAGTGGATGGTATAGTCATATCTACATTCCCCTGGGTCCTAAGTCCCTCCATGTTAGCTTCTTAACATGCTAACACCCTCTCTCTCTGTAGTTACTCCCTATAACAACTCACTTATTTTCTCTGTCTCTCTCAGTCCTCCCTCTCTTTCTTTCTCACTCTCTCCTGCTCTGTCTGTCTCCCCATATGTCTCTCCACCCCTCCCTCTCTCTGTTTGTTTTCTCTCCTGCTCTGTCTCTATTTCTATACCTCTCTCTCTCTCTCTCTCTCTATATATATATATATATATATATATATATATATATATATATATATATATATATACATATATATATATATATATATATATATATATATATATACATATATATATATATATATATATATATATACATATATATATATATATATATATATACATATATATATATATATATATATATATATATACACATACATATACACATATATATGTGTATATATATATATATATATATCTATATATATATATATACACATACATATACACATATATATATACACATACATATACACATATATATACATATACATATACACATATATATATATATATATACATACATATACATATATATGTGTATATATACATATATATACATACATATACATACATACATATATACATACATACATACATATATATACACATACATACATATATATATACACATACATACATATATATACACATACATACATATATACATATATATACATACACATACACACATACATATACACACATACATACATATATATATACACATACATACATATATATATACACATACATACATATATATACACATACATATACATATATATACACATACATATACATATATATACACATACATATATATAGACATACATATATATATATATACATATATACATAGATATACATATATATACATACATATACATACATATACATACATATATATACATACATACATATACATATATATACATACATATACATATACATACATATATACATACATATACATATACATATATATACATATACATACATACTTATATATA